>NW_027468630.1:24756464-24946464 GCF_046254945.1 Alosa pseudoharengus | reverse complement strand
AATGTTCACCTTACATGACATCTGGCTTTTAACATCTCCACAAAGTATGTTGTTTTGGTCATCCTGTTATGTAGTAACCGTTTGTGGCTGTAACGGTCTCCCCCCCCCTCTCTCTCACACACACACACACACACACACACACACACACACACACAGCTGTGGTCTTACCTCCATCCGACACAGCCTGGGTCTGCCAAAATAAAACAGAGACAGGCATCATACCCCACAGCACACGCTCAAAGCCACCATCACAAAGACAACAGAAAATCACATTAAAGGAAGGGTCCACACAGAAGATTTGTGCTTACTAGCAGCATGATGTTTTGATTCAGAGGACTTGCTTTTTTTTTTTTTAAACCGCTACACAATTGACACGTTCAAGTAAGAGTGACTGTTGAACACAGGAAACAGGTGTGCTTCTGCAAACATGTTTCATTCAGGTTTGGAGACATTGCATCTTTGAAGGTGGTGTGTTTTGTTAAACAGCTGCATATGCCATTAGCCATATGTTTTTCACTAACTTAATGAGAAAATGCATTTTGTTTACAATTACACAGTTAGTTCTGCTATTAATATATTACAGAAAACACATGCTGATAGACATGACCAGGACGATAACACACTTGATGTGTTATGAAGCAAAGACTACTGCATTACACAAGGGCCATTCATCAAACCATTACCATAAATACAGTAACTGTGGCCACAATGCATCCTGTGGTACATGGCAGTATCTCCGCAACGGTACTGTACAGTGACCGGACAGTGGGCATGAATAAGACTGTTGCAAATTCACTTCAAAGGTATTGGCCACATATGATGGATTTGGAGGGATGGATTTTTATTTTTAACATCATTTTGGCTAACTTCACATTTTACTTCTGATGCTGAACTTTGCCAAGTTGCCCAACGTAAACAATTTAAACAAAGACTCCGCTGGAAAGGTGGCAGCCAATGCAGTATCTTAAAGTAGAACAACCAAGGACAAACAGCAGACTAACGACACGCCAAAGGGGAAATCATTATACCTCTTTGTATATAGACCACTAGGATTCTACTACAGCTCCCACATATGCAAATGAGCTGTCACAGCCTGTCAACTCCACATCATTGATTTCCTGTCACATATATCTTTTTTTCATTTGATATTGAAATAGCAGAGCTTTACATTTCATCAGTGGCAGATAAATGAAAAGCAGATAGTCCCTAGTGGGAAAACATATGAATTAAGTGCTGCTGATCAAATGACTACAGTATACCAGAGCAACTCTTAATGGCACCCATCTAAACATCCCCTCAAAGGAATGTTGAACTCACCATATTCCCAGGTGGAACTTCAAGGCTTTTCATGGTCTTTGACATACCAGCTGTATCACATGAAGTATCCAAACACTAACTCCAGCCGAGACACACCCTGTATCAATATGCTTTCACACCCTCGCAGAGATCATCTCAAGTCACTTCCTGCCTGACTTCCTGTTTGCAACACACAAGAGGAAGTGCGGTTACTCTGGCAGAAACCCACTCGCCTGAGTTTTCAGTGGGAATCGGAGCAGCACAGCAGCTATGTATGGCGTCCATCGGTAGACGGTCCTTATACCCCGGGACGTTGTTTTTATTAGCCAATAAATTGATTATTTTGAGGACAGCATTCAGCGACATCACAATGGGTATACGGATCGTCCATCGCCAGTTTCCCTGTGCTGTTGGCAGTGGGCCCAGGGATGGCTCGGTTCTGGTTGGCGGCCTGGCACACAACAGACCCATACCTGATGTGGGACACATTCATGCCCGACTCCAGCTCTATCGAAGTGGTACACACATACACACCTGTGCTCTGAACCAGGCTCAAGGTAGAGCAGTAGCTTGCCTGTCTCCCTCATCAGTTTATTACAATATTTCAGTGGTTCCCAAATGTAGAGCCACATGCAGGGGAAAAAAAAGAGCAGGAACCCTAAATGACTAACCAACCCAACCCAACCCAGTCCAGTCCAGTCCAACTACTGGTCAAATTAAGTGTGGTAATGCCCTTCCAGCATAATGGTCTGTACCTAAGCTAATTGATTGGTTTTAATTAATATTTTAAAATGTATAATTAACAACAAAACTAAGTAAACAAACAAAGAAACCAGCATCGGCTATCAGCCAAATTGTTGATTTATACATTGGTACCACTATCGGCCCAAAATTTCACAATCAATGCATTCCTAGACAGCTAGTCTAATTCTGATTACAACTTGTATTATACAAGGACATGCTTAAAGGAGAAATCCGGCTATTTTTTACATAGATCTCCATTTCTCAAGTTCACCAAATACTGTCGGCATGAAAAAGCTCGAGTTGCTACAGCCAGCAGCTAACGCACAGGCCCCAGAGTGTAGCCCTGTAGCTGCCTGGCTACATTAGCTGCTGGCAACTCAGAGCCCCAGAGTGTAGCGCTGTAGCTGCCTGCCTACGTTAGCTGCCTGGCTGTAGCAACTCAAGCTAGGTAAAACTGATTGTTTTCGTTTTTCCGTACTAACAGTACTCAGTGACCTCGAGAAACGAAGATCTATGTGAAAATTTCTCCTTTAAGAGAAAAATAACAATAAATACCTAATAATGAAACCATGTTGGATCAGTTTTAAACATAGCTCTGCTCAAATAAAAGTAAAAGTGATTTTAAATAAAATAGTTAACTGACTGATTGAAAAATGTAGTGTTGAAAGTGTTCAAATGCCAAAGAAACCAAAGAAAAGCTATGCTAAAGAGACCAAAGAAATGCTGTGCTAAAGAGACCAAAGAAATGCTGTGCTACAGCTGATGGACATCTCTTTTCTTTTTGTGTAAATTAAAAATGTACCTGATTGATCAATTAAGATTGAAAATATTAGCCGACAGCTATTGTGCTACTGATATATTTTGTTCATTATATAATATGAATAGAATATTTTTGATTTCTTACAGATCAATCAATCAATCAATCAATCAATCAAGCTTTATTTGTATAGCACCTTTCGTTGCAATACAAGGTACATCACAGTGATGTTCCAATCAGTTCAGTTCAGTTCAGTTCATCTCATTCAATATCATTGTTGCAGTGCAATAAACCAGTGTTTTGGGGCACTTAACAGAGCCCTGAGCCCACAGCCCCCTAGGACAAACATTAATGTGACAGGGGCAAGGAAAAACACCCTTCCCTTTTAGGAAGAAACCCTGAGCAGAGTCTCGGCTCATAGGAGGTGGGAAGGGTTCCCTGCCTGGGGCTGGCTGAGTAGGGTGGTGGAGGCATTTAGTTACACAAGTGCAAGCAAAGTCTACATACAATTATCAAACATACATACATACACACACACACACACACACCATACCAAAGTAACATACCATACAGAATACACTCATACATGAAGCACTCATATAAGCATATCAATAGAATGACAATGATTTTGTTAGTAATGAGCTCATTTCAGTAATTGAAATAACAAGGGATTAAGAGTAGGGAAAATAAAGTATATCAGGGGAAAGCTACGTTAAGAGGTAGCCTGTCTTGAGATTCTTCTTGAAAACATCAGATAGGCTATTGCACTTTGGATTGCCAATAAATAAATGTAGTTTAGTGCCATTGGCATTTTTCGCATGACCGATTTCTTTAGTAGGCTATTAAACATGCCTATACCCGTTGAGGGTCAGATGCACGCATGCCTCAACATGTGCACAATTTAACCCAAACTGCTGTCCCAGTTAAAATTAAACCAACGCTAACCGCTCAACAAGCACCAACCAACGTCTCTGAAGTATGTGTAAAACGCAATTTCTCTTACCCTGGAGTCAGAAGCTGTGGATTTTTTTCGGACACAAGTGTTTGGTCTGCATTCACCAAATTTTCGATACAGCAGTTTCAAGCGAGGTAAGAGTTTGCTGACGCCTTGCAGAGCAACCATTCTGTTAAAAACACGAACAAGCATAGTAAACAAAATATGTAAGACCAAACTGTACAATAACATAAGAGTACATCATGCAATTTTTCTTTAGGCACCAACTCGTGCTCACCTAGGCTATTACTAATACTAATGTCACACCTCATTTCCACCACACGTCATGCAGGTAAACCGTTCGTCAGTCAGGGGGTTGGGCTTTACCGACTGGCCAGTTGTGCCAATGTTTGAGAATGGTAAATGGCAATGTAGATGAATTATTCTTCTTCGGTCGCACGAACTATAGGCCAACATGAATATCTGCTGTAGGCCTAGTGCGAGGATTTTAGCCTACTTTACAATATGGTTCTATAGTTTCCTTATTTCACTTATGGCTGACGAGAAAACCAGAATGTTTTTTGAAGATGTTAAATTCAACAGACTCAAAAGTGTCACCTGGTGGCCATAGATTAATTGCCTGTATGTATCAGAATGAACTGTCAAATCAAAAGGGCAAACACTTTTCAACCCACTTTGCAGAAGAGATGTAAACTCTAGCCTAAAATAAAATATTTAAAGGATTGTTTGAAGAGAAATCCTTTGGGCATATAGCTTTGTAGCAATGTAGCTCAAAAGGTGCTATTTCCCTTATGTATAGGCTATAATGTAGCCGCTACATCACTCTTAAAAAAAACAACAGCAGCAACAAAACACCAACAACAATTGCACATACAGAAAGGAAGACATTAACATAATATATAACAGAAAAATATAATTTTATGAGATACATTTAAACCAATGATGTGTGAAGTGTGCCATCTATCTGTATCATTTAGACGTTTGCAGCTTTAGAAAATGGTGATTTACAGTACAGCTCACTTTGTCCAGTGCCCACCCAGGTCAATAAAGCTGCTGCTGCTGCACACTACTGTATATGGAATAATAGAACATCACTGATGGATTCCAAGAATTTCCCTCTTCATCAAGGCCCCTATTTGGATCATCATTTGCATTCTTATCTGTGTTGTATATCTCTCTGTCCCACTGTCACGCTCTACTCTGTTCTCTGCTTCCTGTGCTGAGGGCTTGCTTAAGCTGGCTCCTGGTTAACTTTCTTTTTTCTGTTCAACTGGAAAGGCCTCGGGGAAACACTTAGAACAGGTAACATGCTTCTAATTAAATACAATGATAGCAAATACTTCCTCTGAAGATGTAATGTATACTATATGTGTTGAATACAATGATAGCAAATACTTCCTCTGAAGATGTAATGTATATATGTGTTGAATATTTAAGAGCTTTGGTGTTATGATGACTTAAAAAAATCTGTATTCTCACATACATAGGCCTACAGTATATCGAGATGTTAAGTCTAAAGAAACATTACAATTATTGATGAACTGTTAATAATCAAGAAATTAGAGGTGATTTTTTTTTTTACTGAACCTTTGTGGTGCACAGTGGATGAAGTGCCATTGCCAAATAGAGTTATAGGGGACATATAGGCTACTTATATATGACCAAGGGACCAATCTACTTTTGCATGAGAGGAGTGTAAAAAGGAACAGAACAGGACAGAATGTTTAGATAAATGTGAATTAAAGCATGGAAGAATTTATACTTATGCCCCATCAACATTCAGGTAACACTTTACGGTAGGGTACATGAATTATCAAGAATTCTGTGCCAACATAATCATCATGATTACATGAATTTAAGGTTAATTACTCATGAGCTCATCATGTCTGTGGCCCCTAAACGAAAGTGTTGAATAATAACATGTGTTTAGAGAACTGCAAAGTTGTGTTCAAATCAGAATTTGAGCAATGAGGACCACCTTTTTGGCAGAAAAATAAATAATCATGATCATGCTTAATAAATCATAATTCATAATGATATGCCCACAATACCTAATGCTTTAGGTGATGTGCTGTTCATGTATGAGGTCACGAATGAAAGACTACGAACTCATGTGAATTCCTGATGATTCATGAGATATTACAGTAAGGAATGAAGTAATACATAAATTATGAATTAATTAATGCATGAATTCATGAAAATGCATACCCTTACTGTAAAGTGTTACCAATATTCAACACCATTTAGTGCATTAAGATGGCACCCAGTTCATCAAAAACCAACCAAATGGGTCATGATCCTTCTGTACCTGATCTACAACGCATGCAATATAATATGTCCTGTGCATGCATTGGCAATGTCAGAGACTTTATTCCCCGTATTATAAGTAATTGTACTATCAAAATGAGTTGGAAGCCTTTATTGTAAGGTAAAATAACTTCCTTGTGCTGCTTTCATGTAATTGTGAAATTGCTGTGTTATTTCATTAGTCTCTTTTCATAGGTGCATGCTTGTCATGGACATCTGTCATTATCTCATTAGCAGCATGTCACTGCTGGGTAAGAAACCATTCAATATCTGAGTTCATGTATGGAGGGACCCTGTCATGGCCTGATTATATTTGATGGGTATTTGTTTTGATATAGGGTTGGTTGCCATAGCACAGGATTGCATGCCAGTGACGTGTTTGAACTGTAACAGCAGCCACATTCAAAAGGACAGCTTAGACCGTAAGAGACCCAATTATTTGTTATTTTTCCATTTATTTTATGAACAAAGTATCGCCAGAAATTACTTTGATTTTTTATGTATGGATAGAGTACAGTGTGTGTGCGTGTTTGTGTGCATGTGATTTTATTGATTTTTCAGAGGCTTGTCTTGGGGCGTGTGAGAGTACCAATACATGCATCAGCGGTAGGTGATCCTTAACTTTATTTTATCAATAGTTACTTTGTCAGTACTTTCTTTCTCAAAACTGACATGCTGTAGTGTTTCTCTTTCAGGATTAAGGCCTAATTCAACCTGCATAAAAGGTAAACCAATCTGTTTCAGTTATGCGTCTTCCTGCTTGATCAAATGTTCTAGAATCAACTTCATTTAATTGTAGGCTGTCAAATCAGTAGAAGCCCTTGTAGGATTATGAACACCATTTTTGTATCATGATATCACTCATGAACAAGCCATTCATCCATCACTAGTTTTAAATCTAGGCTCAAAACACATCGCTTCTCCCTGGTTTTTCCCGCCCTTTTATTTATTGTTGATATTGTTAGATCTGTACTCATGTATTGTCCTTTTCTGTAACTTAGCTACAATGTGTGGACATAATATCTTTTATCTGCTTATTGCACTACGGCACTTTGGTCAGTGTAAACTGTATTTTAAATGTGCTTTACACAAAAGTTTTACTTACTTTATTTATGTACTAAAAAGAAGTTGAGAAGGAGACTGGGAGGGGCGGGTTGGGGCCATGTGACTCTGATGCAAATTACCAAACAAATGTTTACATCAACAACACATTAGCAACCATTCAAACCATGGGTCAGATTGTGACTGTTTATATCACTCTATGCTTCCTGATAATAAATAAATGAATGCATGCCTTCTGCATTTTGCATTGCATCCAACTATCAAATTGTCATTCAGCAATCCCAGAACCTTCATTAAATGAACTTTTATTAGGAATTCATATGTAGTTTACAATCTTTTACTCAAGTTTTTTTTTTTCCTACAAGGATATCAGAGCAATGAAGCACACAAGTGCGTACATGTCGTCTGACCACAGTACATTGTTCGCCTTTTTTGGAGAAATACATATGTCTTATCTCAATCTTCATCAGATTTTCCACTGCAGTTGAAAGCCTCTTCAATGAAGATCAATGCGGGGGAACCTGTCAATGTCAGCTGTGAGCACAACCTCACTCTAGACAACATCAAAGAATTTATTTGGCTTCAGGACAATAAAACTTTACCTTGCAAATACACAACCCAGGTGAACCTTAAGGACAGTTTTCCTTGTAAAAAAGCAAGCCAGCTGACCCTTGACGACCAATTCAGTGATTTCAACATCACCTGCAAAATACACAGTCGATGTGGTAACTTCACCTCGGACACCCTGAATATCAGTGTTACAGGTTAGCATTGTCACTTATTATTGCCACGAGTGGTTCAACTCTATATTCAAGTTAACAGTGTATCATGTAGTATGTCCATGTTATACAAAAACATGTACAGTATATGAAAACTATCATGTCTGTTATGTCTGCCTTTCTTGTTTCTCAATATGGATCGCTGGGAACTCCAGACAACAGCCTGTGGATCCTGTTTATTTGCGGAGGGGCTGCTATTTTCCTTATTCTTATTTTCACTTTGGGCATGAAGCTTCTTCTCAAGAGGGATATTGGTAAAGATCAGATTCCTTTGTTTCAGACTAGGCAATCATAGTGATCTGTTGTGTAGTCTCTAAAATCTTCTGAAGTTTAGGTCAACAAGCAACTAGTCAGCTTTAATCTGTTACTTAAATAATATGACATGGTCTAGAGTGTATTAGTGCAAAGAAAATTACTTATCAAACTAAGTACTGTAGTTGATTGCTTTTATGCAGTAATTAACAAATATAGCAAGCAAGAAAGCCTAAAACATTGTTTGAGCATTTGTTTTAATACAGTGAATGTCATTCGCTAAAAACCCAAGTTCCATCACAAATCCATCTCACAATGCAGTTCAATAACGGAGTCAAAAAGCATAAACACTTTCAGCTTGGTCACAGTAATGAATTAATACAACCATGTCTCCACGCCCCACCTTTTTTCCCAATCAATCACATTTTTAGCCTGGCGTAGCCAGATTCAAATTCTTATCAGAAATTGAGTCTGGTGGTAACATGCCATTCCAATTTGATTATGGGACGTGTTTCAACAGATAGCCTATACAGGGGAAAAATACCTCTGCATACAATTGGATAGACCTAACCAATCTGAGCAATGCAATATGTGAATCCATCAGGGAGAACAGCAAAAACACCCTTCTTCTGGACAAATGCCTTATGCTGCTTTTACTTTATCTTTTACAGTTATCGGTTGTCAATATCTTGTATAACAGATGTGATAGCAAAATCTAAACATCTTGCTTCTCTAGCAGCAACCTTTTTGTTGTAATCAAAATCAACAAATCAACAAAGTGCACTCAGGTGACGTGGATGACTACTGTACATCAATGTTGCTCATCTGTCCGTCCCAAATGATTTGATTGGCCTGAAAATGCCTTGAGAAGTCTGAATGCCTGGGATTTTGGCCCGGCATTTAGACTTCTCCATGGAGTGACTATAGACCAAATTTCCTGAACTCAAATTTGGTGGGCGAAATAAATTCGGGCTGGCTACCAAGCTATCACATTTCATGTCAGGAGTGAATATTTGTCATAATTTACATTTCTTTCTTCTTTCCAGCTCAGAGGCAGACCAGAAAGAGGCAAAACAATGTCACAAACCACACTACTACTACAACTACTAGCACGTCTGAATGAAAGGTCTGCTTACCACGTGTAACACATATCAATATTTACCACATGCTAAATACATGACCTTATCAAATAGCACTGTTTGTATCATCTCTGAACATGTAGACTGAGTCAGAAAGTCCTGTTTGTTTATCCTATACAGTACTCAGAAGATCAGACCTTATCCAACACAATATGCCACATTATCCTATACAGTACTCAGAAGATCAGACCTTATCCAACACAATATGCCACATTGCCGCACAGCTTCTTGTACAGGCCATGGTTCTTTCCAAACTGGACTATTGCAATGCATTGTAAGCTGGCCTGCCTGCTTGTGTGAGACCATTAGAGATGATTCAAACTGCAGGGGCACTTCTAGTCTTCAGCCAGCCAAGGAAGACACATGTAACTCCTCTGGTTACTCCAGTCATTGGCATCCAATATAGCAGCCAGAATTCAATTCAAATCCCTCACTTTGGCCTGTGGGACACTTACTGGATCTGCACCTCCCTATTCCTTAGTTTCATGATCCAGCTCTACGTCCCCTCTTGCCCACTGCAGTCCTCTGATGAGCGTCAGCTGTGTCGACCTTCCATCAACACTAAGAAGTCCCGCTCAAGACTCTTTTCTTTTCATTGATGGAATTATTTACCTGATGCTCTTCATTCTAGTGGAGCAGTTTTTGGATCTTCGAAAAGCGTTGAAAGACACACTCTGTTTACTTTGTATCTAAGTAATTCATTCTTTATGTTCTTTATGAGTTATGGTTTGTAAAGGTTTATTGTTATTATTAGTATTGTCATCGTTATTATCTGTTAAATTTGATTTAGTCTATTACTAATATTGGTATATTTTTAATTAATGCTTTATGATTTTACTTTAAACTGTTAATTTTGATGTTATGTTTTTGCTTATGTTTTATGCTTTGGTCAAGTGTCTGCTAAGAACTATAAACATAAGATAAATGTGCACCAGAGTGTACTGCTGGAGGAACCATAGATTGGTAAATTTAATAAGTTTAATCATTTCTGAAATAATTTTTCAGATTTCACCACAGTAAATGTAAATCAAGTGTATAGGCCAAGTATACTTGCGTATACAAGGAATTTGGTCTCTGCATTTATCCCATCCGTGAATTAGTGAACACACAGAGCACACAGTGAGGTGAAGCACACATTAACCCGGAGCAGTGAGCTGCCTTGCTACAGCGGCACTCGGGGAACAGTGAGGGGTTAGGTGCCTTGCTCAAAGGCACTTCAGCCGTGGATGTGGCCATGGGAGAGCAGTGCTCAACTACTTCCCCTTTGGTTCCAAGTCCGAAGCCTTAACCAGTAGACCACAGCTGCCCCCACAGTACTTCTAATCCTATCACAGGGCAATTGTGTTGGCATTATGGATGAGACAGTTTTGTGCGAAATTGCCCCACAATACCACATTGCATGCATCCTATAGCATTATTTCCTCTTTTATTTTTGTATGTTTTGAATATCCCCTTATTTTGTGCATTGTCCCTAATTTAGAATGAATCAGGAACTCTTCATTGAATGTCCTTTGACCTTTAGATGTTGAAGAGATATCACAGTTCAAACCCAAGCTCTTCCAGCAAAAACAAGTCAGTAGAGGCTGTGGGCGTTCATGTGCCTTGCTTTGTTATTTATGTTCATGTCTGAACACATTCATTACTGTTGAGACTGACAGTGTATTCCTCCTTATTATGTATTTGATCTCCCGTGTAAATATGTAATTTTGATATATATAACAGTATGCCTCACATATATTTGCCTTTATCTTCTATCTTATATTCTCTTATTTTCTATCTTCTGTTCATCTTCAGTCTTGTTACTTAGGCTACTTAATGTTCTGTCATGTAATGTACAGTACCATTAATTGTTTGTCAAAATTAACTAGAAATGCAATTCCAAGGAATTGCAAATGCAAACAAAATATTATTATATTTTATTGCTATTAAAAATATCAGTTATAGTTACAGATAATGCTAGCACAAAGATAGTTGCTAGGGGGTTTCTAGGGTAGATTTGGTAAATAAAGCGGTTGCTATGCTAGTTGCTAGGGTAATAATGTTGGTTGCTATGGTGGTTGACATTATGGTAGTGGCTGATTGTTTTTACACATGAATCTCAATACAAATTGCACTGTGCCTATTTACAAGGGCATTGTTCCCATCTCTTTTGGGGCCTACCATCAAATGTTGGACCTCTATAGAAAGCTGAGAACCTGTAGTTTTCGTAGGAAACAGTCAAAATACAGTGTAATGTACTCACACAAAGTTACAGCAAAGTCCTTTTAGGCAAGTCCCTCCACTCGGCGGCCATATTGCAACGCTTTTTGGGCACTCATCGGGCATCCTCTTCGGCAGAAATGCGTGTGAGCAAGGCTTCACGACACCAATCTTGCTCCAGCTGCGAGTTCACAATACATGATTGGCACGATGTCTTCTCAACACACCATATGATTGGCTCAATGTATTCACATCACACCACATGATTGGCTCAATGTATTCACATGTCGACGTTTTGCCAGGAAGGGGTGTGATACAGTATGTGTAGACAACGGCCATATTGGCGTTACAAACTAGCCCCATGCATTTCTATGGAGATTTTTTGAGTGCTGTGTCTACTCATTAGAAAGTCTCTGGTTACAGAGGCTAGAATATAGTTTTTTCTTTCTGCTTCTGATTACTGATTACAAGCATCTCTGAACTGACCACATTTCAGCCCTCTAGGTCACTTGATATCCCTTAGAAACATAACTGAGCCCTAGCACCAGGTTTTGTGTGCAAAAGTAGATCAATACAGAATGAAAATATGAGTGCTTTAGACCATTATTTGCCAAGGTATTTATTTTTGTAAAATGCCTATGGAAACTCCCCATAGGACTTTTTGTTATCCAAAATGCATACTGACACTCAAATGCTTACTGCACATGAACCCCTTTGTGTAGAAGCATAATCCTGGTCTCAAATGAAATGTAACACTTTTTATTTAGATGGTATGTCAGGTGTTCTGATATAGACTGACTACACAAAATATGGAATAATTACAAAAAAGTCTCTATTTTTGCATTTACTTTGTTGGTTCAGTGAGTGTGTATAAGATAGACTATACATCTGTACAACTAATATTGGATAATACAACATGAAGATTCAATTTCTATGGATTCTTGTGAATATATTTCAGTACCCAATATGTTGCATCTACTTATTGTGCTGCAGCTACACTGCAGCCAGAAGTCAGGGTAGCACCAAAAGCGAAGGAGGGGGAGGGGGGCATTTTGGATAAAATTTAATTGAGACATAATCAAATTATTCTGAGAATGTAAAGCACTATACAGATTGTACATGAACAAAATGGTCATTTTTGGATTCCCAAGAGCCAAAGCTTTGAAATGGTGTATAACATTACTATGCTGCATAGCAATGTGGTGCATACGATTGATTTAGAATGTTGGGGGGAGGTGGGGGAGGGGGGTAAAATAATATTACGTAAAAATTATCTTACGAAAAAACGCTAGGTTAGTCTCTTTATACAAAAAACAGTACCAACTACATTTTTGATCTTAATATAAGATTAATAAGACTTGGTTAGATACACAGTTTTTGCAGTGTAAAAAGTAAACCTTTTCTCTAAAAAAAAAAACTATACTATATATAGTTATGGGACAGTCTCACTCAAAGATTTTGAGAAGTAACGCTTAAATGCTCATGCAGGTCAGACCATGTGTAAGTGCTCATCGCTGGCATGAAGTTTGAAACATGAAACATGAAACATGGCAAATCTGGGGACATGGAAAGATTTCACAGACTTTCAGAGCCCCACATTACAACAGGATGTCTCAGTTGACAGGCTTAAAAATGATATAAAAATAAATATGATATATTAAGACATTCATGTACTGCATAACAATATAGAGACCTCTTTTTTATTGCATAATGTTTGTAGTACTGTTTTATTGCATTGTTTTATTGCATAATTAAGAAAAGCAGAAGTACATTTGTCATGAAGCCCTTATTCTGGTCTAATCCACAAACAAACAGTACCACAACACACGCTCCATGACACTCCACGGTGCTGGTGCAGTGTAGTGCAACTTCACTTGTGTGCTTCTGCTCAGTAGCAGCTGGTGTAAGGATAATCCAGGTAAAGCCCCAGCATAGGCTACACAGAGAGAGGAAGACTATGGCTAATTCTGGACCCTTAATCCTGGCACGCTCCACCCCCGCCATCATGCCCATTCCATGACCGAGAGAAGGAGCAACCAAACCTGATCACAACGTGGAGTACTCATTAGGCACAACCATACACACCTACAGATTCCCCCACACATTCACACACACATACACAACAGTCTTGAGGTGTTCGTCATCGGTGCTGTAGTGCTGTTTAGCCTCATTCACTGGTAACCTCGCGAGCACACAGTCCCTCTCACCTGTGGGGTTTGCATGAGAATGTAGCTGCCCCGTTCTAGAATTCACGGCGGACCAGACAACACCATGGGAGAAGCTCCAAAGGTACGTTTACATATCCTTCTGGTTCATTCCTTGAGCTTGATGATACTGTGTTTTTCTTAAACATCCCAACTGTACAAGCCTATATTTTCAACCATCTGGCCTTCACTTGTGTATATGTTCATAACTCTGTTCTAGCACTGGTACTGCGGGTACTGAGTTCATTGACTTGACATTCACAGTGTTCTTGTAAAATCTGTATACCATATTATGAAATGTATATCAACTAAAAACTAGACAAACTGAAAATAGTGGTGACGAAGCACTGTGAATCCATCCAAGTCAGCCCTTTTCTCTAAACTGTGTGCAGTTTCTGTTACTTGTTGGACTCTGCAAAATGTGTGGATGTTACATTATATAAAGGAAAGGGGCCCAGTTGAAGACAGAATGGCTTGTGCCTTGCCATTAATCTAATTACTGTAATCAGTTGTTACATGAATGAGGCATGAATAGGTGCCAGTGCTATTCCAAATGAAGGCCGGTTAAGCCTTATAAAGGACAGGCAGACTCAGTTACTCAACAACTCAGACAAAGAAGGTGAACATCAATGTCCACTGGACCCGGAACAAGCCACAGAGCCCATTTTGAAGGAAATAGATACCTCTACTTGAACATATATGACTGGGTCATCGAGTTACTGAATGACAGAGAAAAACAGTCTGAAGCTTGACCTCTGTAAACAATGAAAGCTACTGTAAAATAGCTGCCATTTTGCCCTTTTCAGAAAGACTGTCCTGGTAGTCACTTGGAGATAAACAGACCTACAATTCTTGGCACGCAAGGGAAGGAACTTTTAAAGAAAGGAAGTTTTTAAAACATGCTTTTATCTTTTTTATGGGAGGCCTGTGTGTGTAGATAACTAGTTTCTCAACATCCTCAAACCGATTTTTTGATATATGATCAAGTCACAGACGTGCATTCTAACTGCTTTGCCTGTTGATTGTGCAGTATTTTGCTCCAGACCCACTTTTATAACACCAGTGGCTGAATAAGTTGCTAAAGTAGATCAGTTAGCAACGATGACTAGCTGTTTATTGCCATTGCCAGTTGCAGTGTAGATTAATGTATGTTAGGAAAAAGGCAAAAAGGCCAGTCTGTTTGTGGGCTAATTCACTCCCTGGTTTTACAGGAAAATCTCTCGTGCCCCTTTATCATGGAAAATGGATGTGCTCCTGCACAGATTACCAACCGATCCAAACGGCCAAATCAATCAAAAACAATTTTTGGAGAAAGGATAGGATTTCATTTGTTATTTATCCAGACAAATCTCCCTTCATTCCAGGGCTTGCTCTCAGTTCTACAGAAACTGAAGGGGAGCACAGAGCAGGAGCTGAGGATAGTTCTTCTGGGTTTGGACAATGCTGGTAAAACCACCTTACTCAAGAGCCTCGCATCTGAGGACGTCAGTACCATTACACCCACACAGGTTAGTACCATTATACCCATGCAGGTTAGTGCCATTATACCCACACAGGTAAGTACCATTACACCCAAGCAGGGGTGGCTAACTTGCGTCACAACCTTGGTAGTTCGCTCCGTCGTTCTTGGATTTGGTGTTTCTAGAAATTGTAGTTTGAACTCTCAATCGCAAACAAGGACGCAAAGTTTGGTCGTTTGTACTATTGCCCCTGGGCAGTCGCACTTGTGTCATTCTTTGGTAGTTCCAGTTGGTGTCCGGAGCGTCTAACCAAAAATCACAACCGCCTAACCAAAAATTCTTAAGTGTGACTCAATGATTGATCCATCCTGTAGCATCATTTTCATTAAGAGACTGACTCCCCTACTGGGCTCATTCTTGCTATTTATGTTAATTCGAGTATTGACTTTTTGATAGGTTAGTATTATAATCGTTACAGACTCTTAAAATCAGCAGGTTAGTACCATTACACCCATGCAGGTTAGTACCATTACACCCACATAGGTTAGTACCATTACACCCATGCAGATAAGAGAGAGAGAGGAGAGAGAGAGAGAGAGAGAGAGAGATAGAGAGAGAGAGAAAACAATGCACATTAGCGCTTATTTCAATCACATTTTCAGCCAAACTGAATGAACATGTAAGGAGTAGGGTTATCACCATGATTGTGAATAAAACTGTTGGCTCGATGGTGTTTTGGGCCCCCACCGTCGACTTCAAGGCAGCGCTGCAGCCGTCGACTTTAAGACACCTACAATAATTTCCTGTGTATTAGCTGCATTGTGTATAAGCCGCAGTACAGTGTTTTATGCCGGTAAAAAAAAAAAAAACATATTAATACCATATTAACTGCCCCCATGTATTAACCTCATAGCTGAATAAATTAAGCAAAATCAATGTATTAACTGCGGCTAATAGTTGGTAAATTACGGTAACCCTAACCCTAACGTTAACCCTAACCCTAACCCTCGCCTAACTCTAGTACCTTCCAGGCAGCACTGCCTTGAAGTCGACGGCAGGGGCCCAAAAGGCCATAATATGTCAAACTGTTGAGGTTCATCTGAGGTCATCACTGAATCATGCAGAGTAGGCCTACCAATATAAACATTTCATGTTTTTTCTATGATTAATCCTTCTATAAGCAGACACCAACTTTATATGTTAGCGGCACAAAATGACATTTGGACCAGAATTGTTGTAATAGGTAATGGATACGCTGAAGGTGTGGAGGCTAGAATGGCATTTATTTTTGAGCATGTGGGTAAACTAGTAAAGCATGTATAGAAGGCCTTAGTTAACCTTAGTTACTTACTAGTTGCTTTTACTCATTGCATGGGACTAAGAGCTGTGAATTTCATTGCCTGCCGGGCTCTGAGTAGATGTGTTTTAAAGCTGTACACTACATGACATCTGTGCACCCTGCCTATGTGCTTAGTAAGCAGCCACATGCCCATATGCATCATTACCATGACGAGCATGACAGGAAGCAGAAGCTCACCCAAAGTCTCATGCTTTGCCTCATCGCACTGATGCAAGATCCTCTCAACATAGACTTACACATATGATTTATCTGTTACCACCATTGACTTTGTAACATTGTAAAAGGAGGAAGCAGTATTGGCTCAGATGGGGTGTGAATTATAATCCAAGGGTCTTTTGGAGATTAAATATTTATCAAGTCAGGGAAGTACATTGACAAGCAGATTATAGATTCTTAAAATAGACCAGCACATCATGGTCTACCAGTGATCTGAACAAAATTAATTAATTATACTATCTAGCTATCTAAGTGTGTGTGTGTGTGTGTGTGTGTGTGTGTGTGTGTGTGTGTGTGTGTGTGTGTGTGTGTGTGTGTGTGTGTGCGCATTGTTTTACATGCATAAATAATTAGTCCTTGATCATTTTGTTGGCTCAGATTCAGATCAACAAAATCCACCAACTTGATGCTATTATTCTCACATATAGTTTTTGATCACATCAAACTTCTGTGAGATGCATATAAGAACAGTCCTACAATAATACTCTGTTCATAAATTCTCTTTTTCCCTGTCAAAATGTATGTTTGTTATTAGCGCATTAAAATCAAACTGGGATATGCTGTGGCCTATGTATTATCCTCAGGGTTTCAACATAAAGAGTGTGGCCTCTCATGGAATGAAACTGAATGTCTGGGACATCGGAGGGCAAAGAAAAATCAGGACCTTCTGGAAAAAATACCTAGAGAACACAGATTTACTGGTTAGAAGCTTGTCTTAATCTTGATTTGTCTTTTCCTGGATGTCAACTTGTATATCTTGACTTTGTATGCAGCTCTCTACAAGAGTTTTGCTATATACAGTATATATATATATATATACATATATATATATATATATATATAAAAAAACAATTGCATAAACATGTTTACTTGATGCTGTGTCTCTCAGTTAATGCATGAGAAATATGACATGGATTATCTTAAAATTTCTTTTGTTTTCTTTAGATCTACGTCATAGATAGTGCTGACAAAAAGCGATTTGAGGAGACAGGACTGGTAAGACTGTAAACAAGATGTTTCCTTTGGCAAATGTATCAGGCTGCTTTTGTCGGTATTTGTTTAGGACAGCACACCTAGGCATCAACTGTGTTGGCTGTGTGCTTTTCATTTGCATGATTGTACACATGAGAAAACAACAGCCAGGGTAACAGAAGGTGAATTGTCAAACCCATTTTTATCTGATTTTGAATGGGTGTTTTATGGGTCTTTTAATGATGTTTTCTCTCTCTCTCTCTCTCGCTTTGTGTGTGTGTGTGTGTGTGTGCGCACACACACTTAATTCTCTATTTGCATTTACAGGAGCTAGCTGAGCTGATCGATGAGGAGAACCTGAAAGGAGTTCCAGTACTTATCTTTGCCAACAAGCAGGACCTGGCCACTGCGTCCCCTGCCAGTGAGATAGCTGAGGGGCTAAACCTGCACACGTACCGGGACCGGGTCTGGCAGATCCAGGCCTGCTCGGCGGTGTCTGGAGAAGGAGTGCAGGTACACGTCACAAATCACAAATAATTAGACACATGGAATATAGAAGTGAGTATACACCTCCCAGTGCACATGTACACATACATTATAGTCGGTATAACTATAATCACTAAATGTGGAATGTTTCTTTGACACAAAAAAGTTGCTGGAGAATGATAAATTCCACAAGTGCTACGGACCGAGGCATGTGACAGATCTAGTAGAACTAGTCCAGGGCAGCTGAGGATGTTTGTGTTACTGCGTTTTGTGACCTAAGAGGGATCAGAAACTAAACCCGTTAGGTCACTTCTCCACCTCTCGGACTGAATGAATACACTGATCTAGGACTGCTAAGATAGCAGCTAACTGCTCAGTTCTGGCCCCACTCTTAGGACCAGATTGCATGGACACACCAAAATGGTGTGGTGGTAGCGTAGTGGCTAGGAGCTGGGCTAACATGCAGTAGTCTGAAAAGTTGTAGGGTCTATTTCCGGCTTCCACTGTTGTGCCCTTGAGCAAGGCACTTATCCCCGAGTTGCTCTGGGGAGAATGGTGCTTGTAATATAGTAGACATGTAAGTCGCTTTGGATAAAAATGTCTGCTAAATGATTAAATGTAAAGTGCCATGAGGTATGTGTGTGCTATCTGGATGCTGTGGACAAACCTTAAATGTCTTCTTGTTGTTGATGTTATACAGGGCATAATGAACAGAGATGATAAAGACAATGGTGAACTTCCACCTGATACATGCAGAAATATGTCAGATCTCAAACTATTTGGTTCTAATGTGTGATTGCTTGAGAAGGCAGTTTGTTAATTTGAAAGAAAATACAGAGCTACACTCTTAAAACGAATGTGTTGTCCCTATCTGGACACAGAGATGTGTTAACAAACAATGCGAGTTGTGTTATTTACAACACATATTGTGTAACAAATAAAAAAAGGAAACAACACAAACTGTGTTGTCCCTATCTGACACAGAGATGTGTTAAAAAAACACAAGTTGTGTTGTTTTCAACACATTCGTTTTGAAGAGTGTACATCTTATGGTCATACTGAGAGGTTGTTTGGGGTGGAATTGTTTGGTTTAATGTCAGCTTGCTGTTCCCTTCCTTCTCCTCCACAGGATGGCATGAATTGGATCTGTAATAACCTTGTCAATCGGAAAAAATGAGCCTGCTGAGTTGTTTAACGAGTTCTGGAGAAGAGAAGTCCAAACCCTCTAATGCCCAGTCCTTAACGTGTGGTTATCCTCCCTTGATTTGCATATAACATGAGCTATTTACATTTTGCACCATGTATTTGTGTATACGGGGTTTTTTTTTTGTATGCGTCATCTTAGAACAACTTTCAACACCCAATGAGATGATGGTTGTGAATCTTAAAGGGAGCTTTGTAACTGATTGAAGGGAAAAGGAAAATGTATGTAAATGTAAATGTATTTGATACAAACATACAATCCTCTTTCCCTTGACTGAGAATGGTTCCTGCCAGTGTCTAACGTTAACCCAGGGCAGAGGAGGACGAAAAGCAGAAAGGATCACCGTTAGACCTTTCATATGTCTTTGTCATTACTGTCTTCACATAGAGGTAGATGCAGTAGGCTACTGTAATAATGTACAGCAAGTGACTGGTCTTCTGTGGTGTATTAAACTTTTGACATTATAAAAACTTGTAGTCATTGATTTCCTGTCTGTAGAAATTGCTTGCTGCAAGGGAGAAATGAGTCCAATTACAGACGGGAGCTAATAAAGGAAGAGGTCTACCCAGGATCCAGATGAATCTAGAGTTGATCCTGATCGCCTGTGAAACGATTCTGGATAGTTTAAATAAAACCATAACGTAGACTGTTTAAGTAACACTAAACTAGTCAATGAACACACAAGTAATGTTGTAGGATTTCATAGAGTTTTTGCTTCTCTAACTTTAACTCCATTTGTCTCAAGCTTGTCATACCCCATGCTCCTTTAGATAAGAGGCAATAGCACAGGCCCTCTTGTGTATAAATCCAGCATGCACTCCTCTCTTCCCCATCAAAAACACCAGAATCTTGTGCGTCTTCACCACTGTGATGGCCTTCCCATCAACGCCTTTCGTTCGGAGGTCCACGAAGCGAAGTTCCGTATCGCCGCTGATCATGCCGTCTCGGATGACCAGGACCTTCCGTCCTCCGATGGTAGTTCCCATCTCCAGCAGATTCCCTCGATCTCTTCCCATCAGGGCCTCCAGCTCTGGGGGGGAGATAGCTGCCATGAAGCCTCCAGGCTTGGAGGCCAACACTGCTTTGTTGTAAAAACCAACCAAAGCTGCATCCTCTGTCAGCTTGTCCTTAAGGATGGCTTTGATATAATCTGCCCAGTCTGACATCCCACTGAATTAAAAAGCAAAACACAATTATTTCATTAGTTAAATTAGGTAATAAAACAGAATAGCATGATTTATGAACCAGAGTCTTCTTGGCAGTTAGATTAGGTTGATGGTTCTGAACTGACACTTTTGTCTAAAGTGATGTACAATAATCACTAAACATCATTACAATTTACAATAATCATATAATCATAATACCAGTAACCATAAACAAATGCAAACCATGACTCTGTAAGGAGACTTAAAAAAATCCCCAAACTATCGCTAGAACAAAGAGAATTAGGTACAATTTAAAGATTGACATGAAAACTATGACAACATACAGCAATATTGCAGCTGACATGAGACAGATCTATTCTTTTGCTTTTGGATCAGGCAGTTTCCACCAAAGATTCTAGAACAGAGGTTTCCACATGATCTATGATGAAACAACACTCACATTCTTATCTTTATTTCAATTGTTCAGATCTAATTCCACAACTGTAAACATTCCCTATTACCAAGGCAACAAACACTTCAGTTGTTGATGTAACAAAAGGTTGCTTGCATACCTCCAGTATTCCAAATTACATCATCTTCTTTGTTTCCCCACTCAGATCCAGCAGATGGCAGGAGAGTCTCTAAAGCTACCTCATCGTGCCCTCATAGATTACAATCATGTAATCGCTCATAGAACCCACCTGTATTATATTCCCTGCCAATAGGCTCTTTAGAAAAAGAAGAAAAGTGTTGTTGCGTTGTGTTTTAGTTCTAATGTCTGTATTGAAGATGGTCAATAAAGCTTGACGGCTGGATCAGGATCGGCGATTAGATGATGATTTATTGTAGATGGTACAATAATGAATAACAGAACACAGGCTAAGTCTCGAACAGTAAAACTGTGCAGAGTCTAACAGTTGTGGTTGTTATTAGAAAGATTAGAAGATGCTCCTCGAGTTGCTTCCTCGATCCGTCTCAGAGTCAAAACCTAAGACAAAGCCTGTTATACTAAAACATACAAATGTTAATCATGCCAACGTGGTAGCAGGTGCCAACCAGTGTACAGTACAAAAACGCTATCTCCCTCGGCCCATATTATCACTGATGTTCCTGAGCTCAGGGCCGTATGACCTTTCTGATGGTACACAGGCCTAAAACAACATCATGTACAATGGTATGGGCCTGTCTCCATTGTACTGTATACTACACACAGAAGTAACATATGAACACATCAGAATACAGTGAGAATACCCCAGAATTCTACAAAAGAAAGAAAATAAAATATTTTTTAATATTATTTACAGTCTATGGTTCAAGTAGTGCTGGTTATATTAGTGTTTATTGGGTGTATTCTCTGCTCCTAAACCATGACCAAATAGAACCTCACTAGCCTAGAAATATAGACACGCCCCTAGCCCTGCCAGGGCTAGTCTAGCAACTCTCCGTCTTGCTCCAGAAATAGAAACTTAATCAGGCCAATGAAATCGTGTATAGAGTCGTTAGGTGGGCTTAACATAATGATTGATGGCAGAGTTGCAAAGGTTTGGCTTGAATTCCCTGCTACTTGAAAACAAATAAGATGGATGTTGCTGCTGGTGAACAGTGTGACACGAGTTAAGCTTTTATTAAGTTGGCAAACGTTTGAACTAGCCAACTAGCTCCGCTGGTGGGAAACGCATGGGACTCATAGCGCTGCCGCTGTCCTATTGCGTGCAGAGGGAATTTGAAAGACAACTGATTATCCCGCCCCTCGGACTGAGCACTGCGAACGGTGAGTGCCCAGACCCTACATTTTAATGTGGGTCTGGCTCGTCAGGCTAACCTGACACTGCTTTCCTCCTTAAAGATAAAGATGGTTTTATTCACAAGCAGTGGATCACCTGCAATAAAACTGTGAAAATTAGTTTCACATTGATATTCCAGCATTGATATTCCTTTCTAAGGGAACACTGGATTGAGCATCTTAGTCCATAGCTGACTCCACAGTCGCAGCCATGGTCATGAGACGATAGAGGGATAGTTTTGTTAACAATCCTCCTGCTCGTGCTCAGTGATGTGGAGTTTTTACAGTACTGGCAACATACTGGGTTGTGAAGAGCCTAAACAATAATATGCTATACAATAACATGCACATTTTCAAACAAACATAATATAAAACATAATGACACAGACAAAAGACGAAATGTATACCATACTGCAGTCGATTCATCATATGGAAACCCACGATCTAAGACCCACTCAAGACTGAAAATCCATTGATAATTATAGCATACATAGTAGGCCTACACTCTGTGATTAGTCTACACCTATTGTTTTGTACTCTTTTTATTCTCCTCCTCCTATCACCACTAACCACCCAAGTGATGCTGCTCTTGTGCATGCTTCTAGAGAAGGTTGTCATGGAAACCTGCCCCTGTTTAAGACAGTACTCCATCCCTCTCTCCCCTCCCTTCCCCTCTCCCCTCCCCTCCTCTCCCGTCTTCTCCTCTCATACCTAGTCCGTTATTCCACTGCATTCTCTCTGTCACAAAGAAGACGCTGAAGATTCTTTTCAAAAGGCTCAGGGACAGACTCCACTGTGAGACAAGCGTGAGACGATCGAAGGTCAGCTGGGTTTTTTTCTTGCTTCATATGTTGTTGTTGTTGTTGTTGTTGGCATGGCAACTCTAGCTTTTCTGCTTGGCCACCTCATTGCTGCTTGCAACTATATTTGTTGTTGTTGTTGTTGTTTTTAAACGGTCCTGATGAAACTTTAGCTGTCAGCGCTTCAATTTATAAGACAACAAAGTTGTTAACATTTGTGTTTTCACATGCTTTTAAATCAAGTGCTGGGTTTCTTCTTCTGTCAGCATTTCTGGGGTTGGCTGCACCTTTAAGCAAACATGACATACTGTATAAGCACCTGTCGCAGATAGTGGCTGAAGTGTCACTTTGACAAGCTTCATATAATTAATATAAAACAGATTATTTCATAAATAATATGACAAAGATAAAAAAAATTCATAATAAGAACAATTCATATTTTAATCTTTATAGCAAAGGCCTTAATGGGCAAACTTCCCTGTTATATTTGCAGTCTTCTGTTTTTTCGCCCTACTACATATAGCACCCGTTCTTCAAACAAGCTCCTCCTACAGTCTTCAATATCACAAATAAAACTGGGGAAATCTGCCTTTTCATCCTTATCCACATGCCTGGAATGAGCTTCAACACACGCTCAACTTGGACTCCTTTCTTGTTTTTAAAAGTTCTTTAATGTTAGCTTACAGTGACCAGTGTCACTGCTCATAGAGTTCTATTTTATTTTATTTTAGTCTTTTAGTTCTCCTTAGCCTTTCTCTCTATGTCTTCTGTGTTAGTGTTAATGTTAGTTATTGGTGTCTTTGGACTGTGTCCATGTCCCATGTTGTCCATTTACTGTCTTTCTAAATTAAATCATTGCTGCCGTCTCGACCA
Organism: Alosa pseudoharengus; assembly: GCF_046254945.1. Lineage (NCBI taxonomy): Eukaryota > Metazoa > Chordata > Actinopteri > Clupeiformes > Clupeidae > Alosa > Alosa pseudoharengus. The sequence continues at coordinate 24,922,471 of NW_027468630.1, read as the reverse complement.
GGACTCCCTGGCAGAAGAGACATTGTGTCTCAATGGGACCTTCCTGGCAAAATAAAGGTTGTTTAGCTGTGTCACAAAACAATAAGCTTTGTCAGACTACTTTTAAAATGATATTCAGGGCTATAAAATAATTTAAAAAATGATGAGTAGGACAGTATTTGGTAGTATATGAGTAGCAATTTGGTCTGAAAGTACACTATGATGTTTGTGTTTTTGTCCTACTTCAGGTAAACATTAATAACCTCTGAAGAGTCTGAAGAAGTAACAGGCAAGAGAGAAGATCCACAGAAGGTCCCCACCCATGGCGGTTGTCCCATATCTCCACTCCAGCGGGGCACCTGTCACCGTGCCCCCTCCGGCTCCGAGCGTCTCCGCTGACTTCTCCTTAGGTGATGTCTACCTGCACATACACACCATCCTCATCGTCATCATCTTCTGCACCGTCTGCTTCCTGCTTCTGGTGGCCTTCTTCTACGCCTTCTGTTTCCACTGCACGCTTAAGGATTCTCCCAAAGATGGCCGCCAGGGAGCGGCCTTCACCCTGGAGCGCGAGGACGCCACCTTCAGGCGCACTTCCTCCTGCCCCTCGCTAGGCAACGCCATATGAGCACATGAGGGAGAGACATGTTACTGTGGACCACAGGCACTGACATACTCATCTAGCAACGCTTATGAACACTCACAAATCAAACTCAAGAACCCACATGGGGGGCAATTCAGACTGAACCTTTTAAAGGACAGGTTCTGTATTTTACACTTAAAGCCCTGTTTTCAGATAGTTTATGATTAAATAGAACGTTTAAGATTGAAATTTGGACACATGCTGCTGTCCTGAGAATTTTCGGTTTCTGTGGTAGCGCCCCCCCCCTCCTCCAGAACGCTGCATAGGTGCACTGGAACAATCCTTCCTAAAACGCATTAAACTTTCGTTTACAAAGACGTGAAACTCACCGAGTGGTCAGGGGTGTTCGCTGATATGCTCACACAAAAATCGCTGCAAAAGATGCTTTCCAACAGGTGTTTACCATGCGTTGTAAAACTGTGGAGCGATTTTTCCAAACGCCTCACACCCGTACATTCTTCCGTTGAGAGCTTGAATAATAGACACTCCAGCCCAGTTGGTGGCGATAATGCACCTTACACCGTCTTGCCAATTACAAGCAAACCACTGGCATTTCATTGAATACACAGAAGAAGCAGAAGATCGCTGTCTTGAAGTATTTTGCAACAGACAGCTAAAAATGAGGCGATTTTGTGCAGTTCCGAATTGCGGGAAAATTCGTAGCAAAAAAAGTTGTCACAGACTTCCTTTCAACGATCCAGAAAGGCTAAAGTTGTGGCTGGAATTTCTGGGGTTGGATGTGAGCACACCTGTTGAGAATCTGCAGAAAGCTGATCACCGTGTCTCTGCGGTCTGCATTTTACTGAACTTCGCTGGAGGTCGAAAGAAATTGCCCAAAAAGCTCTTTCGCCTGAGAAATACAGCGGTTCCCACATTACCTCCTGGGACGACAGAGTTGGAAGAACTTGGGGTAAGAACTTATTTGTTATGTCCATAACCTGTCATGTTCACATCATAAGCCTAACACTAACCCTAGCCTACATGAATAATTTGGCTACATGATTTTGTACGTTTACTATTTTTTTGGCTGTGGAACTTTCATGATAAAAACGTAATGATTCACGTAGGCTATCATTCACATCGTGCAAGTTCCAAGACATTTTAGCATTAGCCATGGTTGGACGTGACAATAATTTGGATAGCGTAGTAGCCTACGATACCGCGACTGCATAAGACTACAGAAAGAATACAAACAACCCCATATCCGTTTCCGGCAGCGGAGTAATACCGTACCTCACAGCACATCCAATACAAGTCAATGGAGTTGGACAAAAACTACGATAAAACCTGTTGGAAAGAATCTTTTGCAGCGATTTTTGTGAGCATATCAGTGAACACCCCTGACCACTCGGTGAGTTTCACGTCTTTGTAAACGAAAGTTTAATGCGTTTTAGGAAGGATTGTTCCAGTGCACCTATGCAGCGTTCTGGAGGAGGAGGGGGCGCTACCACAGAAACCGAAAATTCTCAGGACAGCAGCATGTGTCCAAATTTCAATCTTAAACGTTCTATTTAATCATAAACTATCTGAAAACAGGGCTTTAAGTGTAAAATACCGAACCTGTCCTTTAAGTTAACATAAGTACATGAACCCACTGGGGGTCTCTTCAGACTGAACCTTTTAGAGAGTTGTCTTTATAACTGGTTTGGTCATTTAAGCGATTACTTGTGCAGGTATGCAGGCTCTATTTAACCAGCTAACCATGTTAATCTGAGTTTTCTTTCAAATGAGGATTTCCATATCTTTCAGTCAGTAAGGGTCATATGTCAGTAAAGGTTATGAGAATTATGCAGTAACTTGCAATGACCAATGTACAGTATGTACTACATACATTATTGTATACAATAGTATTGTGAGTAGAATAGTGAGTTTTGTAAACCATTCCACTGCCCTCACGGGGCTGCTACAGCATAATATTGTCAGTATTGTGTCTTTATAACTAATACATGAACAACATAAACAACTGTGCATTTTAATAAGCCTAATCATAAATAATCATCAAGTTGTTGGATGTGCATTATGTTGTCAGTAGCTGGACATTGATCTTTCCTTCACAGATGTTCGACTAGTTCTGGTGTGGTGAGCAAAAGCATGTTTCCAGTGGTCTTGTTTCGTGTGATTACATGGTGTTGTTTTCTGCTATGGTGTAATTGCTCACCCGTGTGTTTCTGAAAAACAATCAAATGATCTGCTCCAGCTGTTCCGTCATCTTAATTTATTATCACGGCACGCTGACCATATAATCATACACCCACATGCACACACTCACACAAGCACATGACCATGAGCACACACACACGCATGCACGCACGCGCGCACACACACACACACACACACACACACACACACACACACACACATTGTCCAACTAGTGAGAACATAGCACACACAAGCAGCTTCATAGAATCATGCAGGTCCAAAAGTGTGTAAACACTCCAAAACAAAACAACAGCACTAAGTGCTTCATATGGGTGACAGCAACCAACAACAACACAAGTGTGGGTGCAAGTCGTGCTGATTCCATTCAATAGGGTCAGATTGGTGAGCACAGGACAAACATTCATTCTGAAAGCAGCAGTGCAATCAATACGTATTGACTGAAGGCTAACAAGTGGCTTTAAGTGGAGATTTCTACCACAAAGGACCCTTCACTTGTAATGCCACGGATATTCTACTACTCTGTGCTACCTAACATGATTATATAACGCACTCTGGACATTTACAAAACAATAACTTACTCGCTATAGCAGCTGGGATGGTATTCATGCTTTCGAGTAAGAAAACTACTATATGTCTTAGAAATAACTGTTAGTGTATACATTTAATATTAATTCAATTAAAACTAAATATATGTCTTAGAAATAACTGTTATTGTATACATTTAATATGCACAATTAAGCCTTGAGAACAGCAGTCAGCCAGAGGTGATGACATACAAAAAGCTTGTATCCACACACAGGTTAGAAAGTTCAGTTAAAGCTGTGCACAAAAGCTGCGTGGCATTAGCTTCAAATTGACTGCAGGTCTGCGCTGCGCGGCGATAGCTTCAAATTGACGTCAGGTCTGCGGTTCATGACACAGTGCACATGGCACTCTTCTCCGAGCTGCAGGAGTCACACGAACCGTCGGGAGACTCCAAGATGGAATCCCTCCCGTCGAAGTCAGGGGAGTCGAGCTCTATGTGAGGGTCTTGCTGACTGCCGTCCTGAAGCGCATCTTTATAATGAGACTGAGGCGGAGGAGAGGAGAAAGAGGGGGAGGGAAAGAGAATGAGAAAGAGAGCAGAAGTGTGCTTATGGTTTAGAGAGCAAAAAGTAAAAGTAAAACCTCTCAAAGGTTCTCTTATCACGGTTAGAGTTGAATGTCATGGAAAGGCCAAGCTGTCACACTCATAAAGCCTTTCCCACATGACACGAAAGCCAGACCAGACATGTTCCATATTTCATCTCTTGCCTCACATCAACACTGAAAGGAGGAAGGAAAAATATATCTAAAAAGTAGTCACACACACACACACACACACACACACACACACAAAACCACACACAGCCAAACGATAACACTGCACCATCATCTTACCTTACTTGCACACATCTTATCTTACTCATTGACATTTCCTCACAACTTTCCAAAAGAAATCTCCTATAAAAGTACACTCACAGCAATCTTTCTTTTATCATCCAGATCACTGTTTATTTTACTCACATTAGACACATTCATCACTTTACCCTAAGACAAAGTTTTTCATGTTAATGTCACGTTTCCTTTAACCCTACTCACGGACAACACTATATATTTTACCCAATGACATCTTCCTTCACCTTACTCAAGGACGATGACTTTCACCTTACTCACTCACACAATACATTTAACCTTACTAACAAACACTCTGTCCAAATAGACCTCTACGGTGGCTGACAGGTGCAAACGACGTGCAACTTACTGTATGACAACAGATGCAAATCAACAAAACATGTGCAAATAGATAAAACACAACCAACTTAAGAAAACATCTTCATCTTCATTTGACCACACGTGCACATTGTAACCCAATGAATTGCCACTTCCCATTATGATGCGCAATAATTCCCTGGTAGCCCCTAGATGCGTGCACGAGACAAATGTTAAAAAACAACAACACGAGACAAATGTTAAAAAACAACAACAGAAAACCATCAATCGGTAAATGAAGAAGAGGTAGCACTACGTCTGATGAGAGACGGAGAGAAAGATTGAGAAGATTTAAAATACGGACGACTTCGAAATCATAATAGATACTTGGAACTACGGACACTTGGATACTTAAAAACGAACATTGGAAAACAATATAAAGATCCTCTTTCCCCCGCACGAAGCTTTGATGATCACCCTTTGAAAAGACTTTCCCTTGTATTTTGTATGGTGGGGCTCCCCCTCTAGAGATGACTTTAGTGAGGAGGGTCTGAAGTCTGAACAAATAATCAGATGGCTTCTCTCCAGAATTCTGGTTTGCACTCAAGAATGCAGCAAAAAGCTATTCTCCATCTTCCACGACTTCAAAAGCTGATTCAAGATGGTTTACATACGCAACAGGGTTTGCATTAATACCAAGTGGTTTCACCATGTCAGCAGCTGGACCAACCAAGCTCTCTAGTATCTTTCTATTTTTTTGAGGCGTGGGTGTCACTTAGAAGCAGTTCAACTTGAGTTCTCCAAGCTTCATAATCTACTTCCCCATTTGGTTTTGGAAGCCTACCTGAGAAGGTTCGAATTTTAATTGGGCTACTGTATGGCTGTGCTGACTCATTCTTAATAACATGTTCTACTACAACTCTCTGAATGCTTGGGGGATTAATGATGTTTTCTTCAAGGCTTATAGAATTACGCACAGATGAGTGTGTGGTTGGAGCACCGTGAACGTCGGACATAGATGGGTGTCTGTTACATTCTTGAGTCATGCTAGACGTGTGCTCAACATCAATGCTAGTGTTCTGCATAGGGCTGTATCCTGTGTGAGTTCCTGTGTGAGTTTTCTGTGATGCTGTAGATCGAATGCGTCTCAGTTCATTCTCTAGGATGGTCGCATAGCCTGATGTGGCACTACCACCAATAGCGCTGAGTTCTTCAAGATATTGCTGGGCTAATTCTTTGCCTATTTCCTCTTGACATATTTCTCTAATTGTTCTGATGTTCCATAGAGTAGTTGGATCGCTGGGACTAGGTATATTGCCAAGGGTATCTGGGTTGATCCTGGTGATTGACTTTTCACACTCGAATTCTATTAGTACTCTACCATTAGGTTTATTAGGCTCATCAGGGACTCTAATGCATTTTGGAATCTCACCATTTTGTTCAAAAAAACTTTTTAGCATTTCGTTAGAGATCATTTCATTGATGCCTTCAACTAATAAGCAGTTTTGTCCGTGGACTTCATACTGATTGCAAAGATCCATATTGACCGTGTTATTTGGTCAGTGGGATAGTATATAGTCTGAAACGCTAATTAACCAATCTCCTGGCTGGCTCGCCAACTTTCTGTAACCTGCACGACAGGGTAATGGCCTATACTTGTGCAGGGACAGTTTATAGTCTAATATCTAGTAGTACTCACCCCAAAGACAACACACACACTCGTGGATAAAGTTTATAATAAAAATATATAGTTTATTTCACAGGTCAAAGTCATTCAATTCAGTTTAAGTTATTTCAATATCAATATTAAAAGAGATGTATTATGTTATATCTGTTTACTATTCTATTATGCTATTTTATATGTTTTATTCTAATATTCTATTTATTGTATTTATATATCCATGTACTACTTTATATTTTTGTTCTATTTAATATCTAAGTCTAATTGTATTTTCCTTTTTAAAATACTATTAATATATTATCCTAACCTTATACTATATTACCTAATATCTTGTCTTATATTTATTATCCAATATTATTATATACTATAAATAAACAAAATAAAACCCAACCCAAAATAAAATGTGAGTGCCCTCAAGAAAATAATAAAGAAAAGAAAATAAATGAAAAGGGGAAATGGTTCAGTCCAACTTGTGCAAAGTGCAATGTCCAGATCCTACCACAATCACAAGGGTAAGGGGATGTGTAGCCTAACAGGCAGTCCAAAAAGGAAGGGGCAAGTTGATGTAGATGGTGACGATGATTAATCCAAATCCAGGACGATGAGGGAAATCCAGAAGGTATCCAAGAGTTCCAGGGCAAGGCAACGGGGTTTGTTCGGGGTACAACAAAAACCAGTCAGGATTCCAGTAAATCTTCTCAATCTTTCTCTCCGTCTCTCATCAGACGTAGTGCTACTTCTTCTTCATTTAGCGATTGACGGTTTTCTGTTGTTGTTTTTTAACATTTGTCTCGTGTTGTTGTTTTTTAACATTTGTGCACGCATCTAGGGGCTACCAGGAAATTATTGCGCATCATAATGGGAAGTGGCAATTCATTGGGTTACAACATCATTTCAAAAACGCGCTATGAAATTCACAATACAACGGATGTGTTTCCAGGGGACACTTAAAAGTGATGAACACCTCTGAACAGGTGACGAACGGGTGTGACAACGACAGCTCCTGTTTAAAGAAATCTGGCTTGAAATGTACGTATTTGGGTTTATCTAACATTTTAATGGCACTTAAAAGTGACCTCTCCTTTACTGTCTGTACGTATGTAATTCGCCACCTATTCAGAGGTGTTAATCACTTTTAAGTGCCCTCCGGAAACACTTCCGTTGTGTTATGATTTCTTTGTCACAAGGTCGGTTCGTTCGCCGCTCACGGGCCTCGAACCCGCCACCTTGACACACACACACTTGACACACAACTCAGCGGTTAGAAGGTTAGGGCTGTGAGGATTTACACGGGCAACTAGCACGCTAGCTCAGTCTGCCTCCGTTACACTCACCTCCCTAAATCCTCACTCCCATCTGGGTCACAGCAACAATGTCACCAGGTCGGTTCGTTCGCCACTCACGGGCCTCGAACCCGCCACCTTGACACACACACACACCGGCATGGGAGACGAACGCTCTAACCACTGAGCTAAAAGCCCAGGCTTCCAACTCAGCGGTTAGAAGCGTTCTTAAGGTTAGGGCTGTGAGGATTTACACGGGCAACTAGCACGCTAGCTCAGTCTGCCTCCGTTACACTCACCTCCCTAAATCCTCACTCCCATCTGGGTCACAGCAACAATGTCACAAGGTCGGTTCGTTCGCCACTCACGGGCCTCGAATCCGCCACCTTGACACACACACACACTGGCATGGGAGACGAACGCTCTAACCACTGAGCTAAAACCCCAGGCTTCCAACTTAGCGGTTAGAAGCGTTCTTAAGGTTAGGGCTGTGAGGATTTACACGGGCAACTAGCATGCTAGCTCAGTCTGCCTCCGTTACACTTGTTGTGAATTGGCAGCTCGTTTCTGAAATGTAAAATGTTTTCTTAATTTGCAGCACGTTTTCTAAATGATGTGCATGTGTTGTCAAATGAAGATGAAAATGTTTTCTTAAGTTGTTTGTGTTTTGTCTATTTGCATGTGTTTTGTCTATTTGCACGTGTTTTGTTGATTTGCATCTGTTGTCATAAATTGCACGTCGTTTGCACCTGTCGGCCACCGTTAGACCTCTGAGGTTCGCATACAAAAAAGCTGCACTTTTTTGAGATCCGGTATCTGGCGATTTTTCCTATGGGAAAATAACATGGGGATTTTGAATTGTCACACCTGTTTAACTCTCGCGGCAACGAAAAAGTCTGAAATGTACGTTTTACTAAACACACTCTTGTCCTCTGCCTTCAAGTGGCTCCTGTGATCATTGGTGCGTTAAGATGGCAAACTTAGATTTTTGCTACCCCAGAGCTAACTTGCTAACTAACTTAAAGAAGCCCTATGCAGGTCTGATTATTCCTTCGCTGTTTCTGGGTTTTCGCCAGATTTGGGCTCGCATTTTTCACGACATAGCTCCCCCTGCAGCTTCGGTAGCAAGTGACTGCTATGCTAAACCCCCACTAGCTAGCGAGCTAGCCATCAAGAAACCAAGCTAAACACATACAGGGCTCACAATAAAACGGTCGAGCAAACACATTGTTCAAGAGACTATCAAACCACATTGGGTCATTCCACGCCAACTCAGCCACCCATGTACATGACACCTCTCAGATTTTGCTGAAAAGCGGTGAAAATATGCCTTATGTTACCAAACTGAGGAATCTGAAGTTTCAGGTCAATATCTCAAACGGTTTGCCTGTGGCGTCCATTTGAAATTCGGGTGCCACGGCCCTAATTGACACATTGGAATTTCACATTTCATCCTTTGCCATTTTTGGAAGCCCATAATGTCTGTTCTAATAGTGGTAGAGGGCTGGAAACTGGTGTGGTAGGTCATTGTAGCCTGTACTACACAATTCTGGAGGCAGAATCAACATTCCTTACTGTTTGGATTAGAGGTGGGTCACCAAAGTCCTAAAAAATTTTGACAGCATGTGTGATTTTTCACTTTTTGGGTGGCCGTAGCACCATGATTAATGATCATATTTATTCTAAACAGGATTATTTGTTATATTTGGGAACTTTGCTCTTGCCAAAATTAATTTGAGGGTTATGGTACCACTGATGGGGGTTTTATGGGGGTCCAAAAACCCTCTCCGGCAAAGGTGACTTTTTTGGAACACCATATTTGGACCCCCAAATGACCATGTGGGCACTTGATGATCCTAATGGGATTTATACCAGATAAAGATACATATTTGTTCTTTCCTTTAATAAAATAACATTTTTGACTATGAAGCTCCATAATATGAATTTTATTCTTCATAATGCACCATTTTGGACATTGTTTCCAGAAGTCTGGAATGTAAATCAGGGAGAATTTAGTGATGATAAAGCATGAAAATAGTGGAAATAACTTAGTATTATGCTCAGTGATGGCAAACAATTAAATACTGAGATACTGTCACAGATTAACCCCTTATCCCCCATGAAAGAGACCCTCCATCAAACTTTCAAACTAAATAACAAGAATGTTACATAGTGTAAGAACACTACAAATAAAAGAGTTTTTCCTTGCCCCTGTCACTCTCCAAATAAAATTAAATTGAAAATTAAATAGTGTCTATAGTATTATCCAAGAAATTGTGGAAGCAGTGGCATCATTTTGTCATGGTCATTTTGGTCAAGTTTGTATTGGCGAGCACTGCGTCCATAGATGTCTGGCACACTGACACAACAAATGATATGTTGGAATGACACCCAACAGGGGATCTGTCTTTGGTCCGATGGCCATTTGAGGATGTTGTTGACACACTTCAGATGCCTCCAGAATTATGTAGTACAGGCTACAATAAACCACCACACCAGTTTCCAGCCTTCTACCACTATTAGAACAGACGTTATGGGCTTCCAAAAATGGCAATGGATGAAATGTGAAATTCCAATGTGTCAATTAGGGCCATGGCACCCGAATTTCAAATGGACGGCACGGAAAACCGTTTGAGATATTGACCTGAAACTTCAGATTCCTTTGTTTGGTAACATAAGCAGTGCCGGTTCAGACCTCCATGGGGCCCTAAGCAAAATTCTGCTAGGGGCCCTCCTACCTGAACTCTGAGCACGAAAATGTAACCATTTTTTTACAGTATCGTCTGACACCTCAGTGCTCCCAATACAATCATCCCACCCCATTTTGGATGTCTATGGAAGTTACCAAATATAGGCCTAGTGTTTTTCCCTATAAAGGACTAGGAGAAAGAAACATAATTGTGTGTGAATCACCTTCACACAGCAATAAATGCCCATTTTCAGTGTCTGGGCTGTTTGCTTTTGATGCTTGCTGTAAATATTGCAAAAACTAACTGCAGTTTTTTAAGTACAGTTCAGTTATACCACAGTAGGCTACAGTGCAGTATAGTATTTTCATGTCCAAAATACAGCATTTCTGTAATAAAGTACAGTACTATGCAGTTTGTTGTGTCTAAAATACTGCATTCCCTGCATAAGAACTGCAAATATTTTCTCCAAAACTGCGGTTTTCATACTCAGAAATCTGCAGTTTGACACTTGAAGTAATGCAGTTTTTTTGTAAGGGTCTGGTTGTGCTAGTAGCCTACTGGCTGACTGTTCTTCACCTGTGTGTCTGTAGAAGGCTTGCCAAAGACATAGGCTATGAACTGGCTCCCCTGATTCTCTTATTATTTCAATATTTTTTTCAAAGGTAGACTATTTTAAACAATCATTTTAATACTTCATATAGGCCTAATTTACGATGTGTATCTATTGTCCATGCAGCACAGCGAATCAAAGTTAATACATTAGGCTAGGCCTACTTTCCATTTTGCATACGTTCAGTTGTAGGCTATAGCCTAAAGCTTGACTGAAACATTGTAAAACAATTAGTTAATGTATGAGAAGAGTGAAATCAACTAGTTTCGACGGGTCCTCGCATGTTTCTGCTGAAAAACTGCTAGTTTCATCCCGAGCTGCACGTTATGAACGCATTTAAAGATGCGGTCATTAAAAAAAAAAATTTAGCCAGTCGCCCGCATTCAAACAAACGGAATGAATATGCGATTATATTTCACAACTTTGGAAGTACTGTGACTGGAAAAGGCTGGCAAGCAAGCCGCAGACAGATCAGGGGATTCACTTCCCTGTTAGGTAGGCCTATGCTAGACCAGCAACACGCGCTGGAGAGACGCATGTTGACATCAAACCATGGAACTAACGCAAGTTTACCCGACTGCTGTTCCCGCTGTCATTCTCGTGGCGTTTCTTCCGTTTTTCATGCCCTAAATGGTATCGGTTTCATGTTCATCTTCTTAATGTATGAGGCTATAACTGTATAGCGCCTACTGACTTGTCTGTCACTAGCTTGACTGAAGAGGAGACGGGGGAGGGGGCCTTCATTAGCTTGCGGGGCCCTACGCAACTTGCGTAGTGTGCGTATAGGGAGAACCGGCCCTGAACATAAGGCATATTTTCACCGCTTTTCAGCAAAATCTGAGAGGTACCATGTACATGATACCCCGATTTTGGCTGTTTTCACTTGGAATGACCCCATTACAAAAACGAAGTTCACCCAAGGGTAGGCTACTTACAATTTCAACAGCAACAAAGCCAAGTCGGCGTCTGTTTTGCAGTCTTCTTAGAAACTACAATCTGACTACATTTTCGAGGCGCGATTGGATACTTCCGCTGAGTCACATCCGGATTTACCCGGACCGGGTTCAGAAAGTTGCATATTTGTTTTTTCCGCGGATAAGCGATAGGGAGAGGGCATCTTCTCTCACCTGGCTAAAGGGCATCTACTCTCACCTGGCTAAAGGGCATCTAAAGGGCATCTACTCTCACCTTACTCATGGACATCTCCTCCACCCTGCACTCTTCCATGGACTCCTCCAGAGAGTTTCCAGAGGCTTCCATTTTGATGCGGTGCGAGCGGATGGACTTGACCTCCTCCTCATCCTCGCCGGCCACAGAGGGGAAAACCTGTAGGAGACGAGGAGAGGGATCGATGAGCCCTTTCCGTGCGGTCACCTTAGAAATGACTGAAGCAGCTGGACTGACCTCTTATACAAACAGGTTAGCCACTGACCTATTGCAAAGACCAGCTCAGTAAAAGACAGCTGTGAGGAGAATACAAAAAACAAACTCTAATGTGGTAAGATCTCTAACTCACAATCTCTAGTGCAGTAGCATAGGTGACGCTTACAGATGCATATCTAGTGGAAACCAATAATATCAAGGTGTTTGTTTGTCACCGTTCCTTTATATCATTTTGATGAGCACTTGAATTTCTTCAGTTCAGTTCAGTTAATACAACAGTTTCAAAGTCCAATTTTTTTTTTATATATATTTTTTGGGCATTTTATGCCTTTAATCAGATAGGATAGTAGAGATTGACAGGAAGTGAGAGTCGAGGTGGGATCCGGAAAGGACCACGGGACGGGAATCGAACCCGGGTCGCCGGCGTACGGTGCAGGTGCCCCAGCCAGTCGCGCCACTGCTGGGGCCAGGGCCAGTTTCAAAGTCAATTTAATGGTAAACTAACTAACTGACTGCCTGTAAACTATTAGGGAGAATGGTGCGCCTTCCCAGTCTACCCGTCTACGGAAAAACAGCCTTGCAACTTGCTCTCCCCCGAATCACAAATTGCTTTACGGAAATTGTGCAATAGCCTACTATTAGTATGAAATTGTGTAATATTACCTTGCCAGTCGAAATGGCTTTTTGGAGATTGTCTTTGCCAGTTTGTTAACAAAATCCACATGTACTGTGTCCAGGGGGGAAGGTTGTAAGCCATGGGTAGTATTTACGACATTTGTGTAAAATACAAATACTCCATTAACGTAGGGGGAGCCCAGTAGCAAAAAAAACAAACCCCCAAAACTGTATTGGATACTTTTAAGAAACATTGCTGTCTTGCAAAGGATCTGCTTTGCCGTGACTTTTATGCAGTATGTTTTATGTATTGAACTTCAACTGCTGGAGTGTGGGTTGACAGAAATGGGGTAGCAACATGTGTAGCACTTGATCAGAAATACCATACTGGCTTACTGTTATGTCATCTACAAACACAAACATAAAAGCTTATCCTAGTACGTACCAGCACCTCCTCGCTAATAGGAGGATCTGAGGCAGAAATGGTGGCCTTGCTGATGGTCTGTGTCTCAAACTGGGGGCAGGCTGCCTGAGCATTCCCGTCTTTGTCTCTCTTCCCCTTCAGCCAGTATGTCTCAATCTCCACATTGCCCTGTAGGAACACACCCACACAGACAGACAGACACACACACACACACACACACATATATACACACACATATACACACACACACAAACACAGTCCTGTTGATTCAAGTGATTTTGTATACAGTCCAAGCATACTGTTATGCAGTGCTTTTGTAGTTGTATTAACTTTACTAATTAATACAATACTTATTAACACACAAACAAGACAGAAAACAAAAATGTACTCATCCAGGTATCGACACACACTAATCCCGATCAGGTGCCACAATATTCTCTATAGTCTGTATATCAAGGAGTACTATTAGCCACGGAAATATCTCCGGGATCATTAGTGGATCAAAGTCTATCCCTGATGCATGACTCCCTGCAGGTCTGCAAAGGTTAATGTTGTGGAAATTAATAGGGAGTGTGGACCTTTGCCACACAAGATGCGGCAAAGAATGTCCCGTAATGACCATGTGAGTGGCAGACCTACTCATCTCACAAGACACCCACTGGCAGAATGCCACAGACGGAGCATGAGTTCAGAAGGACTGCCATGGACCACATGGATGTCATGCTACTCCAACAAACAACCCTATGGTGTCATTTTGGCTGTCAAAGCTGGCACATGCTGCAGTAAGCTTGACTGAGGGTTTTGTCACACAGATGAAGTTTTTTTCTTTTTTTAATTCAGCAAAGCAGAGACTGTGGGGCATTCAGAACAGGAAATGACCCGGGAACGTCAGCACTGGGTTGAAACAGCCAGTGCTGAGGATTTGCTAAAGATGTGGGTTGTGACACTCAAAAAGGGAGAAAATGGCCACTGAGATATTCTCTGTTATTTGTCTAGAGGCTACAGTGACCTCTTCTTAAAGGAACACACCAATTCCTTTGGAAATAATCTTATTTCCAGTCTACCCAGCAAATAAGAATAACCCAGTGTGACATCATTAATGTAACCCAGTTTGCCTCACCATTTGCCCACTTCACTGGAAGTGGGTTACACTAGCTAGCTATAGGCTAACTGCTCTCTAACCCACTTCCAGTTAATTATGCCACGCTAGGCTAACAGTGCCAGACTGGGTTATTGAACACAAAGAAAAGATAAGTATATCCTGTTTTGGCCTGTTCCTTTAAAAGACATGTGTGGCCCTTGACTGTGGTTGGTGGCTGAGGGTGATTTTTGTAACCGTGACAGACTGACCTTGATGGTGATGGTGCCGCGCCTCTCGAAGATGAAGTGGCTGCCCTTGAGGTGCTCGTAGGTGGCGCTACTCAGCTGGATGTGCATCTCCTGAGGGCCAAGGACACAACGGCAGTCAATCAAAGACACCACACCACATCACCCTGCCATGATTGAGGGCTGAAGGGCTCAGCAGGGGCAGAAGGGGGGGGGGGGGGGCTGCCCATTGCACTGGGTCTGTGTATGGTCACTGCTCCCTGTGTGTGTGTGTGTGTGTGTGTGTGTGATCACCACAGATGGGTAAAATGCAGAGATGGAATTTCCCTGGTGACCAATTATAGTATCTATCTATCTACCTATCTATCTATCTATCATTTCATTGTTGTGCATGGAGCTCGCACCATACCTTTCCATTACTCTCCATAGCAGACGCCGTGTGAACCGTATCACCATGGAGACCATACCGCGGCATCTTATGACCAACAACACCAGCCACCACCATCCCAGAGTGGATGCCTGAAATGACAACAAAGTCACATTTTTTCCCCCAGCCTCACAGAGTAGAGGCTTTCCCCTCAGTGTGGTTTTCGGGCAGTCTTCTCATGACAATCCATCATGTATTGCTGCATTTCTCCTCTCCTGTCCACATCAAGATATGATATAGGAAATTATATATAATTTATTAGGACTATAGTGTAAAAACTGTAGGTAACATTTCTGCTATACAAACAGATCTGCTCACTCACCACATACACTGGTACACTGTGTTAGCTGTTGTTGGTTAGATGTGTTACTGGGTATGCTGTGACTACAGTTTTAAAGCAGCACTATGGAAGTTTTTTACGTCAATATAACAGGTTTGAAGTCATTCTGATGGTAAACAAACTTGTAAAAGGGAGAATCGTGCACCTAGCATAGCTGGCAGCGCCCTGCAGGCGGAAAACCAGCCATGCAGTTTGGCTGATGGCAAGTCGGGAGACATCTCGCGAGAATCGTGAAACATTAACTGGTCAGTAGATATAGCTCTTTGGAGATTGTCTTCACCTGTTGCTAGTCCTTCGGCTCCAAAATAAATGCACATGTATTGTGCAGATGTTCAGGAGGAAGTGCTCAAGCCATGAGAAGTATTTTCAACGGCAAAGTAAATTATAAATATTCTCTCTAGGAGGAGCTCATGAGTCACCAGATTACCCAAAACTGCTTTGGATACCATTAAGGGTGAGACCTTCCTATTGCTCAATGAGCTTCTCTTCAGTGAGACTAGCCTACTCACCCACTCTGATCTGAATGTTGTTTCCATTGGATGGGTCTTTCAGGTGGTCGATGGAGCGCACCATGTCCAGAGCCATGTCACAGATGTTGTGGGCATGGTACTTGGTCTTCTCAGGGGCCCCAGCTACAACCATGTAAGCATCACCAATAGTCTCCACCTGCAATGAATACACAGAGCAGGGGGCTCTTTTATATCTTCATCACTTATGTCTTGAATTGGATTGTGTGTGTGTGTGTGTTTGTGTGCATGGGTGTGTGTGTGTGTGTGTGTGCGTGGTGTCAGACCTTGAAGACACGGTGCTTCTCGCTGAGCGTGTCGAAGAGCGTGTACATGGTGTTGAGCATGGACACCACCTGCATGGGTGTGATGTGACTGCAGATTCGTGTGAAGCCCACCACATCGCTGAACAAGATGGTCACGTCAGGAAACACCTGGCACACGGGCAAAGTCAACTGGTCACTTCAACTCAAGCCTCTCATGATATTCCTTACTGAAATGGGTGAGCCCTAGGCATGTGGCTGGTATGATATGTTTAGTATGTATGGTACCCTTGGAGTTGATAACAGAATGCACCTTCACAAACACTGCCCTTTAGGACTACCTATTTCGCCTTCTTAAGATAATGCTGAGCTACAAGTTGTTGGCAGTTGCACACAGACAATTGTTTGCATTCTTTTGGAGTTTTGTGGACACACAGTTATGGAGTTTCTCTTAAGTGTATACAAATATTCAGTCATTACTAAAATATGTCGCAAGAGAGCCAATCAGAGTTTTGATTACTGTGAGCATTCCGACATGGTTGTAGCGTGCTGACCTCACAGGTATTGACGGCTGGCTCTCCTTTGCGCAGTCTCTTGGCCACAGGCTTAGGTATCATCCTGTAGAGAAGGTCATCTGTCTTCTTCATCTCGTAGTCCAGCATCTTCATGCTCTCCTCCAGCTTACTGGACTTCTTTTGCTCCTGAAAGACATAGGGGAGAGGAGGAGCAAATTAGAAGAGGAGGATTGCTAGAAATACTCATAAAAGAGCAGCTGTTCACAAAACAAAAAAGGTCTACAGAAGTAGAATGGTGTCTCTGCCTTCCACGGTGACAGAATGAACTGAAAAGATTCATAAGGCCACTAACACCAAAAACACGGCAAAAAAGTTGTTTAAAAAAGATCGTTCTAGCTAATTATAAATGTCGACATCCACTCATAAACAACAACGATATAAAGAACAATATAGTTGGGGATCACTTTCTGAGCGATTTAGAGGACGGTTAAAAGCTAACAGCCAATCAATCCAATTTTAGCCATCACATTCATCAACACGAGAAGAGACTTTCCTTATCATTGGTCAGTGTGAATGCTTCTATCCTTATAGTTATAGTCATTTTTATAGTTATCGTTCCTGGTGAGAACACATTGTGCTAATAAGAACATATTTGATTAGAGCTAAATCCTTCAGTTGAACTATTACTTTTCTTCTGCTCTTAATGGACAAAGTCAAGCAGAATTGTATCTGCACACACACACACACACACACACACACACACACACAGGTCACAGCACCTGAATGAGAGCTCTCTTCAGCTCCTCTGACTGCTGAGTGCCTGCCAGCACCAGGTCTCTGCTGGAGTCGTGCATGCTCAGGTCATTGATGTACAGACCTGTCTTAAACATGGCGCTCAGGCTCTCCATCCTGAACACACAGCACAGGACACACAGGCCCCACTCACACACAGACCACAATGCAGGACATTACATGTGTTTTAGATGGCCCACTCACACATAGACCACAATGCAGGACATTACATGTGTTATGGATGGCCCCACTCACACATAGACCACAATGCAGGACATTACATGTGTTATGGATGGCCCCACTCACACATAGACCACATTGCAGGACATTACATATGTTATGGATGGCCCCACTCACACATAGACCACAATGCAGGACATTACATGTGTTTTGGATGGCCCCACTCACACATAGACCACAATGCAGGACATTACATGTGTTATGGATGGCCCCACTCACACATAGACCACAATGCAGGACATTACATGTGTTATGGATGGCATGACGCAAATCCAGCTTAAATAGAATGAGATTCTACCAAGAGGACAGATGCCTGTAATAGTGATAAAAGGTCAATATTTCATGTATATGTTTGTATATGATTTCTTATTTTATGTTCATGTACATGTGTATGTATTGAAGATATGTAAAGGGCAGTCTGTCTGTGAGCACATGGCATGTTATCTGTGTAAAATATGAAAGGTGACTGTTACTCAGAAGGGATTGCTGAAGTGGGCCAGAGAGATGGAGATGGAAATGAAAGGAAATGAGAAATAGATTTGTTTTGGCAGACGGATAATGAGGCTCTGTTCCTGCAGCGTGACTCTTACACAGGCGTGCCGAGGAAGATGATGGACTCCCACTCGGGCATGTATCTCATCTGGCCCTTCAGTTTGAGGCAGCGACTGCCGTCGCCCCAGCTCTCCATGGCGTTCGCACTGTTCCCATCTGGCAGAGGACAAATCAACCCCACACACACACACACACACACACATGCACACGCACACACACACACACACACACACACACACACAGCGGGCATTAATAACAGGCCCATTAATAACAGGCCAGTGTGCCCCAACCCAGCACAGTATGGAGGGGGAACAAAGGCAGATCAACACAGCCAGAGGACAGCAAACACTGTCACAGCTCTTCTACTCTGAGTGTGGGCCTGAACGTAATGGGACAATGTGCTTCTCTGGTAGCTGTCCACTGGTAAGGCTACTGTGAGAGGGAAACTGGACCTAGCAACAACTAAAAATAGGGCACAGCAGGTTATATCACAGAGTTTCCTAATAAGAGGGCTTCCCCTGTGCTCTGCTAAGTTAAACACATTGGAAAGTATCAAGGAGAGGGGAGAGGGTCAAAGGTGAGGGGTCAGAGGTCAAAGCAGGGGTTAGTGACCTTTGTAGTCGTCACCAATGATGGACTGGAAGGCCATGAGCTCCACATCCACATCGGCTGTGCGGTTGGCATTCTCATAGTCCGAATCTACACACACACACACACAACACACACACACACACAGTTCTTTAAATAACAGTAAAGGTCTTCTTTTAAAAGGGCGAATGGTATGTGAGTGAGTCAGAGACAGCACTCACTCTGAACGCGGTTGTGCAGGTTTCTCTCTCTCTTCACCGGCTCTTTGGACATGATCTCAAACAGATTGTTTGGATGAGAGATGATCTGTGTAAAGAGAAGAGTATGGGGTCAAAACGCCTTTCCTGACCGGCCCACTACTGTGTTAACAACAGAAAATAACATCCAGACATGGCCTGTTCAGATTTATTCACCCTCTATACTGTAAAAGCATAATGAGTGTCAGACCCATTTGAAAGACAGTTACCTATCTGGCATGGCATTTCACAACAGCACCATTGCCCCGCATAAATTGAGTTACATTTTTGTCACTGAAAAATCATTATACTATATTGATACTTTATGTCAGACTATTTCACATTTAAAAAAAATTGTTGAGGTCTGTTAATACAGCTGTTTATGATTTAACGTTACTTAATGCAGTAACTACTGTAGCCTTAATTGTCCATCTCAAACGTAACCCTTTGTTATGTGCCTCCACTACCTTTGGTGGTGCTGTTTCCCCCTTTCGATGTGTGGCTGCTGGGCAGTATGTTTTGTTCTTTAGTTGTGTACAGGTGAGACCTGTTGTGGGTGGGCAGAGCCGGCCCTTCAAAAGCACGCCAGCCCTTGGCTTCAGGGGACACTTTGGTTCTGGCTACCGTGCCTGTTGTTGGCCTTCCTGCGTTTTCCTTACTTTGCTGTTTATCTCCCATTTTGTTATTTATCAAATTGTTTAATAAACCCCTAGACAAATGAGCCCAATTTACTTTACTTTTCTGTCATTTCATGTTGTGGCCAGTGCGCCTGGTCATAACACCCTTCTCTCTGCACTCTATGCTCTGGTCACTCGTGTCCCTGCATGACTTGCCATGTTCCAGGTAAACTCCACCAGGGGGCGAGCCAGCAGGAAGGCATCATTGATCTTCTTCCCATCCAGGTCAGGGAAGACTGTGGCCAGGCCAGAACCCACATTGTGCACCACCATGTCCTGTGGGGGGTAGAATGTGTGAGTGACATGCAGGGCTGCTAAACAACAATGCGACAAGAGAGGAAAACGAGAGAAGAGAAGAAGAGAGGAGAGTCTATACCTGTCTGAAAACAATGTTGAAGGGGAACACTTCAAAAAAGAAATCGCTGGTTATCGGTAAGATCTCCTGCTCTTCCTCATCTTCTTTCTGGATGTAGCGGTAGGCAGAGTTGTCAAAGTTCAACCTGTGACAAACATACAAACAAACAACCACAAACCACAAATTTCAGCTCACGGCTTTTCTAACATGGAACAACAACAACAACAAATAAAACAAACAAGCAGTGAATTCGTTATAGCATTGCGTATAAACAGTGGGCCGGACCTCATGGTGACGTGGGAGTAGTCTCCCACCAGCTGCTCGGACAGCACCTCCACATGAATGTCTGTGTCATAGAATTGCTTGCCCATCTGCCTCAGCTGACCCATGGCGTAGTGAAGGTAGCCCTTTCTTTTGCTCCTGCAGAGAGAGGAGCCAAAAGGAAACATCAGTAACACAGTGTCAGTAACTCAATAATTGTACCTTCTATGGATCAGCAGCACCTACACTTTAGATGGATCGATGGATGGATGGATAGAGAGATAGATAAATGGATGGATAGATGGATACAGTTGAAACCAGAAGTTTACATACCCTTAGCATACACATGCTAAAGTTGACCAAAAAGAGGAATAAAAAATCATCTTTTGGAAATTGCATCCTGAATTGCATCCTGATGAAGTTCCCTTGGCCTTTGGAATTAAAATAGCCACACATCATCGCATACCCTTCACCATACCTAGAGATTAGCATATTTTTATTTCAGTTAGCCTATTAGCTGGTTTGATTTGCATTGATCCATAAAATAACTGGCCTTAAAATAAAAAATAAGAAATAAAGAAATAAAAAAAATAAGAAATAAAAAGAAAAAAAAGGTAGAAATCTGCCTGCCTCTATGGGAATTTAACATAGAGGTATGTATACTTATGAGCACCTGTATTTTAAGGAAGAACATGTATTTATTTACGATACATTATTCATTCACAAAAGAAATTATGAATAATGAAAAGAAAATGGTTGGATTTTTCATTTTTTTTTATTAAACTCTCAAGAAGAATTTCAAGTTTTTGCCTGAAATTGCACTGTGCCTATTTACAAGGGCATTGTTCCCACCTCTTCTGGGGCCTACTATCAAATGTTGGACTTCTATAGAAAGCTGAGAACCTCTAGTTTTCGTAGGAAACAGTCACAATAAATGTGTGATGTACTCACAAAGAGTTACAGAGGCTAGAATATATTTTTTTCTTTCTGCCGGATTACAAGCATCTCTGAACTGACCACATTTCAGCCCTCTAGGTCTCTTGATATCCCTTAGAAACACAACTGAGCCCTAGCACCAGGTCTTGTGAAGTTGTGTGCAAAAGTAGATCAATATAGAATGAAAATATGAGTGCTTTAGACTATTATTTGCCAAGGTATGCCCATGCGTTTTGTAAAATGCCTATGGATACTCCCCATAGGACTTTTTGTTATCCAAAATGCATACTGACAATCAAATGCTTACTGCACATGAACCCCTTTGTGTAGAAGCATAATCCTGGTCTCAAATGAAAGGTAACACTTTGAGGTTTCATGCTTGTATTTGGATTATACTTCAGGGGTTCTGATATGGAATGACTACACTAAATATGGAATGATTACAAAAATGTCTCTATTTTTGCATTTACTTTGTTGGTTCAATGAGTGTGTATAAGATAGACTATACATCTGTACAACTAATATTGGATAACACAACATGAAGATTCAATTTCTATGGATTTTTGTGAATATGTCAGTACCCAATATGTTGCATCTACTTATTGTGCTGCAGCTACACTGCAGCCAGATATCAGGGTAGCACCAAAAGCGGAAGGGGGGGAGGGGGGCATTTTGGATCAAATTTAATTGAGACATAATAAGATTAATCTGAGAATGTAAACCACTATACAGATTGTACATGAAAAAAGTTGTCATTTTTGGATTCCCAAGAGTCAAAGCTTTGAAATGGTGTTTAACATTACTATGCTACATAGCAATATGGTGCATACAATTGATTTAGAATGTTGGGGGGAGGTGGGGGAGGGGGGTAACCGTCCCGCCGGCGGGACACTGAAAGTTATGTGGGGCATTAAGATAAATTTTCAAAAGATGATTTTTTATTCCTCGTTTTAGTCAACTTTAGCATATGTATGCTAAGGGTATGTAAACTTATGAGCACAACTGTAGATGGATGGACGGATTGATTGATTGATTGATTGATTGATTGATTGATGATCCCCAATGGGAAATTTCAGTGCTGCATGAACAATTCACATAAATCACAAAACACACATAGTATCTAAAAAAACAAACTGAAAATGAGGTAGGTAAAACATATATTTATAAACACTAGATGATTCTGGAATGCCACCCTGACTGGACTCTGATCAGGGCCAGGTCAGTTCCAGAGTTGACCGCTCTCTGGTCCGTTCCAGAGTTAACCGCTCTCTGAATCCCCTGTGTGCTATTTTCCCCTCTAGGGCGCCGGGCTTCTCTGACCTGTAGTGCAGGGTGACCCCTGTGGCCGACTCCTCCTGACAGAAGAAGGTGGGAGGCTGCACTTTGGGGTAGCTGAAGCGCAGATACTCATGGAGATTATCCAAACCATTCACAAAGTCACGCACATGCCGACCCAGCACCTGCACACACTCACACAGACACACGCACACACACACACACACACACACACACACACACACACACACACACACACCAAGCTGCCATTACAAGTCCTGACAATTTGTAAGACATCACAAGTAGGATTCATACAGATAAGCAGAAACTATGTTAATATAGTGTACAAATAGTGTAGCAATTTAAAATGCCCTCAGACATCCTTGGTAGAGTTAGAAGAAAACAGCTGTTTATATTTACTGTCTGTCACACCTTTAAGATTCTGTCATAGCCGTACTTCCCGACGAAGCCCAGGAAGTAGACGCCCCAGGAGTTCATGAGCTCATTGTAGGGTGTCCCTGTCACTCCACTGGCAGCTTTGGCAATCCGGGGGATCACACTCTCACTGTAGACCTGCAACACACACAGCCAAACACACACACACACACACACACACACACACACACACACAGCCGCCAAACACACACATGCACACACACTAACTTACTCTGGCCCCAATCCGGCAGATATCTGTTTACTTTTCATTATTACATTTCATTACAATATTTGTCCCTGACTGCATTGGCTATAAATACGTCAAGAAGGGATTATAGAGACCTGAGCTGAAACTGAAGAGCCCTGGAACACCCTCAGTTCACATTAATGGTGGTGTTAACTGAGCGCGCTCCACGCCTCAGGCTGTTGACAGGAGCTGCTAATCTGTCCATGGGGGTCTGTTAGCGAAGTGCAGATCAGATGTGGGAGGGCAGGGGGCATTAATGCCGACCTAATCTCTCTCACCTGGTGCGTGACGAAAGAGTGGAGGCGCACGTCGGCGCGCTCGCGCACCAGCTTCCACACGTCGTCCCCATACGACTCCTTGATGAAGTCGTGCAGGCTCTCGCACAGCAGCCCGTACATCTCGCTTCCTCTCCCTCTTCCTCAGAAGCAGGACCAGCAGACGTCCAGGTCAATGCGTGGCTGGGTCGCACACAATGGTCCTCTGAGGTGCACTCAGGGTCAGGTCAAGCTGTTTGATAAAGGCAGAGCTAAGATGAAGATTGTGAACAAGAGCAGTGAATTCACTCAAGAGCAGCGATTTCAAGTCAAGTCAAGAAGGTGTTATTGTCATTTCGACCATATACACTGTACACGGTAAAAATGAAACAGCATGTCACTGGGACCATGACATGGTGCTATATAGAAAACAAAGTGCTGACAGGACAACATTAAAGTGCACACACATTTTAAACAAATATACATAAAGTGCAGGCACTACATGGAGTGCAGTACATTTAGACACATATAAGACAAAACAGACAGACATAAACAGAACAGACATTTAGACACACATTAGACAGAACAGACATAAACAGAACAGACATTCAGATACACATAGGACAAAACAGACAGACATAAACAGCGGACAGACAGACCATTTGATGCTAGAAGTGAAAAGACAGCTATGTAAAGAGCAAAGGAAAAACACATTTTGCCTGACCGGTTCCAGCCTCTACCTTCCTTGCCCCGTGTGTGACAGAGTGGTGACTTCTCTAGAGTGACCCTACACTGTTTTTTTAAAAGGCCCTCTACTTACAAAAACCCTTGAGCATCAGAGGGGAGCTATTGTCCT
Organism: Alosa pseudoharengus; assembly: GCF_046254945.1. NCBI lineage: Eukaryota > Metazoa > Chordata > Actinopteri > Clupeiformes > Clupeidae > Alosa > Alosa pseudoharengus. The sequence goes on along the minus strand of NW_027468630.1, from coordinate 24,898,191 downwards.
GCTGACACCTGTCAAGGCCAGGTGACTGAGAGACTGGCCCCGCGCTGAAGAAGCCCAGAGGTGACAGGAACAGACCAGCGCTGGTCAGCTCTCAGACGCACATGCTCACCAGGTGAGAGCTTCCTTCCTGCGAGACCCGGGCAGAGACCGATCGCTGAGGTGAGACCTGGCGGTTTCAGGAATTAACCTGTTTTGGGACTCGTCTGCATTTCGTTGTCTTTGTACTTGTACTCTGCATGACAACAATAAAGTTCCAGTTCCATAATGTTCCAGACTCATCACACACAGCTGCCATTTAGGTTTGTGTGCAGGGATGTGCTTTTGTCTTGCAGATCATTTGGTACTTTTGGTAGGCTTACCCAATAATTAGAACATGCAAGAGGCATAATTAAGCTGTGCCACAATCACAGTTGGATTCATTCAGACAGCCCTCACAGATAGTCCTGTACTTTCTCTCTCTCTCTCTCTCTCTCTCCCTGTGTGTCTGTGTGTGTACTGTTTGTATCTAAAGTATGTATACTGTGCGGCAGTAAAATTCTATGGCACAAAGGAAGATGCAGGGCTGCAGCTATAATACACCAAAAATACAATGTGTGTTATGCCCTGTTTCATGCTGATAGGCATCTAAATAAAGATAACCTTTATGGGTATCATACAGGGAAATTAAATATTGACAACTGGAGTAAAGCATCTTGAAGACTGAACTCCCACTTTTGGGTTCAATGTTCTCTGGCCAAGTATAATACTTTTCCCCTTTTCATGATCTTTCAGCACAATGGTGTTTTAAGCCCCCAATGTCGTCTTCCAGGCAGCGCTGCATGGAAGGGTTAAGGTTAGGGTTAGGTGCCCTGAAGTCGATGGTCGCAGCGCTGCCTTGCATAGACATATTACCCAAATGGTGACTAGGCAGTAATTTTGATCATCGGCAAAAATAAACTATATAAGGAATCTACACTATAAATCTATCATCTACTCTGCTGGATCTATAGAGTAGGGTTTCTCAAAGTGGGTGCTGTGACGCCAGTCTAGGGGTGCTGTGGAAGTCCTTTCATCATATTTTGAATTCATCAGTGTCACTTAGAAAAACAATTGTATATCAGTTTAAATGTCAAGTCCAAAATTATTTTCAATATGGCAGATATACAGTATATTAAGAAGCTGAGAGTGAAAAAGGAAGAATTTAACTTCAGTGGATAAAATAATTATGTATAGGGGTGCCCTGAGCTTGAAAGGTTTGAGTACCACTGCTATAGAGTGTTTTGCTGTTGCTAGAGCACTGATTCTGTCTCAAGATGCCACTGAGACAGACATACATCTGTCTGTCTGCAAAACATCCTGGTTGGAAATAGATTTTGAAATGATGTTTGTTTTGCCTCTATAAAAACAAAACAGGCTTTAACAGATTCTTGGCAAGCATCAAGACTGCTGTAAAGACTGCATGCATGCATGCACGAGTTTATAGCTCTCAGGCTAGAGGTAATTTATAGCTGTGGGGCTCAGATAGAGCTTATTGACAGGAATGGGTGACCCCTGACCCCAGTTTAGACCTTTGACCTTGTCATGACATCACTCCACACATTCTTCTGTGCCAAGGTGCATGGCTGTTGCCATTTGTCTGCTTGGATTTCTTGGGCACGTACTGTCTCAGACACTCCTCCACGCTCAACACACACACACACACAAGATGCCCAAAGTCTTGCTCTCCTGCTTGGGCATGCAGCTGTTCTCAGCAATTCACACACGCCAGATCACAGAGTGACAGGATCAGATTTTTATTATCAGGAATGAAGGGGAGGGTCAGGGGTGTAAATCCAACCTCTCCCCTCCCCTAACCCCCCCCCCCCCCCCCACACACACACACACACACACACACACACACACACACACGCACACACACACACACACACACACACACACACAGCCCCCATAGTCATCCTCCTTCACCCCTTGGCTAAAATTACCCTTGTGATGTAAGAGAGGCGAGCTGAGGCTCTGTCTATACAAGCTGCAACCCAGCGCCACCTCTGACACGGGCTCTGGGACAGCTCAGTGAGACACACGCCCAGGATAAAGCACCGAGATTCAGCCAGACCCACAGTCCGTTGATCAGCTCCACAGGACACCCACACAGGTGAGTGCTGTACAGCGCAGAGTTGAGTTTCTGTGTGAGGGAAGTGTGTGAATGTGACAGTCACTTAATCCAGGGTGGATGTTGACAGACTATGTGCAGAGTAGAGGTTGAGGGTTGGGGGTATCTGTTCCCCTGTAATCCATCAGACCAGGGCTTTGGTCTTGACCTGATATGTCTTGTTTATTCCTGACGGATTAGAGGAAAATGTGAGGGACCGTGACAGACCACTCAGAGGTGTATGGTCATGTCAATTACAAAAGCAGAGTCAGTGAAAATATGAAACAATGAGCCAGTATTCGTTATCTGTAATTAATATCAGAAGGGATGTTTGTCCCTCCATATACCTTAAATACCTCTCGAAGAACCCAAACAAAACATTTTTTACTTGTTTGAATGCAGCTGTGTCCAACAAATGCATAGTGGAAAGCCATTTATATCATGTGTGCAATAGCCATTTATATAGACTGTAGACCATTAGCGAGCTTAGCATAACTCACTGGAAGTTGATACACCAGTTAGCCTAGAACTTCTTTTTATCTATATGTCTATATCTATATATATGGGGCAGAAATGGTAAATTAACATTTTGTGTGTTAATGTGTTTTGACAGAGGAACATGATGATGATGATGCACGGAGTGCCTGACGACTGGGCCAAGCAGCGGCAGCAGCAGGCCATGGCGTTGAGCCGTGAGGTCCGAGGAGGTAAGGACAAGCCACACGAACGGGACTAAACAAGCCACACAAATCCTACATGACTAACTCTCATCTACAGTCAAAAATGTCTTTATATTTGCTAAGCTTTGCACTTTTACACAGTCATGGTGTGTCAAATTTCATGTATTGGCAGCAACACAAATTTAAATCATTATAATAATAACTCAAACATTAAAATCAAATGTTTGTGTGTGTGTGAGAAAGAACACCAGAGTAGCTTTGGTGAAGAGAGAACGACTGGAGGTCCAAACGTTTTATAGCAACAGATGATTAATGGCTCAATAATAAAGACATAGAGCCAGCATGCTAACTTTAATGGTGCTGCAATATCAGTAAAGAACAGTGATGAGTAGTGTTGAAATGCTTGGAGTAGGCATTAGCTATACCAAGATAATTCTGTCAAAAACAAATGTGATGAAAAAAAGTCTTCTTTGCCTTGGATATCACTTTTATTAAGTGTGTTTAAAGTGCAATTTGCTTTTAACTGCGGTCTTCAAACGGCTTCTTATTTTAATGCATGCAAGCTGTTAATGGAATGCCATTCTACTTCATTCGTGAGGATTTAAGTCAGTAAAGTTTAGAAATTGTAACTACCAGTACTTCAGTGATGAAAATATCATATCACTACCAACTTCCACTGTAGTAAAGACACATAATACACAACTAAACCCACAATAGCCTTAGCTAAGTCACACACAGCATGTTTGATGAAGAGATCAGTCCAAGGAATGCTCCTTTCTTCCAGTGTGGTGTAGTGGTCTGAAGCGGTTTTGTTGGCACCCACCATAAGTGTCTAAAATTACCTGTGACATGAGCCGTGGGAGACACATCAAAGGCTTTCTCCCCTGTTGCCAGCCGAGGTTGTAAAACCCCGGGATCGTCCTGTCCGAGCGAGCAGAGACCATACTCTCCGCCCACCGTCTGAGCGTTCCCTTCGGATGGCGTCCAGGGCTTTTTGTTTGTGTGTTTGTTTATTTGTATGTTTATTTTCCAATGACCTCAGCCATGTGGTGGCCAGTGTGTGTGTATGTGTGTATGTGTGTATGTGTGTATGTGTGTGTGTGTGTGTGTGTGTGTGTGTGTGTGTGTGTGTGTGTGTGTGTGTTATACTGAGGCGACCCGAACTCAGCTGAATATGACCGCTCTCCCAAGGGGGGGGGGAATTTTATCCAGCTGAGTTCAGGGACCATCCCGCCACGTGCGCTGGCATGGCACTGGAACTTACAGACAGGGACTGGACAGCTCCTCCTCAGATGTTGTTTTTTTCCTAAACAACCTATTTATAAGCACGTCTGTCATCCATGCGGTAGGATGTCCACAACAAACCCCGAAGAGCACTCAGCCGCATCCTCTCATCATTTCAACAGAGTGCCAGAGTGTTGAACCTCTTAATCCAAATATTACAACACGCATACAGTTTTAAATTTAAGGAGTCCTGTGGGCTGACCCAAGGGGGACACCACTTAACATGCTATGAACTTTTGATCTTTTTAAGGGGTAGAGTATATCAGGAGTGTCCGCTAATAAGTGGTCTCAGGGGTGAGGAGAGAGACAGCCCTCCATGTTGGGTGGTCTCCATTATCTATATCAGTGTCTTCTCAATAAAACTGTCTGATGCTGTGACCTTAAATTACATTCACATCTGTGTGTGTGTGTGTGTGTGTGTGTGTGTGTGTGTGTGTGTGTGTGTGTGTGTGTGTGTGTGTGTGTGTGTGTGTGTGTGTGTGTGTGTGTGTGTGTGTGTGTGTGTGTGTGTGTGTGTGCGTCAGAGAGGCTGAACCTAGGGAAGAAAATCAGTACCCCTAAGGATGTTCAGATGGAAGAACTGCATTTGAATTCAAACAGAGGATCCCGAATGTTTCAAGAGAGACTAAAACGAGTTGAGAAATTCACCCTGGAGAATACTGTCAACAGCAACCCCTTCACATACGTAAGATATGACATTATATCACATTTCCCTTCACAGACTTGCTGTTTGCTCATGTCAATGAGAGCCAATCAAAAATAAGTTTGCGTATGCACTAATAAAGAGAATTTAGAATTCACACTCTTAATAATTCTGAGAATGAACAGAGTAGCTGTGGTGTGGCACCTGCTGTTTTTTTCCATCCTACTGATACAACAATCAACACAATGCAAATGACACACCATGCAGTAGATTTTCATCAGATTACTCTTTTGGACCATGACTTACAGATATCCAGTCAACTCCTGTCAGAGCATATTGCGCAACCCCTTACTTAGCACGTCAGCCAGATTTATGAGGACTGGCTTTATGGATCGTGACGAGCTATGAAATCCTGACTCCTGTGCTCTCACTTTCTGCTGTGAGCTGCTGCTCTGCATGGCTGAGAACAGTAGGGGCCTTCAGGGGGACTGAATGAGAGGACGCACGGGAGAAATGACAGCCTCAGTTTATGGGACTAATGGCGGAGAGACTCTCCACATCCATCCTCCCTCACTGTTTTCCTACTATGTATTTATGAGCTGAAACCTATGGATAACAGTGGCACAGTGGCTAGGAAGCAGGAGCTTAGCATTCTGCTAAAGCTTCTCACATTGCAACTGAACACAAATATTTAATATTTTAAAGAAAACACACATTTCATTAAGAAGAAACTGTCAATATAGTGTCGAGATGAAGACGTCTTTATATTTCTCTGTAGGACACACACCTCAGTGCCGGCAACACTATGCAAGGCTGACTAGATACATGACTCATCAACATTAGCTGTCTGATTCTGCAGGACCAGCCTGAAATGACCCCCGCAGAGAACCAGACACAGAACCCGCCAGAGATGGGGAAGGAGAACCTCACCTACATCATACCTGGCAAAACCAGCCTTGTCAACACCCTCAAGATGACGGTGGCCAAGAAAGGAAGCCCAAACGTCCTCGCTCCAGGTACTGGACCGTGTGCTCGAGGAATCCTATAATGGAGAGCATGTTTTCCACAGAGAGTTAGAAATACACACGTTCAGTGAAGTTCTACGTTCCCTTAACCTGTCAACATTCCCATCATTAAAATCAACAGTACATTTAAAAGGGAATTTTTTTTTATCGCCTTCTCAAGCTGAGCTTTCCAACCTTCACTGTGCTACCTACAGGATATTCTGGCCCTCTGAGGGAAATCCCCACTGAGAAGTTCAATGCCACTGTGATCCCAAAGTCCTACTGTTCCCCATGGAGGGAAGCCCTGGGGAGCACCGACAACCTGGTGGCCTCCCTAAGCTCCCAGCTCCCAGAGCCCCCACAGAAACTCCCACCCTCCAACTACAGGTGTTTCAACAGGTAAGAGCAACTGCCAACAGACATGTCATTAAAACATTAGACGTGCTGTTCAAAAGTTAAAACCATCAATTTCCAAAAGTATTCCAAAAGTAATGAACCCAATAGAATACATAACATAGCATAATATTAGATGACCTACTACTAAAATTTTAGTATCCGATAAATAGTGTAGCCAACAAAGCTAAAGCTTTAGAGACACTTTTAGATGTGTCCAGTTGCTGCTCTGGAGGTCCTCAGGGAAGGTACTGTACTTGATGGCTAAATTAAACAGCAGTGGCTATGGCCTGCACCTCCTTTCTTGCCAACTCATGAATCCCTTTGAGTGCTTTGATAATACATTAGTATGGAGATCAAGGCAAAGGACATTTAAGGTCAAAGCATTCAATATCAGCTTCAGAAGAAAGCCTAATAATAAACAAATGCTAATGATCACAGTTGCATGGGTCTTCTCTCCAGTAACAAAAGCCAGACTGGTCGTGGTCTAAGTGCCGTGGCCATGGTTCAAGTACAGGCTCTGGGCATATTAAGACACACTCATGGCCATCCCCCTGAAATAGATCTGATGATGACCGAATACGACTATCATATTATAATCACCATTATCTCTTAAATTAGCATTGTGGCACTGCGCCCTGTTTCCATTCCCTCTTCCTGCTTGAAAGCAGATCTGGGCCCTGGCAACTAGCGTCATCCACAGCTATGCAAGGGGCCACTGCGGAAAGATGACCCGTAGGAGCCCCCATCGCATGCCTGTCAGCCCCTCAAGTCTGGTTGCGTACGCAGATCCAGTTTCCCTGACACGCCGAATTGCGTCACTCCTGTGACCCAATACAGCCACACAAAAGGAGACCCTGACAAAAAAATGTTGAGATTCATAAAACGAAGCCTTGGAGACTCATTCCGTTTTTCCTCTGCATAGCATATTAAGCAATATAGGCTACTTGGGGATGAGGGTGGGCTTCTCAAGTCCAACTGACCAAGGGCCTTGTGCTGTGACACATATACTACTGACTCATAACACAACTTATATCACCCTCAAGCTATATTTTTCTCTTATGAAATAATGGTCAATGCTATTTTTTTACATAGCATCTACATTCATTAGTATTGTCTCAAGGAAAAGCAAAGGGTCTTTGCTTTGACAATGAGGCCTGTGCCTCCAGGAGTAGGCTCATGGCAACAGGCATTAAAGACAATGTATTGGCATGCAAACTTACCTTGGGTTTTTTCCGTTTTCCATCTTCTCTCTGTCTTTCACCCTTGCAGAGCGGCGATGCCATTTGGCGGCCAAATGGCGAGCAAGCGGGTCATCCCAGTGATCAACTTCGAGCAGGTCGACTCTCAGAACCTGCCAGGCTCCGTGCTGGAACGCATGGCCTCGCGGCCCAACTTCAACCGGGCGCCCCGAGGATGGGGCATGGACTACACCCCGGAGTCCTCAGACCTGTGACGGGCCAGACAGCAGTCACATAACGCCAGCCAACCCCCAGGGGGCGTCTGTCCTGGGCGAGAGAGACTGAGATTGGCTCGTACCTGCGCTTGCATTTTCTCACTACTGGCCACTGATGTGTTGGATGTGTGTGAGTTGGATGAGACTGGGCCTATGCAATCAGTTTAGGCCAACCAGATAGCATGTGACTCAGGGGCGGATCTGGGGGGCATTTCCAAGTGGTTTAGTGGCAAAGCTGGGTAAGTCAACACGACAACTTGTTGAGAAGCTTATTTGCCGTCATCCTCAGAGTATGATATGAGGATGCATACAGTAAGCTAACGCGGACAGACTGATTATTGCACCTACAGAGAACAGAACGATATGCATACCCTTATCCAACTCCGGGGTAGACGGCAAATAAGCTAATAAATTTAACTTACCCACATTTGTCACTAAACCATACACTTGGAATTCCCACTTGGCTCAGATGCCCAGTTCTGCTCCGGACTCTACCACTATCTGGGACCACCGTGCAAGGTGGACGCCTAAAGCTTCCTTTGTGTTGCGTTTCAAGAGATAATTTATTGTTAGCAAGGAGGCAGCAAGTGTGACACACTGGACTGATGCTATGCATTACAGGTCATCGACAAGAATATAGGGCACTTTAATTTTACATTATTTATTTTTGTGAAATATGGTATTCTGTCAGAATATCATATCAGTATCCTGATAAAGAGACACCAAACATATGGATTGCCAAATAGAGACACCAAAAATATGCTGGATTGCCAAATAGAAAGGAAAATTTTATTATTTAAAATGGACTGTAACTGGTGTGATCTGAGTCTACATTTGTGAATTGTTGTCCTGACTTACAGTGGGGAAATCCATGTTGTGAATCAGCTGAAACATGTTGGTACTGTGTTTGCTTAAAAAAACAGATCAAAATGGTTTGGACCTTAAACAATTCTGAGCTGATTTGAAGGTCAAATCATCAAAGATCAACTGCTCAATTTTGAGTATTAATTCATGATGTGATTTGAGAAGAAAAATTACTCATAGGTTATCCATACAGCAACTTATAGCAGCTGCACATACCATTAAAAACTAAACTTAAGTAAACATAAAAAAAATAAAAATAAATCATAATACATAAAATACTGTCCAAAGATGACAGTGGCAGAAGTGAAAACAGATATCTCTTGTTAAACCAATACATTATAACTGTCGGGTAAGCAACAGTTATTTCTATGGAAGTCTATTCGGCAGCCATTTGGCCAGTGTTGCTCACATCCATGGACTATATGGCAAGTAGAGACTACGAGTGTGAGGATTCACCTCAACCCACTCAGTCTTTGATGGGCATTTTTCCCCTCACCAAGTGTTCCACTCTCAGAGAAAGTGCTACGAAGCCGAAGAAATGGCACCAGACTGAGAACACTCCTTTGATCAGGTCGGTGCGAAGCTGGCACTTAGCGAGCTGGCTGAGGTAGAGGGAGCAGGGCGTTACTCTGCCGCGTGGCGGGTGGCATGGGTGCCCATGCGCTGAGGATCCTGGGAAGGGTAGTGGATGTGGCCTGGAGGTCTGAGGCCCATGGGTGGAGGCGGGGGCGGCCCCATGGGATGGAATAACGGCGGTCCGAAACCTAGACAGACAGACAGACACACACACAAAGCAATAGGTCAAATCAGCCCTGTCCACATCTAAATGCAGATCAAATCTGATAAAAAGGTAATAGTAGGCTGGACGGAGCTGCGCACCTGGAGGTGGGGGGTTGGGTATGCCAGGGGGAGGGGGCATGGCCATGTTCATGACTGCCGATGAGGTATTTGGGTCCAGGTTGAAGTAGTTGGTAGGCACCTCCTCCTCCTGGGCAGGGGGTGGGGGAAGGGCTGAGGAGGCACAAAATACCCCATTAATACCAATGCATATGGAGGTCAGTGTCCTGATCCCACACTGCTTCTGTGCTTCCTCTCAGTGGAACTGATCACGAGCACGCACAGCCACGAGTGAGTCATAATCAGAGCAAGGCACTTTTATTTGTGTTTATAAGTGTTTTCCAAAGATCACACAAAAACAAACATGCAATTCAACCTTTGATTGAACTTTGACTATGATTTTTCTACCCTTGCCCTCACAAACGTACAAACACACATACTGTACATAAATATATAAACATCCTCATACAGATGCAGTTGTGCGCACACACGCAGTTTCGTTGTCTCCCTCACTCTCAAACAGACACACACCAAACACACACACACGTTGTCTCCCTCTCTCTCAAACAGACAGACAGACACACACACACACACACTCTGTTTCGTTGTCTCCCTCTCTCTAAAACACACACACTCTGTTTCGTGGTCTCCCTCTCTCTCAAAAACACACAATTACCTCCAGGGAGTCCTGGTACGGGCTCGAGCCTGTTTCCCATCTCGCTGACCCCATCTTGGTCCTTCTCTCTCCCTCTGGCTCCCTGGGACCTGAATAAGCAGCACGACACACACACACACACACACACACACACACACACACACACACACACACACACACACACACACACACACACACACACACACACACACACACACACACACACACACACACACACACACACACAGTTAAGAGGCATAACTCCCCACTGGCACACGCCACATGCCACATAAGCCGACTGATTTATTTCCACAAAACACCACATTTATAGCGCATTAAAACAACCCCGGCACATTGACTCCCAGAAAGTAGCACATTTAAAGCACATCAACAAGCATAGTGGCTCCACTCATCACAAAGCACCACATTTAATGCACATAACAGGCTGCTCTGCTGCTCCGAACTGACCTGCCCCATTTGACGGTGAGCCTGCGTCCACCAATGATGAGCTTGTTGAAGGACTTCTCCGCAGCAAGCTCTGCTGCCTGCCGCGCGGCAAACTGGATGAAGGCACACTGCTGCCTCTGCACCACTGTGATGGTGCGGATCTCGCCAAACTGGTAGAAATGGTTCCTGCAGGAGGCCAATGGAAGAGGATGAGTGATTCACAACATGTTATATAGAGAGAGAGAGACAGAAAGAGATAGAGAAAGAGATAGATAGAGATAGAGAAAGAGATAGATAGATAGATAGAGCGAGAAAGAGATAGAGACAGAGAGAGATCTATAGAGATAGATAGATAGAGAGATAGATAGATAGAGATAGAGAAAGAGATAGATAGATAGATAGAGCGAGAAAGAGATAGAGACAGAGAGAGATCTATAGAGATAGATAGATAGAGAGATAGATAGATAGAGAGATAGAGATAGATAGATAAAAAGAGATAGGAGAGAGAGAGAGCATTATACAGATGAGGGTATTACATTTTTGTAGATAATCTCAACATAAAAACACATCTGCTCACTCTTTCTTCCCAAACACAATTTTGCAAGCCAAGAATACAGAATTCCTACAAAATGAGCCAATAAATATATTATTCATTCTACACATGTCGCCATGTTCTGTGCAGAGAGTTATATATCTGACCAACAACACTCTGAATTGATTTTTTTTTAAACTTAATATGTAAGCATATCAATCTCCCTCTGAATATTGAAGACCTAAATCCTCAAAAGCCCATGCAGAAGAAATATACAAGAATAAAGAATATGCCTTCAATACATCACTTTGTACATAATGCATTACCTCAAGGCATAAATATTGAGAAAATTTAATTCAAAACCATCTTCCCACCTGAGCTCGGAGTCGGTGATGTTGTCTCCCAGGCCTCCTATGTAGAGGGTGGTGATGGACTTGTCGTCTGGCGTGTCTAGCCTCGGCATGGAAGACGCTCGCTTCAGGAGTTTGTCTGCCACCGGGTCGTTTAACCCATAGTAGCGGTCCTTGATGTTCTGATCCGCCAGGGGGTCATCTGGATCTGTGGGTTTCTCGTGCCTAAGGACACATCAGCACATCAGAAACCCATGAGAACCAGCAACCATTTAAATGTGCAACACTTGGTATACATAGGACAAATATGACACTTGGTATACATAGGACAAATATGACACTTGGTATACATAGGACAAATTTGACACTTGGTATACATAGGACAAATATGACACTTGGTATACATAGGACAAATATGAGATTATTTTTTACAAAAATACAGATGAATCACAGCAGCAGCCTACAAGGGGGTTTATGGGTGAATGTGGGGCACCATACCATACTTACAAAAATGCAAGTTGTGTGAGAGGTAAATACTGTGTAAGGTGTGTGAGAGGTAAATACTGTGTGTAACAGTGAAAATCAGGATACTGATATAGTACTTGTGTCTGTATAGCCCTATGAGTCCTGTCAAATCTTGTTCAAGTCTGCCACCTAGCTCATGTTCCAGGAAACTACAACTCAACAGGCCAATTATTCTTTCACACAAACATACGGGCATTTGTGGGCATTTCTGGGCGGTAACCAGGTACGCCATGCTGTTGGAGGTGCAAACAAACGCTGCATTGCCATTGAGATCACATAGTAAGGAGCTGGCTCAAGGGTTATAAAAGTAATTTGTCGTGTTTAGTTGTATAATGAAAGCACAGTTTTTATAGCCATCCATGTTTGTTCACTTCTGGCTCCTTGGCTAAGAATTTGGTAACTATAGCGGTTATTTGACATCTTTAGAACAGTAAACATATCGGAGGTGTCAAATGTTACTCCAGTCTAGATTTTTTGACGTTAATTACTCCTATGATGTATTGCTATTGTCTATCCAAATTAAAATGCCTGGTGCAAAGTTAACCGATGGTCAAATCAACCAAAACTCTGATATTGTTTGCACCTTCAAGTGGTCTGTGACGTATGTTTGTGTAAAAGAATACATGTGCTTCTGAACAACCTCAATAAAACTCACAGCTAGGATTACTGAATATACATGTAACACAACACAATCGTTTAACTTTCATCTCAAATGGCTCATTTTGACACAGGGGCCCCCAACATTTCAGATCTTCAGTGTCAGTAACTCTAGGCGTAAAAAAACAAAAAAAAAACAACACAGATTTTGTAGCGGGGCCAAGTGTTCCCCTCTCTGACCTGTAGGGGCACTCCTCTCCTCTCTTGCACTCTCCCTTCACCCAGAAGGAGCAGATGTGTGGCCGATTCCTCTTGTAGTAGGGCGTGGTGCGCGCCAACTTCAGCAGCATGTCACTGTGGCCCGGGGCCTTGCCCAGCAAGCCCACCGGACGGGTGCCATCAGAGCCCTGGATCTGAGGGAAGCACCAATAGGTCATGAATACTTACATTATCTCATATCAATGAATATATTGCTCCGGACTGCCAGGTAGCCACTAATCGTAGTCTGATTCAGTGTAGTCCACGTAAGATGGGATGACCAACGGCATCTCCCGTCAGCCTGGAAGGATACTTAAACCCTAACTATTTGTTTGTCTAGCTGATAGATCTTTAGGGGAAGTCATTCTGTCTCTACCTTGATGCTTATCAATTGTAAATAAAACTCTGTTCCTGATTTTTCCTACAATTGGTCTGACTGGGTCTTCATTCATCTGTGGTATCAAAATAACAATCATGGTGAGTAGTACTTGGTTTCGAGTTACCTCTCGCTCCATGTTCTGCGTGTAATACTCCTTGTTCACGTCCGACTTCGGCATGTCGTCCTTAACGGCCAGGCCAGTGTCTCGAACCTGAATTGGCAGGCCTGTTAATCAAGAGAAGAATGTTTAAATGACTTCAGGTCATGATGGGGTCCATCAAACGATCCCAGAGATAATGAGAACTGCCGGGGCGCTAATGACACGCTTGGTATTCTGTGGGAGCTGCTGAAGTTCCTCACTGTGTCAAAGGCCTCGGAATATGACATCATTAGCAGCTCATAAAACAGAACTTATTTTAAAAGTAGAACAACTTTTTTTGGGGGGCTGCGGTCACTGTTTCTGAGTGGTGTTGTGATATAACTAATGATGGCTATTGTTCTGTCCTTATTGCGCGACCGTTTGCCCAACTAGACAGACAGCTAACATATTCATAACGTCTGAGACAGAAGTAGATATATGGCTTCTACTTCAAAATCTTCAGTTCAGTGAATTTCAATTTGTAAAACAGCAAATAAATGCAAAAGAAAATGTACATTAAAATGTGTCCTTTCAATTCTTACGTTAACGTGGTTCGAATGATTGTCAGCTACTACTTCCTTGTTTATTTTGAACTTGAACTTAGAGGTCTGGACCCGCGGATCGTGATGCAAAAGAGCGCGGAGCGGGACAACTTTTGAAAGCTCTTTGCGGGGGTGGGCGGGATGAGAGAGGCGCGTTCGCGGGTGCGGGACAAACTTCCGCACTCCCGCAGATTAAATATGTGCGTAAAATTAAATTAGTGTTGTACATAACTATAGTTCAGCTGGATGTTCTGTTAGGCAGCATTAAAAAACAGGGTTTAAGCATAACTGACGGATAGCAGGCCTAGCCTATATTGTCGTTTACGTGGGTTCAATTCGTTCCTGCTGCTCACTGTCAAAACTTGAAATCCCTCCTGCATGCGGGCTTTAGCGGGACATCATGTTACAGATGCGGACGGGAGCAAAATCAGTCCTGCGCAAACCTCTACTTGAACTGACCCGACGTCAAATTAAAGTACCATAGAAATTTGTGACTGATTTCCTATTTTAAAATAATCCACAAGGTGGCACTAAAACCCAACTTATAAATGTATGCCATGACAGCTATTCACACATTTCAATGCACATTCACACATCAAGCATATAATTATTCCAGAAATTCCATGACCCGTGGGAACCCTGCAAGAAAGTCATTCCCAATGAATTCTTACCATACTCCAGGTCCAGCAGACAGGTCTGGCAGACATTTTTCATCTTGCTGCACGTCTGACAAACTTCGGTCTTCTTGAAGCGCATACGGACGCCAGGACACCAGCGGAACACCGTAAAAGGACGAGCACAGATCTGACGAGAAATATCAAAATATGGACAATGAAAGCAAACCCACTTATTGTACAGACCACCATTGTGTAGAAAAACAAAGTAAAATGCCAAATGGGGACAGTGATCGTTATGCAGGTAGTTCAGGTTTCGGTTCTTACCTTGCATTCTTTGCCATACTTCTCTTTGGTCTATCAGACGACAACACAAATTAACAATCATACATGTATCAAAGACAACACAAATCTGCATTCACAACATAAACTGCATGCATGCATGGGATAAACGTGATACTCTTCAGTAGGGATCGACCGATATATCGGCCGGCCGATATATCGGGCCGATATTTGCGTTTTTTACATGTATCGGCATCGGCCGATAAGCGTTCGCCGATAGTTTTTTCCCCCGCATTATTTACATACAGGCGTCCACAGGCAGCTCTGTGTTGCTGGAGACTGCAATTCACGTGCAGACTGCCCCTCCCCCACGAACAGAGCTGAAGCCTGCTCTTCAAGACAACAGTAAACTTTAAACTTTCAAAGCATCTTTTAACTGTTTGACTTAGCTTAAATATTGCCATACACTTTGAAGGTGGAAGCAAGTTTGTGGGTCCAAGTGGAAAATGCGAATGATATAGGTAGCCTACTTTATTTAATGCTAATGCCTCGTTTATAAAACTGCTTGCCATTGTATTTAGGTAGCTGCAAATAGCTAAGTTGTAGGCTAGGCTATCCATATGCATGCGGTAGCTAGCTGTTACAAACACTGATCATATGATTAATGCCAACGTTGTTCCGTGGTATTTGTGGGAGTTTTATTCAGCGACCACCTGGCTGAGTGTTGGACGCGTGTGGTGTGTGTGTGTCTCCCTCCCTGAATGCCCCTCTTCTATAAGACTGCTTGCCATTGTATTTAGGAAGCTGCACTAAGTTGTAGGCTATCCGTTTGCATGGGGTAGCGGTAGCTGTTACGAACACTGGTCAATCATATGATTAAGTAATGCCGACGTTGTTCCGTGGTATTTGTGGGAGTTTTATTCAGCGACCACCTGGCTGAGTTTTGGACGCGTGTGGTGTGTGCGTCTCCCTCCCCCTCTCCCTTCGAGCGGGCGGAGTTGCCATCGCAGTGATATCAGAGCTTTAATAATGAGAGACGTGTTATATGTAGTTGAATATTAATTCGTGTTAACGTTTATCATGTACCAGACATACCGTGTATGCCTTACTGGTTTAGAGCCGTTTGCTAACGTTATCATTATCAATCCAGTTCAATGGTGGTTCGTCAGCTACCAAACAGAAGTTTGTGTGTGCGTCTGTCTGTCTCACTCAGTGGGACACACGCATCACAGCGATATGAGAGTGCTGCGCTACCTGAAGGAGAGATTTTAAAACTGAGAGATATGTTTATATAGGCTACCTTTTGACGTTAATGCCGTTTAGAACAGAAACATTTGACACCACGTTATTTTCCTCTGCTGATTTATGTTCTGTGGTTGACATCTGGCAGCTTTTTTTAGAAAAATATAGACATAGAAAAATTGAAACCATGCAGTCTTAAATTACAAATCAAGCACTTTATTTCAATAGCTAATTTTCAGGCTTATTGTTTTCTTAAATTATTTAAATGTGTTGACAAAGGACATTTTGTGATGACCTGAATTATGTCTTATAGTATGTCAGCAAGCAATGCGTCATCAAGGCTGTGTTGTAAGATGTTGATGAAAGCATTTTGCACAGTTAACCATATTCAGTGCACCCATCCATAAGTTCAATGTTCCTTTTTTAAATTGAGACTTATAACATTTGTTATCATTTGTGTAATTATGTGTCATTTGTATGATGTAAATTGAGGGAGCAAAATAAAAGCAGTATCGGCTCCAAATATCGGCTCAAGAAAATCGGCAGCCTGTATCGGTCATCGGCTTAGGCTGATGGAAAAAAATCGGTATCGGCACTAAAAAATCCATATCGGTCGATCCCTACTCTTCAGTCTAGACATTTGTTTTAAGTAAACATAAACCACTTACCATTCGAATGTATGGGTTTTCACCAAGGCATGTCTGACAGAGGATAGGGAAGTCCTGTGTGGAAAAAAATAATAAATAAATCCATAAATAAATCAAGTGTTGAC
The DNA here is from genome assembly GCF_046254945.1 of Alosa pseudoharengus. Lineage (NCBI taxonomy): Eukaryota > Metazoa > Chordata > Actinopteri > Clupeiformes > Clupeidae > Alosa > Alosa pseudoharengus. The sequence continues at coordinate 24,881,568 of NW_027468630.1, read as the reverse complement.
TATGATATCCACATTCAAAGAGGTCTCAGCAAGAAATAAACTCAACAGCTCATTGCATGTTTCATCCAATAATCAACCACTCAACCAATACAGTGTTTCCCAGAGAATTGAATTCCATTTGTGGTGGTTGGTTTGCAGAATTAACTTGACTGCAACAGTTTTTAACAAATTAGCACTTATGATGCTAACCAGATTTTAGCACAATTTAGGACAACCTGGAAAATCATTGTGTGGTGGTCAATGTTGATTTTGTGGTGGGCCACAAATAAGTCAATGTATGGGAAACACTGCAATATACCCACTGGTAACAAGTATGGCTACAATCCAAGTTCTATCCCGGTAGGTTCTTCAGTAACATCCATCTCATCAGTGTGACTAAATATAATCTGTCTGTCTCCTTACATCACTCTGCACTCAAGAGTTTGGGGCTCCAGTCTCACTATGCAGATATTACAAATCGCTCACCCTTTGCAACCGGGAAACTCCCTGTAGACTGAGAGACTACTAGCCTGGATATATCCATACGAACTTTCGGCATATTCGGGATTTGCTATGCAGGTCCGCCTGGCCAAGATGCCATTAAAGCCCGTTTCCAATTACCCTAAAACACGGGCACGCAAATACAATTGCTAATCTGGCATGGACGTGTATTTCTTTGGAATTGAGTAAACAACCGCATTTAAAACCTTCCTTTACAAGATTTCACTGCTAGTTATACCCCTGCTGGAAGTCGTAAGGCAATGAACCTTTTCCAGAACCAGACTTGATTGAGAAGGGTCTGGTGACGAGGCTATAAGACTAGAACTACGGAAAAATACTGCCTTTCAATAGTCCTGTCAAACATCCAGTCCAGTGTTTTCGTTGCACAAATCGACAGAATGGTGCAGACTGAGGGAGGAAGCATGGGGTTTGTGTGCAAATCTATCGTCTATCAGAGATGGCCTTGGCAAGAATGCAAGTGTAGACAAACACGAACAGCTGAACTTATAAACAAGGCGTACACAAGACCTCAAAAACTTGCCAGCTAAATCAAGGCATGGTTACACCCAATCAGAGATATGACCTGCCAGATTATCTCATTTAAGCGTTAAAACTACGTTAAGGGTTAAAAGGCCAGTGTTACCATGTTTACCTGTTACCTTCAGACGTGATTAGCCTAACGTTAACGTTAGCTGCTACCTGAATTTAACTGACACGTTGTCCACCAAACCACAACACACCACAGACATGACATCTATTTCCAGTTTGCACCAGCAAGCTATAAGCCAGGTACAACTGTAATTCAGACAATTGTTGCCTGTGATATGAGGATGTAAACACTAGCTACTTGGTGTTAGATTTATCAGACCACAACTAGCCATAGAGCTAGACATAATTAGCTAGCTAGTAGCTAGCTAGCTAGCTTCTACCTGGTTAACGTTATCACCGTTGTTAGTTTAGGCACTAATTAGCACTACACGGCTATCACTAATCAGCCGGGGCTAGTTTTTTAGCACAGCTAGCAATTTAGCTTAACGATATCTGTGCTGTTGAACTACTGTTGACTGTAAAGTCAGGCAAGCACAGCAATAGCTATTTAACAACCGTACAGACTACACAGTTAAAGGAATGATGTTTCTCTATAACCATGTTCAAAACATTTCGGTATAGCTAGCCTGCTAACCAGTCAATAAGCAGGAGATCCCATGCTTGCCTACGGTCGGGAACAGTTGTACTGCTAGCTGGCATTTCGTAATGATTTAATCTAAAGGGATGTTTGAGTACCAACATATATGCCCATGTAAAATAGAAGAATAAACAGTCAAATTAATACAGCATACCGCATCTTCCCAATTCTGTCGGTTATATGTGTTAGCTCCTAAGGACGTCGCCATCTTCCACAGCTCTCGACTCGCTCAGAGCTCCCGCTCACTGGCTGAATGGTTGCGCACAACTTGCGCACTACGGGAAATCGTACCATACTTCGGTCATGATAGCCTACACAAGCAAACAGAATGCCATGGTAATATCTTTTACTGTCTGGGTAACAGCATTATATTACATTCAACAGGCTACTCGCTGAATCAGTTTCCCAGAATGTGTCTTCTATCAAAGGTGTAAGTTGTCAGTTCTGACAACACAAAATAACATTTTAACAGTCATAATGAGCAAAAAAGTTGAATGATGTCTCATTTGAGCAACTGTAGCCAAGGGGGCATAGCCTTATACTGCCGTCAGTGATTTGATTTCGTATGAAAGGCAACTATTGTTCAACCTGGCTCTGCCATCTGACTCAAAATTAATGATCTGACAGCTGACCTGTCATTTAGGCTAAGGCAGCAAGGCATGCTTTAGTGCTGGTTGGCTGTTTTAGTCAGGTAGTTTGCAGGTCCTGAGTTATGGTACATAGCCTAGGCAAAGTCCTTTTAGGCTAGTCCCTCCATTCGGCGGCCATATTGTAACGCTATTTTGGGCACTTATTTAAATGCTCGTGCGTAAGGGTTCACGACACCAACCTTGGTCCAGCGGCGAGATCACAGCACATGATTGGCACGATGTGCAGAAAAGCTCGTTCTAACATATTCCTGTAATATTGCTGTCATTCACATATTTATCTCTTTCACTAAGATACAAAGTTCTGGTATACCTTGATGAACAACACTGAATGCAGCTTAAACTGAATATATTGTGATTTTTAAATGGATTGCATTGGGAGAAGCTCACTAAATGTTTTATGGATGTCTGCGTTTTTTATGCCACCAGAGGGCATGTGTGACACTTATTCCCAGCAGTTGGATGTTCCAAATTTCTTCACAACTAGGCCTAATTATCAGTGTCCACAGAATGAATTTTTTCTCTCTCTCTCTCTCTCTCTCCCTTTCTCAGGTGGGGATTCTCCGAGGACTGCAGACAGTGCCTGTAAACTAAACCATCCAGGACACTTATGTGGTAGGGCATACTGCTCAATTGAAAATGCATATCCTTGATCCTTGGTGATAACCTTGGTGAACTATTGGGTTTTTATTCAGATGTGTTAATGTACTAATGAAAGATATGCAAGGAAATATGCATGTTTCTATGATTACACTGCTCCACTTCCATTCAAAGGTTTTATATGAGATTATTTCTGAAGCAATTTTTGCTAAATTATTTAAAACTTTTTGATGAGAACGGTGCTGCAATTTGTTTAACAAAATCTGAATGTGCACATATTTCACACTTGGCCTACATAAATCTGAACACTGAACTTGATGTTAGGCTACATTTTTAATCCACTCTCTTTCTCTCAGTCTTTGTCCTTCTCCTGTATTTAACCTACTCGGTCTCTTATATTGAAACAGCAAAAGAAACTCCAGAATTAATGGATCTTTTTTTTGCACTCTTGATTTATTTGGAAAATAATCTATTGAGGGAACAGTGTTCTGGATCCAACAACAGGGCAAACAGAGCCATTTTGGTGGTTTAGCTTGTATAGTGGAGAGAAACAGAAGAAAAGGACCATGCCCGCCCCAAATAAGCAACTACATCTTAGAAACAAGCCCAACCCGCAACTCCCAAAATCGTTTATAACAAAGGGACTTGGCAAATCTGTCTCTGCCGAATGCTCCCGTTGTGTTATGAGCATGGTGAAGGGCACTGGAGGCAGGGAAGGATTTCTTTAGTTGTATACTTTCAAAATCTATTTATTAGGTGTGTTGCCCAGTATCTTTGACCATACCAAGTTTAATTACCATATTTGCCATTAAAATCAATCAGTCAGTCATCATGCTAAAAATGAAAAATGGCTTGGGTCAGAAACATAACAGAGCTGCTGTGCTGTCCTTCATCTTTTATTAAACATCCATGCAGATGAGAAACGTCCTTCTGCATTTATGGCTACTGAGTCACGTGTTGTGTAGCAATGTGGCAGGTGTCCTCGCCTCGTCTGGTTGCCTTCCCATTATCTGGCTAATAACTCATCAATGACCTCCTCTCCCTCTCTCTCTCTCTCTCTCTCTCTCTTTAGCTCTGCATTCACACAACATGTTTCTACTTTCAGACACCATTTCTCCTAATGCCCATACCCTCTGACCTGAACTCCTCTGACCCTGCGGTTATTTGGTAACACACTGGACACATTAGGATGCTCCTGTCCTTGTTCCATCCCAATGTCACCCTAATCTGGTGCCATAGCATGCTTGTTTCAAACCATCTGCTGCCTATCAAAAATAGCTTTGTGCTTACATACACACACATAACCAGACCATATTGTGTTGCTAAAGCAATATCAAATTTACAGAGGTGGATCAACAAAGAAAAATGTAGATATGATATGCCCAACCTAACGGATATCATTGTCTTTGTGGTATGGAACTGAATCTGAGCTGATGGTTTGAGCTCAATATCATAAATATAGTATAGTATGAATGTAACTTTCAGTAAATAATGCAGGAGTACATGCAATGAAGCAATTCTGAGAAACTCTGGCAGCTTTTTTACTATCCAGGATTCTCTGGCTCTCATTGAAAACCTTTCCATTTCAGCGAAATGCAGCGATAGCGCACAAAGTGTTTAATTACATGGGTAATTACTTGATTCAGGTGTTTATATACTCTTACTGGCAGGAAAAAAGTCCCCCCAGGGATAAAGAACAAGCACTCGTTCGATGTGGCCTCTTGCACACTGATTAAGAGTTGCTGATTCACCTGCTGAGTCCACAGCTTTGCCAGCAGTCAAGCGCTTTCGCATCTTTCCAACAACAAAGCACGCTTTAGCAACATTGCAAGCAAACTACTGTGTGATAAGGAAAATGTTTCATGTCTCTGAAAAGAGCACCCATGCCACAGAGGTGTTACTGCAGCTTACATCAACAGCAGCATACGACTGCGATATTAAATGCAACATCTACTCATTCGCAAAGTAGAAATCTGTGTAGCATTTTCACAGACCAAAAGTACAGGAAAATGCACTCAAGTGTCACGAAAGGCAGCTGCCAATATTGGGTCAGGAAAAAGTCCTCAGGGACAGCCTATAGATCGGCCACTGCAGACAGTGTGGCAGGGACCCTGCTCTCTGGACCGTGATAGGCTAGAATGCTGGCTCAGTGGGCAACCAATGATGCTAAAAATGAGCTTCTTTCAGGAAGTTTCATCTGCTTATGTTTAGCCTTTCTGTAGTGCATGCTGTTGATGCTTGTAGAGATTTGGTCACCAGTGGCCAATACAGATAGAGATAGATAGGGATAGAGATGCAAAAATGGATTCCTTTAGTTTACTGAGAAGGAGTCAGGGGTGCCACTGTGCTTTATGACTGATAGAAGTCTTTGTCAGTGTTTTGGAAGATTATATGATTGCATATTTGTCCTGGAAGAGAAAACATACAAGTGTCTCCATAAATACAGAGAAGAATCTGTTTTCAAAGGAAAAGTAAAGTAATAAAGTGACATTTCCTTCGTTTGGCCCCCAACCACAACAGTGTCAGTCATACAACATGGACAAGACAGCTGGCATTCAGCTTCTCCTTACTGCCTGGCGTGACCCTGTCATTATGTCTAAAAGCACCATTTGCTATCTTTGCCCTCTTGCCATTTTATATTGTTAACCTAAGTTCATGAGTACGGTACTTCAGCAACTGACAGCCAGAGTTGCAAAATGACTTCTATTTTGTTACTTCAGTCTTCCAAAACTCAAACAAATCCATCCATCTGCAGAATGGAAAGAACCGATGAACTTTGATACCAAGAAAAAAACATGTTTATTACACAATCAAAGCAGCCTTATAGGTGTATTTTGACAAAAACATTAAAACATTAGCCTACAATTTACAAGGATACAAGGAAGTTTATTGTCACATGCATATAGTTACTGGATGTAAGAAATGCAGTGAAATTATGTCTGGTGTCAGCCTATTTGTGCATTTATGGGGGGGGGGGGGGGGGTAAAAGTGCAGTAGAAGAGGGGTTTAGTAGATTAAGTGGCAAGGGCTGCATAAGAAAGGTGGGGGAGGATTGGGATTGGGGCGGGGGGGCACCAACAAGGAGCACCCAAGAGCAACCGGGGCAAGGAAAAACTCCCTTAAACCTTGGGCAGATCCACGGCTCAAGGGGCTAACCCAACTGCTAGGGGTCTTGGTGTGTGTGTTGGGGGGATGGCAAGGGAGATGGGATAGTGTGCTGTGTATGTGGGGAGAGGGCAGTGTGCAATATGTGTGTTGGAGAAGCTTCCTCATGAGACAATGTGCTGTGTATGTAGGGGAGAGGGGGGGGGGCAGTGTGCTGTAAGTATGTTGGGGATGTGTGTTGGAGAAGCTTCCTGATGAAATAATGTGCTGTGTATGTAGGGGAGAGGGGGGGGGCAGTGTACTGCAAGTATGGTGAAGGGACTTACTATTGCAAGCAAAGCACTGTATGTATGATGTATGTGAGTGATGACAGTGAAAATGTGTGTGTGGGCGGGAGGGGAGTGGAGCAGTTACTGTGTGTGTGTGTGTGTGTGTGTGTAGTGTGTGTGGGGGAAGTGTGCTGTAAGTATGTAGAGGATGTGTGTTGGAGAAGATCCTGAAGACAATGTGCTGTGTATGTAGGGGGGGGGGGGGGCAGTGTGCAGCAAGTATGTAGAGGAGGCTTACTGTAGCAAGCAGTGTGCTGTATGTATGCGAGGTGATGACAGTGATGATGTAAGTAAGTGTGTTTTTTGTGTGTGTGTTGGGGATGGGGGTGGGGGGGGGGGCAGAAAGGCTAGGCAATCAAGGACATGGGTAGATAGATGGAGGAGAAATCAAAAATAATAAGTAAAAAGTTCTATGGAGATGTGCAAAAGTTGGAGAAAGTCAGATATGTGTGTGTGTGTGTATGTGTGTGTGTGTGTGTGTGTGTTTTGACGTGTGATGAAATAAGAAAATAAATAAAAGGTCTGTAGCATAGGGAGAGGGATGTAAAAGTGCTAAAAGTCATGTACAGCGATGGCCAAAAGTGTTGGCACCCATGCTAAAGTTGACTGAAAAGAAGAATATAAAATCATCTTTTGGAAATTGATCTTAATGCCTTAAGTGAAAAATGAGGAAATATCTAACCTTTAAGGACACCAATTTTCTTAGTGAATGAATAATGTATCATAAATAAATAAATGTTCTTCCTTAAAATACAGTGGTCATAAGTATTGACACCCCTATGTTAAATTCCCATAGAGACAGGCAGATTTTTATTTTTAAAGGCCAGTTATTTCATGGATCCAGAATACTGTGCATCCTGATAAAGTTACCTTGGCCTTTGGAATTAAAATAGCCCCACATCATCACATATCCTTCACCATACCTAGAGATTGGCATGGGTGTTATTTCAGTTAGCCTATTAGCTGGTTTGATGCTCATTGAGCTCAATGCAAATCAAACCAGCTAATAGGCTAACTGAAATGACGAGAAGAGTCCTTCAGAATCTTTTAGGCTCTTAGGAGTACTCTTCTGGAATAGATATCTTGTAGAGCAGGGAGTTGAGTTCTTATAGTACGTTCAGCTGAGCGCACTACTCTCTGCAGAGTACAATCTCTAACTGGAGTTCCCATACCAGGTGATGATGCTACCAGTTAAAACACTCTCAACCGCTGAAGTGTAGAAGGCCTTCATGATGGTTGTAGAAACTTTGAATTTCCTTAGCTGACAAAGGAAGTAGAGTCGTTGTCTGGACTTCTTCAGAACATATTGAGTGTTAACAGTCCATGTTAAGTCTTCAGTAATGTGGACACCAAGGTATTTAAAACTTGTGACTCTACAGGTTGCCCGCTGATCATTAGTGGGGTGTAACTGTACTTCTGCTGCTGCCTTCTGTAATCCACTACCGTTTCCTTGGTTTTATTGACATTCAGTGTCAAGCTGTTAGATTGACACCACTGTGCCACCTCATCAACCTGATCCAAGTAGAGCTGTTCATTATTGTTACTAATCAGGCCCAAGATCACTGTGTCATCTGCAAAATTGATGATGGAGGTATGACTACTGTTGGCTTTGCAGTCATGTGTGTAGATGTTGTACAGCAGTGGACTCAAAACACAGCCTTGGGGAGCACCAGTGCTGATGGTTAATGTGTCAGATGTCAGACCCCTCACTCTAACCACTTGTGAACGGTTGGTGAGAAAGTCAAACATCCTGACACAGGATGACACAGGGTGGTGTTCAGTCCTAAGGCCTTCATCTTTGTGACCAAGGTGAGAGGTACTATCATGTTGAATGCTGAACTAAAGTCAATGAACAGCATCCTCACATAATTCCCATTCCCCTCCTCCAGGTGAGTTAAAGGAATTATCCGGAGTAAAATGCACTTTAGATCGATTTCCGGATGATTGGGGGTACATACGTTGAGTTGACATCAAAATTATGTCATTCGGATGTGTTTTGAGAAAGTTCGATTGTACCGTTTTCAGTCACAACTCGTAGCCTGGAAGTGAGCGGGGCATTTCAATTGCGCCGCTACAAAACGCTATTTTTATACCTCTTCTACAGTTCCAAACAACATAACACTTACGTGGTAGTGAGTAGAGGGTCCCTAAAGCCAAACCGAAGTATCCCAAGGTATTTATGTGGTCGAATAGAGAGTCCAGAATGAATTTCATCAAGCCAGTACCTTTCCGGAAATGTTGCCATCTTTGCCGCCACCTTCAGGGGAAAGTCCGTAGGAGTCTTATTGCTGAGTGTGTTGTAACACGCTCTGGAAATTCACAATTTCGTCGCCGTTTAAAAAAAAAAAAAACATAGTCCAGTCCATACAACTCGAAAGAAATACTGGACTATGTTTTTTTTAAAAAAAAAAAAACGGCGACGAAATTGTGAATTTCCAGAGCGTGTTACAACACACTCAGCAATAAGACTCCTACGGACTTTCCCCTGAAGGTGGCGGCAAAGATGGCAACATTTCCGTTCTTCTGTCAAAGGTAAAATGATCAACTCCTTTGTCAGAAAATGGCTTGGAGTCCCACGCTGCTTAAGCAGTGTAGCCTTGTATGGGAAGGGTATTGTAGAGTTGCCAATATCTAGTCTGACAGAGGAATTTAAGTGTGCTAAGGCTAGATTGGAATTGACTCTTACTCAGTCCAAGGACCCAGTGGTGAGGAAAGTTGCACCCACAGTTAATGCAGGGAGGAAGTGGAACCCAGAGCAGGCAGTTAAGCAAGCTCAATCAGCATTGAAGCATAGGGATATAATGGGCCATGTGCAGCACGGGCGGGGGGGTCTAGGGGTGGGTGCAAGTAAACCCTTGTGGAGTAAGGCTTCTGCAGGAGAAAAGAGGAAAATGGTAGTGGAGGAAATGCATAGACAGGAGGAGGCTGTAAGATGTACTAAGGCAGTGTCGCAGGCAAAACAAGGGCAGTGGGTGAACTGGGAAGGGGTGGAAAAAAGACGGATTAAATGGAAAGATCTATGGGGCATGGAAGCTGGTAAGATCAGATTTATGTTAGGTGCTACATATGATGTGCTCCCATCTCCCAAGAATTTAAGTCAATGGTTTGGTGAGGATGATAAATGCATACTTTGCTTGTGTGTGGGCAGTCTCCACCATATCCTATCAGGATGCAAGGTAAGTCTCACCCAGGGGCGGTATACGTGGCGTCATAACCAGGTATTGAAATGTGTGGCAGCGGCAATAGAGGATAAAAGGAGACAAGTCAATTCATTAGCAGCTAGTAAAGGGGTAAGGCAAATTAACTTTGTACGTCAGGGGGATAAACCTTGTTCCGCGAAGGCCAGGTGTAAAACCGGCCAGTTGAAAAATGGGGCGGGCTGGGAAATGAAGGTTGATCTTGGCCAGCAGATGGCGGTACCTCCACATATAGTGAGTACTAAGCTACGACCCGTCGTAATTCTATGGTCGGATTCAGAGAAGATAGTTTACTTCATTGAACTCACTGTTCCTTGGGAAGACAGAGTGGAAGTGGCCAAATCGGTGCACGTGGGTTTGTGGCCAGATCTGCTATTGGCTTGCTGTCTGAATTGGGCATTTGTGGTCGAAGTCTAAGGCAGGTGGTTAGTAACATGTCTTTAGCAGCAGAACGTGCAAGCGAATGGTTGTGGGTAAGGAGAAATTACCCTTCCTGGGGCGCAAGCTAAGGTAAGCTAACTGGCTCATTTGTTTTGTGTTTGTGATGGATTGTGCCTAGGTTGATGGTACTTGGCTAAGGTTTTTTATGGTTTATGGTTCAGTCCGCATCAACGGGACGGACCAACCTAGCCAACTTAGACCATGCCTAGGTTGGTTAAGGGTATTTGGATGTTTGTTGTGGTAATATGGTGGCAGCATGCGGCGTAAGCTAACTGGCTAATTTGTTTTGTGTTTGTGATGGGGCCTAAGCTAACTGGCTAAGCTAACTGGCTAATTTGTTTTGTGTTTGTGCCTAGGCTGTGCCTAGGTTGATGGTTGGTTGGCCAGGGTTTTTATGGCGATGGTTCAGTCCACATCAACGGGACGGACCAACCTAGCCAACCTTGACCATGCCTGGGCTGGTTAAGAGTATTTTGGGTACTGGATATTTCAATGTGGTAATATGGTGGCAGCATGGAGGGGAATGTCTCCAGGACGCTGGTTTCACTGTTAAGCCTTCATGAGGTGTTGTGGGCCTAACTTAATGAAACATCGGTGAATGAGGGTGCCCACTTGATAACCCCAATGACATGCCGCATACTATATACTGCTGTTGGATGGGCCATTTGTATTGTGCTTGTGACCATTTGTTGGCGGATTTGTGGGTAGTGTGCTTTTTAAAGTTAAACTTGAGCAGGGGCTTCTGAATGTGTTTTTACCTTACTGTACCACATATTTACCACTAGCACTGTACAACACTCTCCACCTTCAAAACCATGCTGAAAACACATCTGTTCAGAATAGCCTTCCCCTCTGCCTCCTAACCCATTCCACTGTTTCACAACTATTTTTTATCTGGTTTCTTCTTTTTATCTTATTTTCTTACAATGTCTTCACTTTGCCCTGTGTCTGTGTATTCTTGTTCTCTGGTGTGCAGTGTCATCTGTGTCTGTGCCTCAGTACTGTATGTAGTGTGTAGCGTCTCCAATGTCTCCTGTGTTTGTAATGTCTGTCTGTGCTGTTTAACATCCTCAACCTTTTAGTTGTACAGTGTCTTTGGGTGACTTGAAAGGCGCTTATAAATATAATGTATTATTATTATTATTATTATTATTATTGTTATTATTATTACTTTGTGTACGTTTTTAGATCCACAGATGCACCTGTTTTGTCCTCAAATGGTGCTCTATCCCAAAATTTAACTGAATGAATGAATTTCCTTTTCAATGAATCCATTGACCTCCAGAATCCTCTCCTCATGTGCATAACTAATAAGTGGAACGCATTTCCTCACTCTATCTCATACTTTATATATCTAATTTTTTCCTCGACTTTGCTTCTTGTGGAATCTAATCTGATGGCAATGAGATTGGACAGGGATACTGGCCAGATGACATGAGTGTAAGTCGATTTGTCACCGTAGACCCTTACCCTTGGCCCAGAGGACATCTTCTTCATTCTGATGAACGCTGTCACACCGGCGGCCATTGCTCGCCCAGGCTGTAGGCGAGAAGACCGTATGCGTGGCTGTAGCACTCACACTTCTTGGAGAGACAACTGCTCAGTGACAGGGGACAGGCATTCTTTCATCTGACGCTATCAGAATTGACATGTGCTTGTCCTGCTTTCTGGACATTTGCATTTGTCTTGGACCTTTGGGAGACCCACAATGATAAAATGAACAATGAAAAGAGTTGCATCAATAACACCCGTTTTCACATGCATAGTGTATCTCCAAAGGGCACAGAGCTGTGCACCCCCACCCCTCCCACACGCAACAGAGACTCACTGTTTTAGCCAAATGCATGCCTCCCTATGTTTGAGTGCAGTGAACAATAACGTCCCTCCTACAGTGCAGGTCACACTTTAAGACACTTATGATGATGTGATTGCATAGTCAATTTGTAGTCAATTTTTTATCTCATCATGAATGGAATAAGCAAGCAAACATACAAACAAACAAAAAACATGTTAGGGTTTAGCACCTGCATGTTGCACTAGGCTACATCTTGCACAGTTTTGCATGGTCTCAAAAACTGCATCAACATCAGCTCAGCCTGGCAAACCATTCAAATCCATCTTTCTGAACTGAGATCCAGCCAGACTCCTTTTTTCTCTCTTCAATGCTAATTGGCATGTGCTCTGGCCAAGAGTGCCACTCAGGCTTATCCAGGCTGAATTGAAATCAAAAGGGACTAGATTATAGAAGCTAATTGTAATGTACCCGCAGAAAAGTAGACTGAATGGAACAGTAACATTTGAAGTCATACATTTAGCAGAAAAGTTTTATGCTAATATATTTTCATACAAAAACTTTTTAATTTCCTGAGTTGATTATACTCATGGGCAGCACAAAGTTGATCTCAGGGTCACAAGCACTCCCTGCCTGTACTGAGCAGTAGCTGATAGTGGCATTGAAACAGTGCCATGTGCAGGTCAGTGTGAGAAAAGCTTGTCAATAAGAAAACCTGATAAAGCTCAGACAGATGAGAAATGTCTCTTTCTCCTCCGACAATTTCAAGTAATAATAGACCATGAAGAACTGATACAGAAAACACTTTTTTCGATCCAGAAGAGAACACAATGGACAGGCAGATAAATAGACAGACAGTCAGTCCAGACAGTACCTTTTCCACCACAGAGCCAGAGCCCTGTTCATATGGAGGAGGTATTTCCAGGGTTCCACACTGGAGAGGGCAGAGCTAAAGGTCAATTGTGTATTTCAAAGGATGCATTCCTGGTGTGCCTATGAATAAATTAGCAAGGGAGGGTAAGACACAGCCTTAATAGACCGATTACCATTAGCTGCCTGTTTAAACACTGATTAGCCAGCGCCTCAGTAAATGGACACAAACCAGACTGAGTGAGCGGCTATGATGTCAACTCTAATATGTTGAAATATTCATGAAAATGGAGATAAAATATTGGGGTTTAGCTCCAGTCTAATACACGCAGATTTATATTATACAACAAAATTGGAATAACAACATTAGATTAGAATAACAATGAACATCTTGATTAACTAATTAGACAGATGATAAAAAGGTGAGTTTTTTTAAATGTGTTATGAATGGCTGTCGCTGGAATGAACAGTATTAGGCATCAAATTGCAACACCAAGGTAACACCACTGACCTAAGACAAGTCAAAATGGTGATATTCAGCTCGTATATACACCAAAAAGGCAAAACAGAGGAATAGAGAGAGTGAGAGAGAGAAATACAGATTGGAACAGGGGCAAGAGAGAGAGAGAAAGACAGAGAAAGACAGAAAGGAAGAAAATAAGGAGAAATCTGGGCTTTGCAAACTGTTGTGTTGAAAGGCATTTACGGCAGGCCCCCGATGCCCATCTGAGGTTTAATGGGCTGAAACAGATGGAGGTGGATGAAGAGCTCCATCTCCATGACGCTGCATTCCTAGTGTCACCAGCTGTTAGGCCCATAATGAGTTATGATGAATGAAGAAGCACACATCGCTCTGACGCTGCCATGGGTTTGGTCCTGCCGCTGCCAGACTCCTGCCGGAGCCAACAACAGTCCTTCCTGGGATTAGGAGCTAACAGGACCACGGAAGCCATCACGCTGCTGATGGACAGTTGGGCTCCAGAGTTTTTTTTCTTCTTCTTTTTTTTCTCCAATTGATTTATTTTTAACCAACCGCGGAATTTAACCTGTCACTCTCATCAACTTCCATCATGCAAATCAAACTGACCTTTAGAAGGTGGTCAATCACACTGTCTATTGCTATCAATCAAAATCAAATGAGGCCAAGGAGGTTTTCATAACTGTCGGATGTTCTCTTCTCTCTGTGTCAATGGAGGAAATAAAGGCTTGGGAGAAACAGTAGAATTTCAATAGAATGGAAAAATGAAATTGTGTGGGATAGAGTCGAGACAGCCAGACTACTCTAACGTCAAGGACAGAGAAAAACATTGGTTAGTTTAGACACTTCACTTTGACATCTAATGGGGTTCAAGTATAAATATTTTTAAATATAAATATTTTGCCAGTGGACAAAAACGGACAACAAGAAAATAAGGTGCAAACACCACCCTTGAACTGACGCTAGTGGGAAAAATGCCATAAAAGTACTTTTGGTTTCTGGACAATTTATGAGCTATGCTTTACACAGCTACGGTATATTTACTAGGCAGGCCTACTGCACTATAGATGGTGCTATGTACACAATGTACCTTGTCTCAGAGCCATATAGAGTGATATCTATATGGCTCTGCCTTGTTTAACACTATATACACCAGCGTGACAAATATGGCTCTTGCCTGCAGCCTGAAACTCTATAGCCTAGTTACATACGTAGTCATATGCATGATGTGACATCATGACCCAATCCTGCACCTTTTGATTGAGTATTCATATTTTGTCACATCAGACGTGACATTTTCACTAATCACCACCACAAATATGCCAGCCATCGTGGTGAGGCCATATTCTTAATTCAAGCCTGTATTTGTTTGGTTAAGCTGTTCTCCCCTTTAAAGTGTGTACCGTATTTGTCCAATTCAACTATTACAGTATTCTCAATTCAATTCTACAGAAGACCTCACCATCAGGTTTGACTAGCCGAAGACAATTCTGTGGGATTAGTTGACTAAAGTAACGTCCTACAGTGTTATAAATAAGATACAACCTTTTCTTTGTGCTGTAACGTAACATGAAATTAAAAGTAAACAGTAGGGTTTTTTTTCTATTCTTTGAATCATCTAAATCCTAACCTCTCATCTAAAGGACAGCCTAACCTCAATAATTGTCCTTGCAAATATCCCACCTTACTCATTGCTCAGCTGGGATATCTCTCTATGAATATTTAGACATGGATATTTTTTTCAGTTTATTCACAGATTCGTCGTCGTTAGGCTCTAGTACCATGCAAAAGTAATATTTTCATCACACATTTGCCCATGTGGTATAATTATCACTGCAGTTGCACCCATCCTTCCCTGTAGCATCCTCTGATTGAAATGGTGTTAATGACTGTCCACACAGGACCCTCTCTCCCAGGGGCTGTGTGGAGGCGTTTCCAGGGAGACGGAATGTTTACATTCACATTCACAGAGAGTCCATCCCCATAGGGTACCTGGGGTTGATCCTAAAGGGAACAGTTCCATGTGCTCAGAGCCATATAGATATCTATAAGGCTCTGCATGTGCTCTTTCATGTACGTAGTTGGTCTATGTGCTTTTACAGCAGTTCAGTCCTGCGGTTCTTTTGCAAATGCCTGATGTTTCCCACAATGTCAGCAGCATTTTAATGATTTCACTGAATTTGAAGTGCCTAGAACTATCCCCCAGTTGGCAGTGTTGAGCACACAGCCAGCAGCATGTTGCGGGTGTTTTAATGTGTTTTAGTGTAATCTGGTGAAATAGCCTACAAATCAAACATTTTAAATAAATACACTTTTGACAAGAGTAATTTTCTGATACATCTGTTGAAGTAATTGTATGCGTATCTTGATGTGTTTGAATGTAGTTTGGCCATACAGAGATGTGGGGAAATGATAACGTTAATTAAATCGTTTGTCTGCATAGCCTCTCAAAGGATTGCTAAGAAGCGTTTTCCTTCAAACCCGAGCTTTTCTGAACTACACTGACACACTCGAGTTAGAAGATAAGAACAGAGGGAGAGACTTAGCAAGGCTCCCACTAAGCAATGGTTTGAAGGTTTTACATGTAGAGAATATTGAGTCTTTACAAGGCGTGACGAACCGTGAGTTTGCTCTGGCCCACTCCAAAGGTCCAGAAGCTTATGATTATGCAATGGAGACTTACCTGTTTGGTTAAGAGGATAGGTAGTCTTAACCTGAAGTGTCGTGAATGAGAAAGGAAAACTGAGTGAAGTGTTTCATTCACATTAAACCTCCCTTCACCTTCATTCCACCGCAAGACACTTCAAACACCTCCACAATCTGTCAGGGGTAGCTGGAACCCCTGCCAGGGGGTAATGGAAGCTATACTAAAACATATAATCTGGAGCTAGGCACCCCTACCCCCTCCGCCAAAGTATGGTGGGCTGGCTGTCTGTGTGTGGGAAGATAAGAGTCAAAAAGTGGGAGCCTGGTTGGCTGGCACTCTCTTCCCCTCCCACACCAGTTCAGCTGACAGTCATCCCTGACGCAGAGCGCCCGTTCCTGCCCGCCTGTCTGCCCGCTCGTCAGCGGCCTGGGCGTCTTCGTGGTCCGCGGCACCAGCGCAGCTGGTGGTGGAGTTATCGTAACAGCTTAGGACAGCCGCAGCAGACGCGCAGCTTACGCATGCAAGCCCCTCAGCACTGCACCACACCACGCCATGACGCTGTGACTGTGCATGGCCACGCAAGGAGATGCACTCTCACTCTCCCTGAAAATGCAAGTTCTGAAAGAGTGCCAAAGCCTGTTGTTAGCCATTCAGCAAACTGATGTTCTCTCTGTTTAAGCTCGCTCATTATTTCATTCAACCACTCTAGACACACACATCAGATTCATCAAAAATTCAGATTGAGTTCATTTGGAGGTGGTTCAGATGGTTCATTTAGAGATATTAGTTCCATATTTACAGCTGTAACTGGTTGATGCCGTTCCAATGCAGTGATTTGGAGACGATAATATAGAGACCGAGGAGGACCATGAGAAGACCCTCTGCATAGACTGTTATGTGTGCTCTATATGACACACTGTGCATCCTGTTCATTGTATGTTGAGATATTGTGGTAGTGCAGTCCAGATTAGTCCAGATTGCCTCAATCGACAGCCAGCAGCATAGTTAACAATAATTGTTGTTTTGTCTTATTTACTATGTATATTTTAATATTAACCACCAGGAACCTCATTGAATGCATCATTATCAAAACTGTGTGTACATTTCTGTGTGTGTGTGCGGGTGCATGTGAGTGTGACCATTCAGATGAGTCATCTTCTAAAATAGCATTATGGAGTCTGACGCATTTACAAACGCAAACAGAGAAAAGAAGACTGTTATCACATTTAAATCTCTGAGTCATTCTGATAATCTGCTGTGAAGTTTGTAGGGGAAGCACTACCTTTCCAATAATAACTGAACACAAATAACGGAAGTGCAACTCATATCAGCATCTCAGCTGGGACGGCTGTCAAGCATGATTTCCCAGATGGTAGAAACACCAATTTTTCACCCTATTCATTCCCTTTACTCAGTCATACAAATTGAGGCATCTACATATACATGAAATATATTGTTTTGGCGCTACATAAATGAGACAGAGTACAGAACAACTAGTAGGAGACAGGAGAGAATAAATGAGGGGGGGGATCATGTCAAGAAGCTAAGCAACACAAACAAAAGAAAATTCAGATTTCAAAGGCATAGCATGATAACTTTGAACCGACCAGAATCAACATTTTTCAAATCATAGCACCGTGCCGTGAGCTTTTCCAAAAATATTCATTTCCTTCACAGAAGAGCAGCCCATTTGAATAAAGCGTATTCCCTCAACATTCTGTCTTAATTAGGCCACGGCTATGCCTGCTGAGCCATAGAGCCACACTGACAACTCAATTACAGAAGCTCCCTTTAAAGCGCTCACAGAGACTAATTATTCCTGACTCTTGCACATATAAATTTGAATATATCATGTTAAACCATTATACTGAATTTTACATTTTTATTATTTTTTTTTACACCAAAATCAATTACGATAAAAGAGAAGGTATGACAGAAGGCATGACATTTGCCCAAAAATGGAAAAGGGTTTTAATCTACAACCTACTGTTTTGTTAATTGACGAGTTCCCTTTTTGAGCATTTTATAAGTTTATAAGATAATGGCCTAAAGCGCTCTGAGTCTGTGCGCTTATTTAGTCTGTTTGATGGAAAGAAACACAAGATGGAATTGCCTGCCAACCAGTAACACTGTAAGTTCAGCATTGTAAATATTGAGGTCTGCTGAACAGGGAAGATGCTTATGGAAATATCGAGCTTGAAGTCTGAGACACAATAACAGCGGCCTGGACGCTCTACTCCTATTTCTGTTGTGGACCCCTGATATAACATTGTTTTGTGACCATTTTTGGTGAAGATCCTGAGCAGACACGGCAGTAGATACCAATTCACAGACGGGCATTATATTTTTCCAAGGGGAGCAGAAATTGATCCACTGTTCACTGTTGCGGGAATATAAATTGATCATGTTAGTTTAAGGCCATTACTAGACACTGGGGCTACAATGTCTAGACCCTACTCGTCTACAATGTCTACTCGTCTACAATGTACCCAAGTAACCTAACTGTATCTAAGCAACATAACCTATTGTTGTATAATTGGTGCGGCCCGTGCACAAATATGGAGAGAGAAGTAAAGATCCTTGATTACTAACCACTCTGCTTCAATGTCTCTGACTCGATATGTATAAACCACACCATATGATATCCATTTCTGGGACAAAATATTTTAGTTAAGGGTGGCTTCACAATATTATGCCTGAACTTTTAGTCAAGCAGACTCACAAGTAGGCATCTGGGTTATCAATATATGATTGAATAAACAGAAAATGAATTAATTTTCTTGTTTTTATTTAAAATCAAAATTTGTGAAATGAGCTTGGACAGTCACGCCATATGAGCTTTTTCTGGTTTGGCTGAAAATTGTGAAAAAATGGAAGATTAATCCCATGAATGCTCTGTAGGTTCATATAAAACAGCATTATCTGAACAATATCACCATAGTTTTTGACATTTTTTTTATAATTTACCTATCTTTGACACATTGGACCAAAAAAAGGCCATGTCATGTCAACCACCCTTATGTTTAGAACTGAGGTGCGTATGGAGAGAATAGACACGTTGTTATGACTGGATATAATAGTGTCGATAGTGTCAGAAAATAAATCCACAGACAAAAGCCAAATCCTTGTTCATTTTCTTACCAATCAGATAGAGGGAAAGGGGGTTAGCCCCAAAGTTACAGATAATTCGGCTCCCCTGTGTTCTCCATCTAGGTCAGAAGAAAAAACAGGAAAGATTAACGCTATCAAACAAAGGCAGAAACTACTACTAGCCTACTAACTAGGCAATATGACACATCTGCAAGCCCATATTTGTCATCAGATGACTGTGGTAAGTGAAGTGAAGTAAACTGTGCCATTAAAACCTGTTTCAAGCATTTAGCCTCCTCTCCGTAAAGGTGATAAGCCATTAAGGCAGGGGTCTCAAACTCAAATGAGCTGGGGGCCACTTCTGCCAATGTCATCTGATTGGAGGGCCACGTCAGTGTTAAAGAATAATACAAAAAAGAATGGCTATTTCCTAAAATGCAATGTTTTTTTCAAATACTTTATTTTCAAACACAAAACTACAAACAGAAAGTGCAAGTCTTTTTATCTATTTTTAGACACCTGTGCTAGCAACCTTAGCTTATAAATAAAATAATGATAAAATAAATATTAATACAAATTATATAAAAACAAACAAAAAAGCATAAAAAACAGGCAGGCCTATGTGTGTGTTTCACACCAAATAAAAATATTTTCCTCTCTTTTTTTAAACCTGGCTAGGCGTCAGGGTTAAGAAAGTAACACCATTGGATTTTTATATCAAAATGTCAAAAGGCCATGGCTTGAAAGTGGTCAGAGATAAAGTCCTACTGTAAATGTCAAAATCTTGAGGGGTAAAAAGGGGGTAAATTTACACTATCATCACGATTACCACTGCAGCCTCCAAGCTATGTTGGGCAGAGGGTCGAAATAAGCATGGTAGCCTATGCTTAGTGGACACCGTCGCATACACGCAAAGACGCACCTCCATTCACAGACACACCGTGTATCACTGTCAGTAGACGATCGATCATAATCTCCAAAAGGATATTCTCATAGACTGTATAGAACTGGATATTCTCCTTCAGAATCAGAATAGATGAATAACATAGCCTACCTAAGACTTAATCACACGTGAACGTTTTTCAACATTTGGTGTAGTCTATTTCTGCTTCAATTTGTGCAAAACTATGGCCTGCATCGCACGTCATTACAAATGCACGTCTCGCGTGTAATACAAGTATTTCCTGAAAACTTTGTGCAGCGATTTTGGGTTTGAATCAAACTCTGGATGTCTAGCAAATAGTGGAGGAGAGTACGATGAGATTTGTCAGCGTACTTGGATCTATCGTGTATTTTAATCAGTATCGTTGTTTGTCGCAATTAAAAATACCCTCAAGGGCCGGATTACATTATTATTTTGACATATGTCGCGGGCCGGAATTGGGTCGGACACGGGCCGGGAGTTTGAGACCCCTGCATTAAGGCATCAAGGAATTATGCAGATTTTACAAGTTTTATTTCCTAATTGCTATATTGACCAACCCATAGCCTACATTAAATTTGTGTTCAAAATCAATCCATTTTTGTTCAGGGATTAGGGTAGAATTTTAAGCAGAATTGTAAGGTCTAGTACATTGTTTACCCACCTTGGGGTCGGGACCCCATGTGGGGTCACCTGAAATTCAAATGGGGTTGACTGAGCAATTAGGTATCTTACAATTAACCAGTACATTACATACAATTTATATACATTAAATAAAGAATAATATGAAAACCCTCATTATATCCAAGTTAAGTAACTAATCGGATCCTTCATTACAATCTAGCTCTGTAAAAATAAACTTAGACATCCATGAGATTATCATGGGTAATAATGCACAAAGTAGCAAAGCAAACAGGCAAATTAGTCAAACAAATTAGCTTGCTAGGACATTTGGGGAAAATACCACTCTCAAATGAATGTTACAGCAGAGATGAGCTGCACTCTCTCTCACAACATGTTGTGAATGATTGGGGTCACCAATGTTCTGTGACATCCAAATAGGGTCACCTGCCAAAAAAGGTTGGGAACCCTGTAGGAAGTGGGGTTGGTTGGTGCAGCCAAGCTTGTCCAGGGCAGGCACAGGAGACTTTCGGGACGGGCCAGGCCCCCCAATGCCCCCCATGATGCTGGGACTGGCTCTGAGGGCTATCATGGTAATCTATACATATTATTGACCACGGTATGCTTATGATCAGGGCTGGTTCTAGCCTACTTCATTTGGGTGGGCTGGTAGAAAGTTTAGGTGGGCAACATAGCAAAGCAGTCAAATTGCCTGGCTCCTCAAGCTGTTGGCTGTAGCAACACTGTAAACCCCAACAGGTTCAATGAACTCAAAATATTTGATGAAACTGATTACCTCAAAATATTTAGCTATGTTAAAAAATATTTTAAGTAATTTCTACTTAAAATGAGACTTTTTTTAATGCTCAAAATCTTTAAGGACAAGGATAAAATTAAAAAGAATAATGTGAGAAATAGATGTTTTAAGTTATTGTTACATTAGTCAGACAAGCTCTTAAGACTCTTCCAAATCATTGAGAAAATGAACAACATTAAAACAAATAATTTTAACAAACATACATTTTAAGTAATTACTACTCTAAACTAGAAGTTATTCACACTCATTTTTTTAGGAAGTTGATGAACTGAAACATAATAATTTGACAAACAAACATTTTAAGTAATCACTACTTAAATCGTTGATAAGTTCAATTAACCTGATCATTTTGAAACCATTGTTAAAGGAACCATATGTAAGAAATGTATTTCAATTAATCATAAAATGGCCCTGATATGTCACTAGACATTAAGAAATCATGTTCATTTCAAATACTTATATCACTGACAACAGTAGTCCGGCCAAGATATTGTCATTTAAAATGTGAAGTTGCAGCCCTCAACTGATGTTGATGTTGTCATGTTGTGTTTTGGCCGGATGCACCACCCTCCAACTATCTACTAATCACGAAGTCAGTAGTGTTTCGGCATCCAGATCCAGTTGCCAGCTCTGCCAGTCAGGGGGGAGGGGATACACCGCTCTACAGTAATTTGAAAGTGATTGCAGTACCAGTTTTGGCCACAATCTTACATACGGTTCCTTTAAAACTAAAAAAATTGACACTGGAAATGGAGTTGATGTTTTTAAGTTATCACTCCTAATAATATATTCATGTTATCACCATGACTCATTCAGTTTCTCAGACCTAAACATTGTCACTTCATTCTCTTACATTTTTAAGTTGACTTCACTCTATTGAAACACATTTTTTGACTGTTTGTTTACTATTTACCTCAAAATCAAAAATATTTTATTTGTATGATTCAAATAAAAAAACTACTCAAAAGACAATTTCAATGCAGATTCCATTTATTTAAGAATTCCATTAGAATTCTAACAGAACAACATCCCCAGCAATGCGGTTAATACAGAAAATCAAAGAAATAATAACCTTTTACCACTTCAACAAAGGTAATAATACTCAAATAGCAAAATAATAGGCCAACATAAATAAAAGCGAAAAGCTATTAGTATTAACATGCTGGCAGTACCAACCATGAGATTTGGAAAACAGACTGCTTACTCATCCATCATCAGCAATTTATTTTTAAGGCTAAGCGGCAGTCTAGGAGGTAACCGCTTCAGGTCTTTCAAACCCATTATAATTTTTTGAATGAAATTAAATGTGTAGGTCAATTAGGGTTGCCAACTTGAGGGACACTTCACTTCAAATGCGGGACCCCGCCCCCCAATAATAATAATAATAATAATAATCATAATTTACAAATGGTGTACTGTCACTTTAAGAGCATTGTCTACTCTACACAGTATTCATAATATTTTGCCAGCTCCATTCAAATATAGCCTATGGTCATTCCACAAACTAACATGGTTTGTGCCACATTTAGGCCTATAGCACAAATATAAGTATATTAAGTTGGTGTAAACAACCTTCATTCCTGTGGAAATAGAAACATTTAATGATGCTAGCTAGATATTTTCTGTTTGGAATTAAAAGTGAATTTTGAACCTGGTAGCCACCTAGCTATCTAAGTGGAAAGTGTTTCAATTGGCATAGTTATCATGTGCTTCATGTAAATGCTGGAAACGGATTATTGAAGACTTCAAGACTCACCAATTCCATTACACAAAGGCAATTGACCACTCTTCATATTCTGTCTGTCCAAATCACAGTGCGTGCAGCCTATGTCAAAGTGCCCTCACATTGTAAATGGTCAGTAGCATAATGTGAACCGGATAATTCCGCAATCTCCTCGCGTTGTTTTTGTTGTTCTCATGATTTCCTTTTAAACGTTTCTTATATTAAAAAGGTGAAATCAATTATCAATGATCACAAGCCAGCTGGAAACTTCCACCCTCTCTCCCTCTCGTTCCCAATTAAAACGAGTAGCATAACATTCAAGTTAGATCTGCTGCATAATAGAGAGACTGAGAGGACCCAAAAAGTATCATCCTTAGTGTATGTAAGATGCTGTTGCTGCATTTTGACATTGTAATCGTTCTCTAAGAAGAGTGAAAAGCAGTTTGCAGTAAAGCTTTTCTGGCTAAATTATGGTGCCCCATCTGTCCCTTGGTGCCGTGCGCACAGTGCGAGATGCGCGTGGTTGCGGCGGCACTGGACACTTTGTTCCAGGTGCGTTTACAGTAGCCTACTATTGACAAGTTAACAAGGCCGATGAGCTGTGATTGAAAATCGGGAGTGGCGCTGTCCCTGACGGGACAAATCAAAATCACCCAAAATACGGGATGTCCCGCCCAATTCGGGACGGTTGGCAACCCTAAGGTCAATTGCTATGGATAATCGAGATGAAGTGCATAAATTAAGCCAAATAGCAAAATTAACGTCAACTCTGCTATATCACACACAACAATATGTCAAGAACTATATAATGGATAGCAGGACCAAA
Source organism: Alosa pseudoharengus (assembly GCF_046254945.1). NCBI lineage: Eukaryota > Metazoa > Chordata > Actinopteri > Clupeiformes > Clupeidae > Alosa > Alosa pseudoharengus. The sequence continues at coordinate 24,857,797 of NW_027468630.1, read as the reverse complement.
CTTCACAAGGGAGTCTGCATCCGAGAAGTCTGGCAGGTCAATTTCTTCTGCCTGAAGAACATGACAGTAATTAGTTAATGAATAGAGTAGTCAATGAAAAACACTACATGTGTATTTAATATAATATGAAATACCAGTGAATGAAAAGTTCAGGTAAAATTCCCAAATATGACATTCTTGGTGAATTACTGTAGTATGATTTAATTGCTATTCTGGTGGCTAGGAAGATGGTTGTGAATGTGATTGTTGTCTTTTGGCTGCAAGGTAGTATCAGAGAGGGCTAAATAGATATATAGAGAAGACAAAGTAAAAAAAGAAAGAGTGAAAGAGGACACACAATTTAATCAAAAACTTAAATTCCAGGTCTTAAAAAATCCATCTTCCCACGGGAAGATGGGAAGGGCCTGCAGAGTAATTTTCCTTCTGCTGTTGACATTGACGTCTTAAAAAGACAGAGGGATTGTGGGGTAATGGGAAGACAAATCAGCAGAATATTAATCCTATGCAGTATGCACATATCAAATAAGCAGGCACGTGCAGAGAAGGGGGGCTACAGGGGCTCTAGCACCTGCCCATCTTGCCCCTTTGATGTCCAAGTGCCCTTTTGACAAGACCCGTTTTTTACTTTTTAAAATTTGTAATACTGTGTTAATTAAAAATGCCTTGCGGCCACCAATCCGTGACGTCATACATTCAGTGAACTCTCAGAAGGTGCACGCAGGCACAGTGCTGCAGGAGACCTTTGGGATCACGGTAAGGTCACTTGGCAGTTAGCCTATCTGAACATGCAATAGTATTCAGCTTAGAGATAGAGAATAAAATGTTTAAAGTTGTTTCATGTTTAATGAAGTAGGCTATCAAACCCGTTTTAACCATGTCATGGTCCATCCAATTCAATAACCTGGCAGCTTCGAAGGCTGAACGTTCATAACATATTCTGTTTAGGTTACTATGTTATAGTAGCTTAGGTTAGTAGACCTAGTTCATAAAACAGAGTAGGCTAACCTTTTCTTAATCGTCATAAGCCGACGACATAGGCTTCTGTAGTTGTTTAACTAACCCAACTCCACACGTCGTTCTCTGTTTACAGAAGGCTACATTACGCGTCATTTCACTCAGTAGCCACACGCACAGCACGTGAATCTGCAAGACACCAGCTTGCTAATGGTGGTAGTTCACTGTGATAAACATGAAAATTATAGCCTGACAAGCCAGACTAGGCAATAACATATTTGCTGCTGCTAGGGTGCGTCTAGATATCTAGGCTATTAAAATTAGCTTTGAATTTAATCAATAAGATGTAGCCTTATAGCCTATGATCTCTGTGTAGACAATAGCCTAATGAAAACTGAAAATACCTATCTGTCTGTGCCCTGGCTACAGTAGGCCTACAGTACATGCACTCCTATTGAATTTTCAGAACCAAGGAGAGAAATGAGAAAAATATGTTACAGCTCTGTCTTCTTGATACATAATGAATATATGAAAATGTATAAAATGTGGATACAGTGTGATGGAAGATGTTTTATTTTGATATAATTTGCATGTAGCCTATGTATTCTCTATTGGGTTGCAATCAAAATTAAGTTTTAAGTTAACACGTTTTCTGAAAATTTTGTTCCATGTGCCCTTTTTTAAAATTGGAGCCCCTGCCCCTTCAAAGGTCTCTGCACGCCCCTGCAAATAAGACTATAGTACAGGTGACATGTAAATACAAGATTCACTCCTTCACGCTCCTGATATGCTCTGTCTTTCTATGAAATTGTGAGAGATGAATGTTCAGTGCATTAATAGACTGGAATGAGCAAATGCATGAGTGGTGTATGCATGGTAATGGGCTGACCCTTGAAAACTGACTGTGATTTAACTAATAATGGCAAAGTAACTGAGCCTGTGTCTCGGAAGAGGCGTCACATGACCTGCATAGCCAGGGGCGGACTGGCACCAAAAATCGGCCCAAGCGGCCCTCAAATCGGTCGGGCACACCTAATTAATACAACATCTTTGCATTACCCTTAAATATGCATATCTTTTCAACTGTCATGGAGCACTGAAAGTGATATAGGCCTCATTGGTTATCTCTCTGACTGATCAGAAGTAGGCATGGAGCATATGATCTCCATATTCAAGTAGACTAACAAGCAATTATTAAAGAAGAGTTTCTGCTTGAATTCAAAGTATCATTTCAAATTATTCAATGGGCTACAATTGACAGCAGCACCAAAAATTACTGAAGCCTATGTGTAAAGAGTTAAATTACCCAGATTGTCTTAGACATTAATGTAATTTATACCATGTTATCACTGTAGGACAACTGAAACAACACAAAATAAACAGGGCTGTTGCTGGAAATATTTTATTCCTGTAGGCTATACTACACTACGCTATACTACGCTACACTGTCCCTTGCTCTGTATATCCTCGTTCAAACTCAACGAACTTCAACATGTTGCTGACATATGCTAGCCTACTTGCTATATTGTATTGAAGCTTCGACATTGGTGTTCATTTTGCACAATTGTTACTACCGGCACCCGCCGCAATTTCGTGTAGGCAACTTCGATTACCTTTTTGATGCGCTCACAGAATCCTCGCCAAAATGGGAGGGGTGGGGCCTGACGTGAGCTGTTATTGGATCAGTCCAGTGTCAATATTGAAATGTAACCAATGGGCCGCTGATTGTCCTTCATTTGGGCCGATCGTTGGCCAAAATAATTAAATTATATATATAGCCTATTCTATCGGCCCAAAAGGTGCGTCGGCCCACCCGGAAAGTGCCCGGTATGCCAGATGGCCAGTCCGCCCATGTGCATAGCCAACACATTTTGAAAATGCCACATACTGTAAAATACGTCTAAGGTGTCATCCCTTTTTTGATACAAAAACATCACTCAACCCTAGCCTTTGTGTATCCCTGTGGAGAGATGCAAAGGGATAACATTAGGCTAGGCTATTCTCATTGGTAAATAAATGCTTACAAAATATCACTATAACTTAGTTATAACTATATCACTAGGCTACACGTTGGCTACATTGTGACACTAGTAAATGGAGGACAAGTAAGTTATCAGTTACCATGGTGTGATGGTGGTTACTTGCACAGAACTGAAAACACAGCCATCTGGTCCTGAGGGGAAAAATATTATGAACAGTATTATTTCACTTTTTTGCACAAAAGTCAGTCAGACAGTCTCTTCATCTCTCTCTGTATAGGCAGGCCTATCAGTCAGACGTTGCCATTGATCATGCTTAGGCTATTGTCAGTAAGTTCGGAGCTACAACTTGGCTTCCTATCCGTGTTAACAAAACTGGAATTGACGTCAATATAAGACATATGCTATTGCTGCAGGGTTATTCTTCAACTATGGTACTCTTTGACCTGGTAATTTTCAGAAAATGTAACATCTTTCAGTAAAAATCTTTTTGCATGGTTTAATTATCTACTCTTTCTAGAAACTTGCCCTAATAGTGGCTGTAAAGATTTCACTTAAATAATACATATTTTTGACATTTTATTCCAAAAGTCTAACTGTCATTTCCAGTATAAGTATATAAGTTTATATACTCTTTATTATTTATGATTTATTTGCATGGCTAGCCCGATGCCGAAGCACCACCATTGAAAAAGCTGTTGGTAGCATCGGCTTACTAGCGCCAGATTTTGGAGTGCAGGGGACAAGCCGAGATGGGCTATGAGACATACGTTCACACTCGGTATCATGTTTCAACACACTTTAGGTCAATATCACACCGGAATTCTCCTTTAACGTATACCCCTGAGTCAAGGCTTTGTCAAGCCTCGATATGTCTACATAGCCTAGATATGTCTAACGTGCTTCGTAGTATACCCCACATGTCATTTCCACCACCAAAAACAAAAAAGGAGTAAACATTTTTTCGTTTTTTCCTATTTCTTCCAAGGACAAGAAAAGTATCATATTGAAGAATTACCCTGCAGTGTTACTTTGCATTACATCTAGCAGCTAATGCGAACCATATAGCTTATGGCAGCTAGGTAGGCTACTAATAAAATGTTTAAAAGTGCGCTGCCTGTTTGTGCGTGTCATGTGTTTGATCTCCAACTTATGAAACGTTGCTTTGGTGTCTAACCTGCGCGGCCAAAGTAGGCCACATCAGAAACGGTTGATTAAGGATCTTTGGTAGCCTAATGCTAAACCATACTGTTTGTTTGTCCAGTTTCCACTGTGCAACAACAACAGGCTGGCTGGCTGACAGCTCAGACAACAAATTTTAGTTAACTCGCTAAAACATGCAGCTAGCCCGCAAAAGGTCTCTCTTACATAGCCTACACTTTAGCTGAGGTCTGCCCGCTGGAAGACAGTACACAAATAAATAAACAAAGTACACCTACAAGGCGCGTTCTTACCTTTGTCTGATGATGATTGATGGATCATCTCACTGATTGCTTGCAGCTTGCCTGCCTACATCCGGGTGCGCAGCAGTCCTTGCAAACAATTAGTCTTAGGCCTACGATGTCAAAGTGTATCAATTTACAACTGCTACAATCGATCGTAGACTAGTTTATTCACCATTCATTAGGATTTCCGATTTTTTTAATTGGTTTATGTTGGTTTGTGTAGGTTATTAGGTTATTTGCCATGTTGATATGATATGTATAACACTGGGGATAATAGCATTAAACAATTAGGCTATCCACAACCAGTGTTGGGAGTAATGCGTTACAAAAGTAATGTAATTACTGTAATATATTGCTGTTTGTGGTAACGCGGTAATGTAAGGCATTACAAAAAAAAAATTGGGTAATATTTACTCGGTACAAACTTCAGTAACGCGCGTTACAATGCAGTTTAACCCAAAATTAAGCGCTTGTTTTGTTTTGATACATATTCGCAAACACCACGCGAGAACAACAGAGGAGAAAAAATCTGCGCAAAATAGTAGAACTTCTCCTGATACTGGTTGAATATGACTGTGGCTGCAGCAGACTCGCAGGCGGACTCTATTTGCTGGATGGACATAAGCCTACGCTCATTATTTTCAGCTTGTCAGAGACAAGGCTATGAAGAACATAATAGTTAGTGCACTTTGTGTGCGAAACCGAAAGATCTCTCAGCTCGCGAAATAGCACAAGTAAATTAATGAAACATCTAAAGTAGTGCCACGCTAATCTTTTTGATTCTTGAAAAAACACAAACTATGCTGTTGTGCATGTCAGCTTTGTGCTGTGAACTTGAATTGAAGAGAATAAAGGGATAGAAATGCCGAAAAAGATTGTGTAGCCTGGCAGTGCCACCGCTCCCACCACGCGCATCACGCACTTTGCGTTGGGCACCAAAGGACAGAGGGGGCACCCAAATGTAACCAATGAATAGTAGCTTTACTGCAAACTGCGTTTCACTCTTCATCAATAACGTTTACAATGTCAAAATGCACTAACACGATGTTACATGCAAGTTTGATACCTTTTGGGTTCTCTCAATCACCACGTAGTACTAGAATTGGTGGGTCTTCAATCATTCGTTTTCCAAGCATTTAGGCTACATGAAGCACATGATATGCTGAGTCGACTGAAACGCATTCCATTCAGATAGCTAGGTGGATACCAGGCTCATAATTCACTTGTATTCACAAAACGAAATGTGAAGCAACATGTCATTGCATACTTCCATTTCCAAAGCAATGAAGGTCGCTTAAAACAACTTAACATTGTGCATATTATTGTTAATATTGTGCTATCAATGTAACTCAAACATATAAGGCTTGTAAACAAGAGCTGGCAAAAGGGCATTATGACAACGTAAAGATCAATGCTCTTAAAGTGACAGTGCACCATTTATAAGCAAAACAGCATTTCTTCAGAAATTACACAGTAATGGTCTGTAAATAATATGCCTTTTATTTTACTTTAGGTGTTTGAGTTATCATTTAAATGTCACTCACTCAAAGCCACTCACTTAGGGCACCGAAATGGCCAGCAGGCCACCATCTTGACATGTCTTTATTAAAGGAACCGTATGTAAAAAATGTATTTCAATTAATCATAAAATTGCCCTGATATGTCACTAGACATTAAGAAATCATGTTCATTTCAAATACTTATATCACTGACAACAGTAGTCTGGCCAGGATATTGTCATTTAAAAAGTGAAGTTGCAGCCCTCAACTGATGTTGAGCTAAAAGCCCTGAGTTGATGTTGTCATGTTGTGTTTTGGCCTAATGCGCCACCCTCCACCTATCTACTAATCCCAAAGTCAGTAGTGTTTCGTCATCCGGTTGCCAACTCTGCCAGTCAGAGGGGAGGGGAAGGGGATACACCGCTCTACAGTAATTTGAAAGTGATTGTAGTACCCGTTTTGGCCACAATCTTACATACGGTTCCTTTAAGCTTTGATTTACAATATAGTAGGCTCTCTATTGATTTTAATGAGTAGGCCTAGGCCTTAAAGTTACAGTATTTCTATCACAATTTACCAGACTTTGACCTTTTGTCGGTTTTTAACAAAATTCTGACTATGATTGTTCCTTGTATTGCATTATGAGCACTGTGCCTATTGCATTCTACTGTTGCCTTAAGCCTAGCTCAGTCATTATGCTATACCACATCTCCCTCCATTGGAAGAGCAAGCTGCATTGAGTGTAATAAACTGCATTTAGAATGGCAAATCCATATTTCTAGATATTTTGGTGAAAGTAACTTAAAAGTAATGCAATAGTAGTGTAATGCCTTACAATTCAGAGACAGTAATATTATAATGTAACAAATTACTTTGAAATGACAGTAATAAGTAATGCATAGTAGATTACGATTTTGAAGTAACTTGCCCAACACTGTCCACAACAGGCCCTAGTTTCTATAGGCACCTACTTTCCAAGTTTATAATGAAGCAGTGTCTATTTTTATTCCATTTTCAGTTTGGGTTACACTGGTTAGCACTCTGGACTTGTAACCGGAGGGTTGCCGGTTCGAGCCCTGACCAGTGGGCCGTGGCTGAAGTGCCCTTGAGCAAGGCACCTAACCCCTCACTGCTCCCCGAGCGCCGCCATTGTAGCAGGCAGCTCACTGCGCCGGGATTAGTGTGTGCTTCACCTCACTGTGTGTTGTTTGTGTTTCACTAATTCACCGATTGGGTTAAATGCAGAGACCAAATTTCCCTCACGGGATCAAAAAAGTATATATACTTATACTTATACCTTTTGAGTAATGGCCTTTGTGCTTTTTATAATGAACATTTAACTCTAAATATCCCATATGTGTATAAGATGTGCTACGATGGAAATGCGCCTGCAGTGCATTGTCATCATGGTGATAATGTCCCACGAATGTATTGTGAAGAGTAAACGATGGTAGTCTGAAGTAAGCTGTGAGTCAGTGAGGATTTTTCAGCATCTCTGTCAAGTAGATCGAGGCTCTTTTTGCTAATCAATAAAATAGCTGCCAAACAATTAGCAACAGCACAGATGCTTTCTTTCCTGCAATCAGAGAATGTGGAAACATATGGAGTTGTAGGCGAGGAGACCTCCAAACTCTTTGCCAGCTTCACTCAGACCAACAGTGCTCACGGTTGTTTCTGTGAAGACATTTCTTTGATCTCTTGATTGAATATGCATTGTGCTTAGCCATTTCCCTAATGTACAATGACTTACATTAAATTAATTCTTCTCTGACAGCAGTCCCTTGTTGGGAGAGGACATCAGATATGGTCACTGTCTGATGTGGATATAGCTGTCATTTTGTCATTTTTGACAGAAAATATATGAAAATCATTGGGACTCATCACTGGGTGGGCACAGGCATTTGAATTCATTTTAGAAATGTCCACACATACTCTCTCTCTCTCTCTGTCAGACACACAGAGAGAGAGAGAGAGAGAGAGAGAGAGAGAGAGTCAATGTCTGGGAAAACTGAATTAGTGAAGCACATAATAACCAGTTAACGCCAACACAGAAGCCTTCATTTGAATACAAACACCCTGTAATCACCAGCGGTACATGGGCCCCATTTCCATATGCTGGAGATAATGTGTTAGAAGTACAGAGCTCTGAGTTGTAATGACGAGTGTGCAGTTGTAGTTTTCATACACAGAAGCAAGCCTCAGATATGACTGCAATGTGGCAACACGTGGAAAATGGACATTCTTCTATTACTGTATGCTGAACTGCATTTCTCTCCACAAAGTATGAATTATACTGTGTGCCACTATTATATGAATTGTAAGATGTTTGCAGTAATATTACAGTTCCATTGTTCCGCTGTTCCTGATGCTGTAAATAAATGTCTTGGCGTGTGTCATCAAATGCAGTGTGGGTTATGGGTAAGAAAAAGCCTTGCTTTTTTCAATTGAAGTAATCATTTGAATGAACTCCAAGGCTGGGATACATGCAGACAAACATAAAGATAGTATCTGTCTATCTATCTATCTATCTATCTATCTATCTATAAACAACTACAAAAACATCACAAAGCTTTTTTCTACTAATGATGACTAAGTCATAAGAGGTATATCTGGAAGAAGGGATGGTTTATTCAAACCTTTATTTTGCTTGCTTTGCTTTTGCTCTACAGAGTGCCAACTGTAGAGTGAGATGTGCATTCTGCCTTTCGTACAGAGCAACGGGGAAATCTGTTAATGACAAGAATCATCCATTTTGGTATGTTGTGCATTAAAATGTTCTGTTCAGTGTGCAGTCTGCTATGGACACATTGCTAATTAGTTTTTCATGGACAAAAGGCAAAAGACAGTGTTCTGTGGTTTCCTCAATGAATGGCTGTTTTAGCACAAAAAACATTCTGTCTTTGAGTTCTGTTACATTTAGCACCTCATACATCTCAGCCACATCTGACCAAGACAGTCAGCACAGGACAGGGCATACACACACACCATCATCACTCCCTACAGCACAATACAATAGGGCTAGGAATTATAATACTAACCCCCCTTTATAAAGCCCCCTTTAGCTAGTTCTAAAGCTAGTGGGTATACCCCACTCAGCAACATGTCATGCTAGTGCACAATGAAAAGCAGAGATTATCTAAATTTAGCGGTTAGCATTGAACGGTTGGGTTGAGCATTTACTCATCGGGTGTTCCAGTGATGTTTATTTCTCCTCCTCAGAGATAAAGAGCGCGTGGTATGACCCTGGAACACCATGACAAATAACTTCCCCATGCCACCATATATCCTGCTGAAAGATGGAAATGCCAAGTTCATTAGGGACGGGTTTGAAGCACCCTGCAAACACAGCTGACTGAGGCTTTGTAGTTGTGGCTGATCAATATTTAGCATCTTAATTCACCACATGCTCGCCCCTTTAACCCCCCTGCATAAATGTAGGAGGGCAAAGGCTTGGGGGGGGGGGGGGGGTGGTAGTTGTGAAGCTTGGAGAAGGGCATTTCAAGGAATTCAAGTCAAGCAAATGACAAACAGAAAGGAAGAATATTTACCCCCCTCTCTCTCTTTATTCCACTTGAGTTACTCTTGCCAAGCACATAATCATTGATTCAGAAAAGCCAATAGCCAAAACAAATAAACAAAGGATTAAAAAAGGGACTTCAGTTGGTTTGATTCATTAAGATGACGCCACAGGCAAATACAGCTCCTCCTACCCTTAGCCATTAGTTCTGGGTAAATAAATTTTAGGTCAGATGGGGTATCTGTATTCACAATCCACTGCATGTTCACCACTGTTAAAAAACAGGGGGCTATAAAACCAGCCATTAGGGTCATACACTGTTTTCATTTTTATTCTTTTTTTGCTGACTTGAAACATCAGCATGGACTCTTTTTGCTGCAAGGTCGGTCCAGCAGTGCAACACTGATGCCCTTGGATGCTCTGTGCGCGTCTCCACACGTATTCGTCCACGCTGGATGCCAGCCAGTGGTGGGCCGATGCCAGAGAGCCCGCGTGGAATGAAACGCCGCCTCTGACTCCGCACACAGTGATGAAGTGTTAGAGAGAGAGAGAGAGGTCCACAGAGAGAGAGACTACACAGTTCCAGAGAAGGGGGAAGAGTGAGGGAGAGCTGCATAGAGAGAGAGAGAAAGAGTGGCATATCTATGGAGTTATTCGAGGTTAAGGGCAACTGGGCAAGTACAACAACATCGCTCACCCAACTTTTTGAAAGCATTCAATTCAAGCTCAACAAGAGCAGTAATCAGCCTCTAAATTAGGGAGGACATCACCCCAGTTCGTCACAGCTCTCCTCAGAGGTATCAGTGCTGGGGTGGGGTTCAGTCACGAGGCATCGCTCAATATTTCAAATACGTCAGGCAAAGTTTAATCGCCGTGGGTGGCCGGGTGATGATTAGCTAAGTCATCTAATGGTCATTGATCGGAGGTGAAGGCTGCAGGCGATCCTGCCAGCCATTGCTATAATCAAAGGGTGCACTTTTTTTTTTTTTTTGAAAATGACACTGGGAACAGGAGTTACGCTAGAATAGAATCTGTTCAGTGCTAAATGGGTAGATGTGGCCCCCTTCAAGTGAAGTTCTGCCCAAGGCTGTTTTTCCTGTGAGCTCTGCCAAACCAACATTCTGTGCATTAATAATCATAGTCTAAAACTGTTCCACTGGATTCAAAATGGGCTAATAGCCTATCTAATAAGCATTATGCAAATCACATATCAAACACTGTCCATAAAAGCGAGGCTATGTGCACAGACTGCTAAATTGAACAAACTAGCATAACTAGCCTCAAGAAAGGCAGTACAAACAACTAACTGAAGTGATTGGATTAGATAGATAGATAGATAGATACTTTATTGATCCCCAGGGGAAATTCAAGAAGATTGATTAGCTTCATGTAACCTACTTCTTGCCATCAGAAACCTACAGTCTCATTTTTTTCCTTTAAACCAGACTCCATTGTGCAACATTGTATGAGATCCTCAGAGTATTAGTGTGTGTAATGGAACTGATGCAATGGCTAAACACTGATTTTAGACACATTGAGGTCTGAGGAATGTGAACCAACAGATGAATGTGAACGTCTTAAATGTTGCATTTCAGAAGAACTGTTACATTTCAGCATTCTTTTTGAAAGGTGAAGAGCCGTCCACTGAGAAAAAAAGGCAGAACATCAAAACATACAATTTCTCATAGTATTCTCTGAGGGGCATCTCCCACTTCCCTCTTTCCCTCAATCTGCCAAAACACACATATCTCTAACATGAAGCCATTTCTCTACAGCAATACAGTTCTCTAACAAACAGAAACGTGTCGAGTCCGAGTTGGTGGAGGACCCGTGGTGAGAGTCCCGGATTGATAATGTCAGACTACTCCTGCGCCTCCATTTCCTCCTGTGCTCTCTGAGACAGCCACGCTAAATGAGCTTGTGCCTCTCGGCCCGCAGTGGGAGTGAGGGAGCAGGACGCAGGAGACATGCCACTCCCGAGTCTGGCAGCTCCCCCTGCCAAAAACCTTGTCGTCCCCACGCCAAGGCGCCTGCCACTCAGTCAGCCCATGCTAATCCACAACAAAGAGAGAGAGAGAGAGCTGCTCAGTCCGTCGAGCTGTGAAATCACCTCAAGAGCACAGCTATTTATATTTATTCCTTAGGAGGGCCGGGCCGCCTGGGGAGAGTGAAGGAGAAGGTGGCGAGAGAAAAGAGATTTGAATTATTCATATTGGCGGGATTATAGCAGGTGACTCCTCTCTGGCGTAGGACAGGTCATCCGTGGCTTCGGGATGGACTTGTGTTATCTGTGCCATGCAGGTGCTTTGTGGCCAACACACAGCAGTGACCTTCAGATGCCCCCGAATTAAAAAAAAGGCAAATCAATTTGGCTCCTGGCTGCGATAATAGGGACATGCATGTTAGCATAGCAGACATATCAAATATTTAATCATTATCACTGGGCAAAGAAAGCTCAGAGAATGAGCATGTTATCTTCCTCCAGTGTTTCCTCAAAAGTGCAAAGCTGCCCAGGGGTAAATTTAATGAGGCAACAGGGGGAACCCTTTTCAGAAACCCAAGTGAAATGACCTGATTATCAAAATCAAACAGACCATCTTAATGACAGATAGTATTTCCGTCATTTCTTGCACTCTTTCAGCCAATAACTACATTGATATGGTTTAGTGTAAATGTATTCATGAATGAATATGTAGTAGTGTGTAGTAGTGATGAGTGACTGGTCTCCAGTGTGAAGTGAAGGCATTAGCACAGCTGACTGCAGGCTGAGGGGGAAAACCTCTCAACAAAAATGGATCCTCTTACCAGTGCATAGTGACTGTTTACAAAGACAATAAGTTCTCTCTGACTCACGCTGTAATGATTGCGTGTTTTTTATGAAGCAAAGTCATTACTCCCGGCACTGAATGCTTAATAATGTCACCATTGTGATAGAAACTTCTCTGGAGAGGAGACTATTTCCTTCGTGAGGCCCCACATGGAGCGACTTGCCAGCCAGCGCAGGAGCGAATTTTAATTTGCTGCAGAAGAGGTACACAAGCTTTCCTTGTCAGTCACCGGCAGATTTTCGCAGTCTGGCGTCAGGAGATTAGCCATCTCCCTTAGCCGTGAAAAAACCCCTAATCCCACCTTCTGATCCAGCACGCCACACAGACGAGGGCCTGTGTTTACTAACTCTGAAGCCTTGCTTGTGAAAACTTTTTGGATTTAAAATAATTCTAAAGAGTCCTCTGGGGAGTGTCAATGGCTGATTTCCCCAGAGAGTATATGAACTATAGCCTGGCAACATGTGAATGAGTAATTACTTCAAATTACACAATCAGAGAATTTGTTTTATAATGCAGCTATGTCGGCACATCTATTACTGTGTTGTAGTTCATAATTGCCACCGTAACCATGGTTACAGCCCCAGAGATTCACTCAGAATTTGTGTCATGCCTTTTTAAATCCCAGTTGAGCTGGAATGTTGGAATTTTCCATACTTTTACATTTCAAATATCCTGTTTATTCACCGACTTCTGAATCACATGTTCATGGTCCCGTGGATAAACACAAATGAATGCTGAGGGCTGGACCTTTTGGAATGACTAATCAAAGCTCTCCACCACAAATGGGGAGTGGTGGGGGAGGCAAGCCACAAAACCCGGTGTTTAACACTAGTCCATGTGTCACATGCCAAGCCTGTATATGACAGAGGAATACATAAAATATGCTCATCAGAACCGTGGCTCCGGGTAGAAGCTGAATGAATCTGCAGTGGCATGAAGAATCTAGAAAGACTGGTGCAAAGAGCAGTTCATTCCCCATCCTCCTTCTCCTCATCCTCTTTCCCTCCTCCTCATTTCTTTCTGAGTCGATTCAATGCCAGCCATTGGGTGGCGAGGACCAAGATAAGGGGCACCGTAATTGCTGGCACTCTTTTTTTCTTTGATGGAGGAAAAATAATACCGCACGCTGCACACACAATTTTTTGCCAATTATTTTGCACAGATGAAAGAATGACCCCTTGAAAAAGACTCACTTTATTACGGTAGCCAGGTGTGCTCTGAGTCTTCAGTGAGAATTTCCTCTTTGGAGACTATGTGTGGTTCATAAAGTTTAGCAGCTAGAATTTTGACTGGCAGGGTCCTGTTTACAGATGGACACATGAAAGGATGAAAAGACCAGCCCATTTCTCTCTCTCTCTATGAATCATCATGGCGTTTTAATGATTGAGAGTGTTTGGAAACCAAATGCTTTCCATCATGTTAACTACCTGTTAGCAAAAACACTTATTGGCCATCATGTGAGCAGAAAGAGTAATTAAATTGAGCATGGATCATTCTGTAGTAGGCTATCTGCACAAATCTCCAGCTGCAGGTTGAGAGAATTCAATATTCTCTTCACATCTCATTTCCCCCCTCCTCCATCAAAGAACCTAAGGAATGACTGACTCAGCGCGAAATTAATCACTACACAGTGACAGAATCAACCTGCCAAATTAAATCTTACAAGATATTCTGCAGACCCCCCCCCCCCCCCCCCCCCCCATACACACTCACACATACACACACACACACACACACATACACACACACCAAACTTGGGCCCAAGTGTGTTCGCAATGCAGCCAGTCGTCATTCATCATAATCAAACCGATATCTTTAAATTCAGGAGGAAGCCGCAGCGACAAAGTGCTTTTAATTATGGCCTCGTCTGCATTGCGATAGCTGTACTTTATCCAGTGCATCTGATCGCTGCAGCACCTCCGCTGTGCTGCCCCTGTGCTTTCACCTGTGGGCGAGAGAGAGCAGAAGTGAGAGATTAATAATGATGAAGGGAAAGGTAGAAAAGCTAGCAATCAGTGATACAGCTTGTTGTTGCCTTCCGCAGGGTCAATACAAACTAATCGAATCAGAAGTTCCTGTTGGCAGCCACCTTCGGAGACAGATTTGTTCACGGCCTCCTAATCTTTGGCTCAGTCTTCAGATAGACACTCATTCAAGTTCTCACTCTTCTCCCTCCTCTTCAGCTAGTCTGCTCAGCTGCCGTTTGGACAGTTTCTTTCAAAAAGTGTTTTTCAGAGAATAAGCAAAATCTTTCCGTTCCAGCCACAACTTATTTCACAATATCTGTGTTACAGTGTAGATGTCAACAAATTGGATAGTTTTTCTGTTATTTCAGTATCTGCAACTAAACCTGCTAAGGTAGCAATGATTTAAACACATTTGTCTTGTCTTAGACTGCATCTCAGCACACCTCATTTCAAACGACTCCATTCATTGGGTCCCACCAAAGGCTATTCTCCATACGACAGACACCCGCTCCTTTGTTTTGATCTTTCATTTGAGACCGGTTCCTTTTACACGCCGCCCTGTTAATGCGTCTGTCTCCTGAGGAGGCTCCCATCCCACAGGCACAGATTACACGAGTGTGCTTTGAATCCCAAGCAGTCCACATGCAAAGGAAACTCTCCCAGTGTGCATTTCAATGCTCAACAGGACATAAAGATGGAAGGGGGAATATAAATCTTTGTAATCAACTGTGTGCTGTTTGACTTTTACAATCTTTTTTTCGTATCCTCCTAATATGTGCGAGAGCTGAATAAGTCATCAATCTTTTTTCTTTTTTTCTTTGGTCTGGCAGTGCCTGTGATTCTTCAGTTAATTGTCTGTGCTTGCTTGGCATTTTCCATTGACTGCATTCACGGTTAGGACATTACTTTCGTCTGAAAGGCCATTATGCCCTCAAACTCTCATTAGGTCAAGGCCCTGGACCACTTGCGCTAATTGAGCCTCTCTTGGCGGTGCCCTTCTTCGGTGGCCATGGCGATTGTTTGGGGATGCTTAAGCAAACAAGGGCAAGAGTCCTTGACCGGAACACTAAAATATTTGCACTGGCCAAGTCAGTTTGCGTATGACTTCAATTATCTACCATTTGTCACAAAGCAAAGATGTGTCTCTTTTTTAAAAGTGCCTGTTATGTTTTAACCCTCCAGTTGTATTACAGTTTATACAATTAATTTTTTTTCTCTCAAAAATATTGTTAATTTATTCTGACTATCATTAGGCTCCATGACTATGTTAACACAGGACATCTGAACACACAAAACAAATTTTTATCATTTTTATCATATCATTCAGTTTTTGTCATAACAAGTTAAGGTTAGGTTTAGGATTAGGGTTAGATTTAGGGTTAGGATTAGGATTAGGAAACCCTCACTCCCCATCTTTGCTTCTATGCCAGCCCCCACTGGAACCTTTTCCCAATAGTATCTTCCCCTTTCTGACTTGCATGAACTCAGGCCTGCAGGCCATAAATAGCAAATGGAACTTCAAAACTGGTAATATCCAATGGAAGTTAAGTTGATACAAAGGTCTATCACAACATTAGATGATAATATATGTGTTACTATGGATTTGTAACAAGTTATAATGCAGCGGTCATTTGGGAACACAAAACTAGTAAACATGAAACGAAAGGTTAAGTTGCTTGCATATTTGCTCTGAACTATGCAAATTTTTTGTTGTTGTTTTTCCTATCAAGTATTAACCCTAACAATGGTAGCTATTTAACAATGGCACAGTCCACCAAGATGACATTAAGTAATAATCCACATCAGTTCGGCCGGTAGGTTCGTCATAGATAGCATCAAGGTCAAAAACAAGACATTTCATAGGCTCTCAAGAGTAATAGACCCGGCTGTTACTGCCTCTCTTTTCAGATTGAGCTGAAATAACATCTACCATGGCTACTGACAGAAATCATTGGCAATATAAATGTCAACTCCAGAATGGACAATAACATTTGCTCCTAAGCAGTGCCATAAATCCACACTTACAGGATCAAACTATTATGTGAGTCTGTATGTGAAGTTTCAGGGTAGTTGAAGGCACCCATGTCATTATTTAAAAAGGCTAAATATTGAAAATGCATACTGAGTGAGTACCGTGAGAGGATGTGTTGGAGTTTTCAGCGATTAGATGCTTAATTCCCTGTGATGGAATGGTGCATTTTCACATCCCATAATATTCTTTAAAGACTCTGCGTGTGTGTGTGTGTGTGTGTGTGTGTGTGTGTGTTTCTTGGATGAGTGGGTGGGAGAATGGCCGGCTTCCCACTGCTTGGTGCTTTAATCAATAGCAACAAATCACACGTTTATCCCAAGATAGTGTCCTGTGGAGGAAGACTGCTGATGCACTGAAGATTGTTTGGTTTTTTGAAGAAAGGTGCGTTTTTCTTTTTATCTAAACTTCTCCAAATAGGAAACTGATTTTGCAGCCAGCGCTTTGGGGGGGTTCCTTTTTCTCTATAACATAAAGAGACTGACTGTGTTTAAATATTTGTCATGGTTCACAGGAAAATAAACAGTAAGGCAGCTGTGCATCACAACACAGACTTCAGTTCAAAGGGTGTTCCTGTCAAGTATCTTGCAGAGGAAACGCACAACAGCAGGTTAACTTCAAATAAATTGAGGACAGACTTTTTGAGGCTATGTGTTGAAATGAGTGACAGGACACTGGAGGTTGCATTTGAAATTCTCTCTCATTCCCTCTATCATTCTCTCTATCATTCCCTCTCTCTCTCTCTTTCTCTCTCTCTCTCTGCCCTTCTCTCTGAATTCATTTTCTCTACCTCTCCCGATCAAAAATGTCCTCGAGGTACAAGCAGACACATTTGAATTATGCCCCACAGGGCTATTGAGATGAATGTTGTCAGAGAAAATAGTCTGACACTCCATCATTCAATCCCTTTCGATGGCAGTTTACCCTATCAGAGAGAGTGTGAGAGAGAGAAAAAATGCTCCAGTCCACTCCGAGCAGCACAGAATTAGGTCCTGCCGGCGACCTAACTGTCCGCGGAGGAATATACCAGTAAATCCAGTAAATGGCCTTGAGAAGCGCCCTGATACAGTACCTGAGGTGATGGATGAGCATAATTAAGATAAACAGGCCATTGGAGGAGGAAAGGGCATGCGAAATGACAATTACGCTGGTCACAGATGGATGGGGCCCGTAACTGAGGATCTATCTCCATGGTGTGATGCATTAAACAGGGCCATATACTGAATTTGATATCGTATGGGCAGTGGAAACATGGGTAGAATAGACATGCGGAGGCGGGTATTACAGATGACCATTGAGAAAGTGGCTGATTTGTTTTATGGCCACTTTAGTGCCAGTTGTATAGTATTAGAAGTTTGTGTGAGATAGCATTGGGAAAGAACCTGGGGTGGATTTCCCAAAGCATACATAATGGTGTGCCATTCTCAGTCATACCTTAAGTTGAACCTAAACATTTCATAACTTCCTTAGCTAAAGTATCTAACAAGCTATACCTATGGATAAAATAAATGTCTGAAGGCATACAAATGTTAGTGTTAGGCTCTGGATGTATGTACTGACTGCAATTTTGTGTGCTTCATTAAAATAAACAGACAAAAAAAACATCAGTATGAATTAATAAGCCATTAATTCCTAATCCTTTGCGAATAGAAATATCTGTGAGTAACTATACTGTTCCTGTCATGCAGTTTTATAGTACTTCTATAGCATGTAGTATGTCCCAAAATACTATACGATTCATATGATATCTACAGTATTTCTGTAACATTACTATAACATTTTGTCCCCAAATACAGTAAGATTTCTACAGTTCTTTTTCATGAGGGCTGGTCTGGCTTGGATCTGGATGAGTCAGTCTGACAGAACAGTCTGACAGAACACAGTCACAACCCAGTGTGTATATCATTTTAGTAAAGCCACTCAGTTACAACATAGTGTAGATAAAACTTTTTGTTAAACATCCCTCTCCCACATCCCTCTCCCACATTTGGCTAGAGGCAGGATGTCTGCTCAGGGAGTACGCTTGCGAGTGCCAAC
The DNA here is from genome assembly GCF_046254945.1 of Alosa pseudoharengus. Taxonomy (NCBI): domain Eukaryota; kingdom Metazoa; phylum Chordata; class Actinopteri; order Clupeiformes; family Clupeidae; genus Alosa; species Alosa pseudoharengus. The sequence goes on along the minus strand of NW_027468630.1, from coordinate 24,839,542 downwards.
AAATACTGTATGTACACTACATCTGAGCATCTGAAACAAACCAATCTCAGATCTGTTTTCAATGACATCAACTAATGCTTTCATGAGTAAGCTACTGCCTTTTAACCTAAAATGGGCCTGTGAGAATTTTAGTGTTTGATTTCAGTTCTTCAAACTCCCTCTCCTTCCATTTAGAACCGCGTCCTAAATGCCGTGAAGGACCGCGTAGAAAAGGCAAATGAGTTCTGCTGGCTAATTTAATTGTGTCGAAGGGGCCGATTAGCTGCTGCCTCACTGAAAGGCTGCAACTGAAGCCTGTGGTCTGAACAGTGGTGGTGAGGGACACAGACGCATACAGTGACCAACCCCCCCCCCCCCACACACACACACACACACACACACACATACACAGCCTGTCCCCTGCAGGCACTCAGGATGCGGATGCGTTGGACGGTCTTGTGTCCAGCTTGGTTGGAGATGAATGCCACGCTGATTGGGAGTCCATTATGCCAGCCTTATCTTCTTGGTGGCACTAATCAGTGGAAGGCTCGGTGCTCAGATGCATTGAGCTCAATTAGGGCGCACGGCGGAAACACGAGCACAGCAGTACAGCAGGGAGGTGCAGCTTTTCAGCATGCACATCACACACGCACACACACAAACATACACACAAACACACACGTGCACACACACACACACACACACACACACACACAGACATACAGACACGCACACACCACACATACAAACATGCACACACACACAGACATACACACACCACACACACAAAGATACACACAGATACACGCACACACACACACACGCACACAACACACATACATACAAACATACACACACACACACATGCATACACACACACACGCACACACATGCATACACACACATGCACACACACACATGCACACATACACACAGATGCATATGCGCACATAGACATAGAGAAGCAAAACACAAACAGACCTGAACATCCTAAAGCTTTCTCTCTCTCTCTCTCTCTCTCTCTCTCTCTCTCTCTCTCTCTCTCTCTCTCTCTCTCACACATACACACACACACACACACACATACAACATTTTGCACTCAAGCAGACACATGTATGACTGCGCAATGCAGAGCCCACCATCCCACCCTAAGCCCCCAATCTCTTCCGTGCAGAACCTAATGCAGGCTGCCACCCAGGCTGCCCATCAGCGCAGAGGGAGAGGGCGGGCCAGACGAGGCACACACTCAAATCTGGCAGCCGCCACCGCCGCCGCCTGTTACCAGACCATTCATCTAGCCAGTGACATTCTGTTGGAGTGTTCGTTTCACTGTTAATTCCCTCCCCGTCTCTCGACTGTTCCTCTTCTGCCCAGCAGCGGTCCGCATGCAAAAGTGCTGACCTGAGAGAAATCGGATGGGGCCCCAGGATAGAGGTTTGATTAAAGCTTTGTGTATGAGGGAAGAACTTTCTAGACAATTCCGTTTTGTGATTTGTGCATGGAGTGCTACTGCTAACTGCTACACAGAGCAAAGTGCTGCGGAAGCTAAGCCATTAAGCTGTCTTCATTTGAACCAGACAGGCCTCTACTTCCTCATCTGTTTATCTGTGTATTTTGCTCATTATCTGTCTGCTATATTGCCAGCTTTCTGTGTGGATAGTTGAGTTCTCTTTATATTGTGCACACAAATGCACACAGCATTTCAGACTGGTTGAACCTACAGTACTACCGCCCCCTGCCCACACACACACACACACACACACAGAGAAGCACAGACACACACACACACCATTTCCGACCTTCTATCTATGCTGCACATTTATTCAATGCCTCAATAATTTCTAATAATTGGTACCCTCTAAGTGGTTTTTTAAAGCTGGTAAACTGAACACATTTTTAGCAATTCATCTCATTTAAGAATCTGAGCCATTGAGATCAATGCAGACCCCACCGAGGCTGTTCAACATTATTTTACTGTAGACGCGATCAATACCAGCGACAGCTCTTCAGTCCTCAACCTTCACTAGGGCACTCAGCAAGGCGACTGTAAGGCAGCGGGTCTATTCAGCCCTACCTGCTGAAGTGTGTTCCATCCACATTTTCACATAAAACACCAGCAGCCTTTAAGCTGATATCAGTGCATGTGAATTCACCATCACACTTTAGTTAGAAGAAAATGAATTATGGGCACTGCACCACCAGCTGGGTTCAATCTTTTGCAAATGTACAGAAATAAATTGCTTCTTGTCCAACTTCACTTCAGTTTACATTTGATCAGTGTCCACCGATGCAGAGGCTACCCAGTCTATGATGCTTAACCAAAGAATAAAAGCACGCAACTGCATTTCATGCCCCATATGCCCATCTGTTGTTCACATAGAGTGATGGAGGAATTAAGGGTTCCTGCCTGCCTCAAGAATTCATTTGATTCAAATTAATTTGATTGGAGTTTCATGCAAATTTGGCCATTATAGAAAAGAATGAGGCGTTCTCATCCACAAGCTATATGCGTCAGGCCCGTCGCTAGAAGGCAAGCAAACCAAGCAATTGCTTGGGGCCCCGACAACGACTGGTTAAAAATAAAATGCAATGACAAACTGTGAGCGCCCCTTTGATAGTGAATGCAGTAAAGTGCAACGACAAAACGTTACCGGCAATACCGGGATCCCCCTCAAGGGGGCCCCTCTCAGTAGTCGCCTCCATGTCCATTTTGCTTGGGGCCCCCAAATTCCTTAAAACTAGGGATGCACGATATATCGGCGGCCGATATATTATTAGCCGATATGTGAAAAAATTTAAATATTATTATCGGTCCGATAACAGAATTCTGGCCGATAATTTGCGCCGATATTTTTAAAGTCCTAATTTAGGCCTACGTAAGGTCCGTCTGGCTACACTGAGCTTGGTTGGCTATACTTGAGCTTGGTTGGCTATACTTTTCCCTCAATATAATGTCAGCGGTGTGAATGTATTTCACCACTCTAACAAAATCTGTGGATATGCGTTCATTTGGGAATCTGTGCATCTCAAAATCCTCTCGTGAATGATCCGCCATTTAACCTTAACCGAGCGGAGCTCAGCCCTATCTAGAGCCGTCTTGTGCTGGTGTGTTTGCACTTTACCGCGTTGGTCGGGGAAACAAATAAACAAACTCGTTAGTGGGACGAGTACATAAGTAGGCCTAGTTCTAAGTTGTGTTTTAGTATTATATTTGCATTACTTTAGCTTGGGTTTGTATTATTACCTAGAAATATGCTAACCATGCGTGCTTCAGTTCCAGACAGGTCATCATAATAAGTTATTAAAACCTTCGGGGCTAACTCCTTTCATTTCTGCTGCAGCAGGTTGCGCAACAGAGTACACAGACATAAGATACAGTCTGAGGAGTTGCAGCTTTATTCAGTTACCCGCAGTTGAAACTAAACCTAAGTTACCCTCACAAACTCTGATTTGGTCGCTATACTGTAGCTTACAGTATTCCAAGCTGAGTCGTTTATGAGCGTTTAGTCCTAAATGAAAACGATTCAAACTCTCTAACCACTCACTCGCAATTCACTGACGTCAGGTTCACTTAAAGGAGCCACACATACTGTAGGGCTAGGCTACTGTTATGTTGTTGACTGCCATACTATTGAGGACTATTATGAGTTCTGTCCATCATTTGGTGGTAGGTAAAATTACTGCAATAAAATTATGCTTATTAAATGCTTTCCCCAAATCACTTTTCACAATTTTTTTTCAAGAGTAATATTATCGGTTATCGTATCGGTATCGGCCACAACAAACCAATAAATATCGGTTATCGTTATCAGCCCTAAAATTCCATATCGGTGCATCTCTACTTGAAACTGCCCTGATATGCGTGCACCTGTCAATGCGCTTGCTTGTGATGACTCCCTTGTCCATATTTTATACCTAAACGTGGCATGAGCGCATTTAGCGCACATAATTCTTGGAGCAAATGTCACAGTTGGCTGAGCAGCACATCGCAGATACAGATCAGTGAGTGGTCTACTGTAGGCGATGCATAATGTATTCACACACTGCTTGCATGGCCTCCCCTGTCTGTTGCGCAGCATGATGGATAAGCTTATGAGTACCTCATAATTATGGCTGTCATTTCCCCCTGCGCCACACAGGGCTGCCGTGACTGTTGACGTGAGGGGTTTGTGTTTTAAAAAAACGCCCAAGCGTGTGTTCAGGGAGAGAGAGGAAAAAAGAGAGTGAGGGAGAGAGAGAGAGAGAGAGAAGTACCGAGGGCAAAAGATAGAAGCAGAGAGGGGCATAATGGAGAGACAGAGAGGTAGGGGACGAGAGAGACAGGGACAAAGAGGTAGAGCGTGAGCCGCTGTCATTGTGCATAGAGAGCTACTTATTCTGAAGTTGCCATGGAAATATGGGAACAACGGCGCAGAAATCTTCATCTTTTGTTTTCCACCCAAACACGATCACACATTCCTCCTCCAGCCGCCCGCCAGATCTGTGTTTTAGTGCCGAGGAAATGGGCTGTTTTTCATTAGGGACCATCTCAGCTGTCACACTGGCGCATGTGGTCTTGTTAAGAGGCCATGAAATCAAAGTGGCAGGCGGCGTTTTCAAATTTCGCCCATTTGGATTAACGCCCCCCATCACTTCGACTGTATGCGCGGGGAATAGCGGGGGACGTTCTCTCAATCTTTCGTGTTTTTTTTAATTCACTGTGGAGATATTTGAACTGATATTTGGAGCCGTCGCAATACAGATAGTGGTCTCGAGCGTATGATGAATGAAGCGAGCCCTTTCCACCCTCGAGGCCCCTCTGCCATCCCAAGGATCCCCATCCATCATTCATCTAAATGCCAAACTCCAAACAAGTCTGCCTGCTCTCAATTGTGTCTGTGAATGGCTGTCAGGCAGAGTAATATGGAGAGCCCCTTGTCTCCATTGTTGGAAAGTTTCCTCTTGTGGCTCCTCAGTGCAGGATTAATTAATCGCCCGGGCTTCGCTTCTCTGTGATGCCTCATGCTGCACTAAAATGGGAACACACTGTTCAATACATTCATGAAGTCACAACTCTCATCGTAAAGATCACTCGACATTTTTGAACATAAATGTGTAGCTTCATCTACAGGACATTTTTGTTGAGTCTCTGCAGCCAATGAGCATAAAGTAAAGGTATTTGTTTTAACCTCACAGGCTTTATATCATACCCAATAGCACTACATGGCAAGCATTCAAACGGCAGCTTTATCATGTTTACGCAACACTTTTATTACTGGACAGAGGATCAAATCAACAACAAACTAACACAAACAAACAAACAACTGATAACAACGGACTGAAGCACATGTCTTAAATCGTAGGCTACTCTCAGCATCTGTTTTACACGTACAGCAGAACAGAAGCACTCGTGTCACATTCAGCATGGGGAACATTAGGCTTGTGCATTGGCCAGTAATGTCAATATGTGTGCTTATGGTCTTAACAGGGTTCTATCAGCACCTTGTCTGGGTTCTAGGCATCTCTCAGATGGCTCTTTTCCTTGGGTACTTTGCCAGTCTTGTTCTGGCCCTGCCTCCAGCATTGCAGTCGAGCAAGAAATACATTACAGATTGTGCTGACTTTATGCACACATTTTTCATTTTATGTATGTTATTTAGAAACAATGTGTTTCTAACAAATGATTACTTGTAAAAGTATGCCACATTGTTTCATTGTATGGTTACAAATAACATAAAATAATGAATATTGCACAACAAGGTACCTAAAATAGTTTCCAATTTTGTCAACCTAAGCTGATTCTGTTATACAATATATTCGTAAGTATGATTGCAACTGCATTATTATATGGTTTGATTAGCTCCTAAAATCATGGCTTCAATACTAGAGGAGAGCTTTTTTTTCTTGCAGCCTTCTATTGACCTGCCTCATTCAGACAATTCAGATAAGCAGCAAATCAGTCCTGTTTTGATTAGCTTAATGAAGTGTGCTTGAATTTAAATATTGGACTGGCCTAAATGGCTATGGCTGTTGTTAGTGTAACAGTGTTGTTAACAATGATTATTCTTCAAACCAAGCCAAAATCTGAATAAGAAGCTAAGAGCTACTGGATAGAACCAAATGACAAGTTGGATAAAATGCTGTCCCTCCCCTCCTCCCTTTCTCTCTCTTTCTCATTGAGTATTACACAAATCATATCACACAATGTCATGATCATATATGTCTTTCTATTCTCAGTAATTCATCACGGGCACCACTGTGACATATGAAAACACCTCAAAATAAAAAACAAGACATGTCTGTCTCAACAGATAAATAAACATGGACAAACATGTACATCCATTAATGGACAGACCTATCTCAACATCATCAAATACTTCTGCAGAAATAAATAAATAAATGAATGAATAATAAGTTAATAAATAAACACGCAGTCGTCATATACTTCTGATAACACTAGTAGTCACGGCATGTGACTCAGAAACACTTAATTATCTTTGCTATGTCTGAAGGTCTCGTGGCTGACCGAGAGGAGCAGTCTGTGAGGTGCCTGGAGACTTAAGAGTCCTCACAGCGCTTACTGCTGTTCTGGCTCATTGTCAACAGTTTCTCCACGCACTCCACAGTCTCACCTCCATCAGCTATGCTTGTCATGCTGCTGTTACAGAAATGTGAACCTGACCTTTTTCCATGACAGCCAAAACACTCCTAGGTTTCAAAATCATGCCCAGTTCTCTAGAAAATGCAGTCCATACGTGTTTTGTGCTTTAAAGTGATTGAGGTGTCCTGTTCTATACCTGTTCTAAGAGTGGTCTGTACTCGATCTACATCTTATGACAGAAACAGACCAATCCGTCTGCCCTGTAGAAGTTGAATGTTTGACACCCGTTTGAAGTTGAGTGGAACTCAAGACATCGGCTCTGGTAGTCTGATGGGACCAAGACATTGGCGTCTGCAGTGCTGTGAGTTGAGGTTTCTCTGCAGTAGCTGTCTGATGCTTGTAGGGAGGCCTCGAGGCATAATTCTGGGTTCTCTGAAAAGTTGTCAGAAGATATTCGCTCTCAGGCAATTTCTACTCTTTCAACAAAAAAACCCTCCCTGCTCCCTGCTTTGAAAGGGTCAATCCTCCAGAATATTGTAAAAAGTATGCTCAATACAGTCCTGTCAGTGTTGGAGCTTAATAAGTGAAATGGAACTAGGGTACTTTTCTACGTTTTTCTAAAACTCCCACCCCGTGACCAGAGGAACTTGAAAAAGTGGTTATCATGTCGGAACTCCACTTGTGCCTAGAAGAAAGTTCAAAATCATGACAAGCAAGAAAGAAAAAAGTCCCAGTCACATGAATGGAACACTGGACAAGAGGAACTCTCAGACACCAATGTTCTCCTCTCTCTTGTTCCTATCTGTTTCTATTCAGGTCTCTTCCTGTTCTCCCTGTAGTCCTGAGGCTCTGTTCTATAGGCCGTACTTCTGCAGCAGCTCCGACTGCCACTGTCTCTTGCGCTCGGGGAACGTGGGTGGGATCTTGATGTTGTTGAAGTCCCTGATGCACTGCTTCATCTCCTCCTCGGCATTCGGTCTCTCGGTGGCCCTCCTGCGGCCCAGGCCGCCCCCACCCCGGCCCTCCCTCAGCCCCGCTCCCCCGACGCCGCTGCTCATCGACTGGAAGAGCTCGCTGTTGCGCCGCTTGTCCTGCAGGTCCTCCTTGGGCAGCTCCATCCACTGCACGGACGAGCCCTTCTTGGGCGGGCGGCCGAGCGTCAGCGTGCTGGGCGGCCGCGAGACGGAGTGCAGGGCACCGCAGGGGGCAGCGGGCGAGCAACCCACGCTCAGCACCTGGGCCAGGGCCAGCGGGGCATCCTGGGGCGACGTGGCCTCCGAGTGCGTCTCCGAGCTGGAGGTGGAGAGCTCGTTGAGCGAGGCACCGCTCTCGCTGCCCTTGTCGGGCATCTTGTCCGACTTGGGCTCTTCGCCGCTGTCCTGCTTCGGCGACGAGACTGTCTTCATGGAGGGCCCTGTGCAGGAACACACAATTACAACAAACACACATACAACATCTAACGTTAAACTGAAATGGGGTTAGAAAATTGCACCAAATCACTTTCAATTTAGATAATTATTTGTGTGGGAGTGAGCTGTTATGAAACAATTACTGGATGTGTGCATTAAAGCCCTCCTCAGTGGTGTGCAGGGGTATGTTCATTCATGCTGCTTCGCGGGTTTATGAAGCTAATGAGCTGGCTAATCCAGCAGCGGCACATTTTTCTAAAAACAGCTGGCTTCCATTTCCGCTGGATGAAAATTATGAGCTTTGTGTAGAGCTGACTGAGCTTTTCCCATTTGAACAAACTACTTTGGTCTTAAAAGGGGAAAGGTTCATGCTTCCCACAGAGATTGGAGAAGTTGATAATGAAGTTCTACAACAGAATCATTAGCATACAAAATGTCTGCTTTCTCATTTAACTCCTGTATTAAAGGTAACACACACATGGATATCACATTAAACACTGAAATAGCACACATACACAGCACATACTATAATGACAGAGTATGTTCGGTCTCTTGCCTCCACCCAGTGGAACTGTTCTGGGAGAGGGAGACGTGAGTGAAGCCTGTGGGCCTGTTAATGGGATGTAATTACAGTGTCCTCTAATTGGTGATTAAATGTCAATATCTAGATCTCACAGATCCAGGAGGTCCATTAGCTTCCCTCTGTGCCTCGAGAGACCATGGCAGCACACCAAAAGGCCTCTAAAACCAGAACGTAAATCAGCTGAAGATTCATACAGACTCAAGTCAGCATTCCCATTTAACAGGAAGTACAATATGCTGTGTTACGACATGTTAGTAACCCTAAATAATGTTACACAATCTAGCCTAATCAAAACCATGATACCAGCCAAGTACTTATAACAGATGTACAATTCAATTATTAGTTTAGCCAGTTAATGGGACCTTAACACGATTATGTGAGGTTATCTATTGGAATAGTGCATTGTGTAAATCAGTCAGTGCATTGAGCGAGTATCAACTAGCTTATGAGCAGACAAAACGCACATGCATTAACTTAAATTATATGTGGGGAATTGTCTGTTGAATAAATAAATACATCAAAATGTAGTTTAGCTCAACCAAAGAGAAGATACACACACATATATATGTTTATTTATTTATTTATTTTAAATAAATGCACTGTCTCCTGTGATTCGAGTAATGGCTGTAATCATTGCATCGTACCTCTCCTAAATAGATGGAGGACTAGATAATTATGGCAATTTCTAAAAACAAAGATGTGATCTGTCACCTTTTCCATTGTTTGTCCAACAAAGCAAAATAATGTAGGAGCGATTAACCAGACCTCCAGAGGACTTCAAGAGGAGTCACAAAGACCTGAGGTCACCATCCCAGAGGTGCAGCATGATGGCGATACAACCCAACCCCTGCTGCTGCCATATGTCCTGGGTGATATTCCGCACCCTGTGGGGCTGATTACTGGTGCTATAAAGGGAGTTTGGGACCCGGGTCATTTTGGAATGCTCCTCCAGCATGAAGTGGCCTCATTATCATCAGTAGACACATGGCCAGTTTCCCATTAGGAGAGGCAGAGCTATCTCAATCCCTTTACAGACACTGGCAAACATATGACTGCCAAGTCTCAACACAAAACAATGTTTTGGACCGTTAAGTAATTTGAAATGTATATGTAACTGTAATGACTGAATCAGCTATTTATGATTGATTGTGTAGAAAGTGAGACTACTCAAATAATGTTGAGCCAATATGCATGCCTAATTCCCTTATGACCCATAAATCATAATGGATGTGTTGCAAGTGGCCTTAACAATGCTAGATCCCAATAGGCAATATCCATATGTCCATTTATGTTTGTGTATAACTGAATGGCAGTTCAATTACGATTAAAATGAAGGTCTTCATGTATAGTCTCATATTACATGTGACAGAACCCCTTCCCTTTGACTGTTCCGATGAGTAGTGCCCCCAGGCACAGTTCAAAACAAAATCACTGCAAATTTCATTTGAACTGTACAAAAACACTTTCATTTAACTTGCAAAGCCATCAAACCATGAAGTCAGAGTCCCAAAAGAATATGTGAGCTTGTGGGTAAAAAAAAAAAAATACAGGTCAGAGATGAATAAGCAGCAGTCAAGATCTCATCTCTGCCTCCTTAATTCAAAGTTTGAGGACAAAAAAAAGTAGATCTCAAAAGCCTGCTCCTCCTTCCTCTTTACAGTTCAGACACCTGGAGGTCGTAGAAATAAATCAAGGTTCAGTCCTGTGCAAAGATAAAGCCTCAATTACATCAAAGACATAAATCTACCCCTACATGTGTCCTCGCTGGGAGAGGGGAAAAAAGACACCGTTTGAAAAGGTTACTCACCGCAATGCATCAAAATAAAAGTCAAACTGAACTGACTTCAAAGGACATATGTAAGGAGGAGGGCTACTCTCTGCCTCGTGGCGGGCGATACTTGCTCAGATGTAATTGCTCGTTATTGTGCTTTCCACTCACCCATGTAATTGACAGCTTAATCTCTGGTTCTTGGTTATGTCACTCTGAGCTTTACTCAGTGGTCCAGAGGCTCCACTCCAATGTCATCTGGACCATACAGATCAACTAAGGTCTTCAGAAAGTGATGCATGCCCCTCTAACTAATGTTACTTTCCAATGAATGCTTTGGACAGCAATACAGATGCAGCAAGAAAACGGCCTTTGATCAAAAGGCTTCAAAGTACCTCAGCACAGAGTTTATTTGAATAATTCGTAAAATAGCATTTTACTGTATTTCTTGAAGAGTATATTTGAGACTTCCCGCTCATAGCGCACACTGGTTGGCACACACTGTACCCCAAGGGATTGATGGTGCGGCTGAGTCTCAGAACGGGCCAGGTTTCACTGAGAGTGAGGTCTGCCCTGCTGGCAAGAGAGAGCACGTCGTGCCAACCCTTCAGACTTCACCTCTGGCAGCTCTGCCCCACCAGGCCCCTTATGCCATCACAGGCTACATACTGATTTCACAGGCTAAGCAGATTCTGACCTTTGTTGAGGGAAAATGGATTATAGGGGGGGAAAGGCAACCACGATGCCAATCTATAATTGAAATGCAAAAGGCGTGGCGTGTGTGCTAGCCAGGAGGAGAAACAGAAACGGTAAAATAGAAGAGAGAAAGCTAGAGGGGAGAAAACGTTAAGAAGTGAAAAGCTTTCCGCTGGCACTGTAATCCCACCGGGTAAAACACTAGCTTGAGTCTGTTCAGAGGGCAGCGCCAAGGCCACATGGCAGGGTACATAGCATTCAGGAAATAACCTGTCTCAAATTCCTTTGAGCTCATCCAGGAACAAGGCCGAGTTGTGGTCCCGTGGCATCCTATAGCAATGTGCTATTTTTCAAAGCTAATATTTTTCTGTATTTGTTTAAAGTGTCAAGGTAACGTGTAGGGTTTTACGTAATGGAAGCCCCGTCTGTGAGGTGTCTGGACTGTACAGGCTCCATAAATATCCTGTTTCCACTCTGAATGACAAAAATAGGAGCTTGTGAAAAATGCTGGAGTATTGACTAAACTATTAAACTATAAACACCATGGATCCACAGAGGGTAAAAAAAACAGCACTGGTGCACACTTTGCATTGCCAATCGCAGGCTGTTTGTTGCAGTTTTTTCAATGCAGTGTGTGTGTGTATAGTGTGTGTGTGTGTATGAGTGAAAGTAACTGTGAGAGCATGCACATGTGCTGTGGGTTAAGAACACTATCGGTTTTGTTATGGAATGATGGAAATGAACTACTTGCCAAGTATTAATTTCAACACACAGCTCTGCCTGCGGGGGAGCATAAGGAAGTGTGTCACCGTGCGGCGTCACCGAAGAAGAAGAACATGGTATTCTACAAATAGCGCTACACACATTTTCCACCAATCTGCATTTCATTCAGGCCTCGGGAAATCAACATTTCACCCGCTTCAAAGACATGCAAATTAATGATTCCACTTGTGGGGAAAAACCTTAACTTGTGGTTAGTGTGTTATTTAAAAATGAATTATCTGGCTGAGAGGAGCTGGGCTATCGAGAACCTGTGCCGTATCGCGACAGATGGCCACAGAAGCCGCCATATCTCAGGGGGCAAAGTGATGTCCTAGAAACAATGTGAGCGGGAGCTGTGTAAACATATTGTGCTCACTCATGCTTTCTGGGTAATCTTGCTCATAGAAATTCCCATCTGTGTCTAAACTCACAGTCCAACAGAATACAGACTCTCGCCTCTCTTCTTCCCTTCAGGTCCTCCTTTTGCTTGTTAAAATCGCAGACAAAAGCAGCATTTAGGCTATTGCAGAGAACACACTGATTGAATTCTCAAATCAGCTTTAACTGCCGAACTGTACGATTTAATTAGCAGTTGTATTGCTTTCTTACTTATTAAAGACGCAGCATTTTTATCGACTTCCACAGGGAGCGTGCCCCCCATGCCGCCTTTGTAAATGAAGTATTCATAGGAGCTGCAGCGTTGTTTATTATCTGTCTGACTGACTGAGAAATTTGCAGGGAGATTTGAGGCGAACAATGCACAACACAAGCAGTGGAGAGCTGGGATTATTTGTTTTGCATGGGCTACCTGTCTTTGAGCCGAGGCCGTCGTAAACGCTTATCTAAATTAAGAAAAGCCTTCTTTAATTGACAAAGCGCGCAGCACACAAAGACCGTAGGCCCCGTAGGCTTGGTATCTGCAGCAGCAGCGGCGTATCATCTTATTCGACGCTTGGCAAAACCCATCAGTCACCGCTGCAATGCTGATGTGTGCCGCCATCGCACAGAAGTTTCCGGAGAGAGTGCGTAGAGAGGCGAGTAAAACTTCCAGGGTGGCAGGGGATCCATCATCCTGACAGCGGTCACGTGACTGGGAGGTAATCCATCTCCGAGACCCGGCTCCCATAAGCAAAGTTTCAGCGGTTCCATATTGAAAAGGTGATAGCTGAGTTGCTGCATCTGTCACTACATGAAATACCTTTCCTCTATCCATGTCCCCATCTCTGTTGTCAACGGTGACATGATCCAGCCGCTCAGTTAACCACGAGATGGAAAGCAGAGCAGACGGCGGTTTCGTCAGGATGGCAGCACAGCCTGACGTCTCTTCTCTGGACGACAGCTGCGGCTATCCTGACCAGACTAATTCCACTTCCTCAAACAGAATCATGCAAGAAGATCCATCTCATGGTTCTGGCTCTAATCAAGACAAGGAGAATAGTCCTTTAAAACTTCAAGAGCACCTTCCCTGTACCTGGAGTCACCTTCATGACCTGAGTTTTCGGTATTTCTTCCCTTTTTGTCTAATCAAGACTTGCTTCCTCTGTCAGTATTAATAGTGAACACTTTCATCCAAAATACATTCTCTTAGTCTTCTCTTAATATTCTCTTATCTTGACATGCCCCGGTCTTTACCATGCCCTGGTCTTTAGCATGTCCTGGTCTTTAGCATGCCCCGGTCTTTAGCATCCCCTGGTCTTTAGCATCCCCTGGTCTTTAGCATGCCCCGGTCTTTAGCATGTCCTGGTCTTTAGCATCCCCTGGTCTTTAGCATGCCCTGGTCTTTAGCATGTCCTGATCTTATGCTGTGTGTCACAGCTCTCTGTACTAGTTGTATCATCTCAGCTGTGCATGTATGCATGTGATTGTTGCATTCCTATGTCTAGGTCCAATAGGTCCTGGAGAAACATTATTTCAACTGTACTGTATACTGATGAGCTGACAACTCTCACGTTTCTTGTTTCCTCCTGTGGTTCTCTCAGGCCTCAGTCATCACGTGTTCTTCGTTTTTCATTATATTCTCCTCCAGATCTTCCCAAACCCAAGGCAAAATAAACAAAGGCAGCTGAAATGCTATTTAGTGTGATTCCTTCTCCAACACAGCAGCTAGATATTTACTACCAAATGTGAATAGATATCATTATCATTAGTGGATAACCTTGTTACTCACATCCAGGGGCGGACTGGGACCAAAAATCGGTCGGGCACACCTAATTAAATACAAAATCTTTGCATTACCCTTAAATATGCATATATTTTCAACTGTCATGGAGCACTGGAAGTGATAGGCCTCATTGGCTATCACTCTGACTGATCAATGGTAGCCATGGAGTACATGATCTTCATATTCAAGTAGCCTAGGCTATACAAGCAATTATTAAAGAAGAGTTTCTGCTTGAATTCAAAGAATCATTTCAAATTATTCAATAGGCTACATTTAAACTATACAATGCTCAACTGACAGCAGCACCAAACAGTTACTGAATTTGCCTATGTGTAAAGAGCAGATTGTAGTAGACATTAATCACTGTAGGACAACTGAAACAAAACAAAAAATAGGGCTGTTGCTGGAAATATTTTATTCCTGTAGGCTATACTACATTGCTGATACATTTTGGAACATTATAGCTACATTAACTAATTATCTTTAATGTCTTCCTTTTAATGTCTTAATGCCTATAGGTTACTGTATATTAGTTGGCTTGTGCATGAATATGACGATGTTTTGTAGTTTACATTTCCGTCAGTCTACAGTCTTTTAGCCCAGTGTTTCCCAAAGTCTGGGTCGCGACCCACGGGTGGGTCACAGGAGATTTTATTTGGGTCGCCAGCACAATTTATGTTGTGTTATAGGACTAACTGATACCATTTGTCATTTAATACCAGGAAAGCTAACAGTTTTCTATTAGGATGTAGATTGTTAACTACCACAGTCACGGTTTTGTCATAAAAGCTCATGAAACTTGCGCATGAATCTGGGGGACGAACGCATCGCAGAGGGGGTGCCAGCATGGATATCTACCTCTCAAAATGAAACCGTTCTATGGGGCGCCTGTCATGTACCTCGCAGTTGCAAACTGCAAGGGACATGAATCCGCCTATTTGCACGAACATTAATAGATACCAGTTCCTCAACTTTACCGATTAAAATCTAGTGACCGTGCTGTCAACTAAAGCAGACATCCATAGACCGGACATAAGGCCATTCAATTTGCATACAGTTTCGATTGCAGATGCAATCTTTAAAGTTAATAGCAACCTCTTCACATTCTTATTTCTGATTTAAAATGCACAACAGTGCATTATATTAGTCTACAATTTAAATGGGCATTTAAACACTATTCCTCTCGTTTTCTACCTCGTTAACTCCAAAGTAAAGGCGCATTCTTCCGGATATTGCGCAAACGCTTGTTCTTATATAACGACTATACAATATAATATAATACAACAATACAATATAACGACTTGAGTTATTTGCTGTTTACATTGGAATTGACGTCCACCGTGTTATTGACCCATTTGTCTGCAACGCAACGTAGCCTACAACATTCTTTTTTAGAAATACAGGAACAGCTTACTATGCTGACGAATGAGGACTGCGCAACATGCGAGAATTTCCCCTACTCTCGGATGCGCATTAAAACGTATCTTTTCAGTAGTCATTTCCAACTTTTCACGCTGATGGTGCTCAAAATGCAACACAACCGTGTTCAAAGCAGGGACCCTAATAGCAATGTATGGTTGGGGGAGGCATAGAAAAGTTGGAGAACCTGTGGCCTAAAACAATATTGGTGGTTGCAGGGTAATGGGTCGCGATGGTCTGTCATTTTTAAAAAGTGGGTCTCCAGAAAAAAAGTTTGGGAAACACTGTTTTAGCCCATCTTTACCATGATAATTGGTGCAAGATAATTAACCCTTCCAAGATAGAACCCTTTCGACGCTCTACTTTGAGAGACCAACCACTCATGCCATCGTTGTTGAATTTTGGGCGTCTGACGGAAACTGATCAATCTGACCAACAATTAACATCGATTTGACACTTTTGCTGTCCAGGGTTGCAAATCATTCATTTAGAACATTTAAGTTACGCTGTTTGTTATTATAATCACAGCACGGCCTTACGTTATCATAACCACATCATTAGCCTACATTATCGCAATTAATAAGTCATCATAATCATCATCATCATCAGCATGACATGTCACACATACCCTGCTCCACCACTGAGTTCTTATCATGTAGCCGCAAGACTCCACCACCTGCACTGTCCCTCTGTATGCTTGCTTACATCCTCGTTCAAACTCAACGAACTTCAACATGTTGATGACATATGCTAGCCTACTTGCAATATTGTATTTTTGAAGCTTCTACATTGGTGTTACTTTTGCACTATTGTCACGACCGGCATCCGCCGCAATTTCGTGTAGGCAACTTCGATTCTGATGGCTCACAAAATCCTGGCTCTGGGCCAAAATGCGAGTGGTGGGCCTGACGTGAGCTGTTATTGGATCAGTCGACATATGGAAATGTAACCAGTGTGGGCCGCTGATTGTCCTTCATTTGGGCCTATCGTTGGCCAAAATGATTAATTATATATATAGCCGATTCTATCGGCCCAAAAGGTGCGTCGGCCCACCGGGAAAATGCCCGGTATGCCAGATGGCCAGTTCGTCCATGCTCACATCATTAATTTTGGGCATATTCTCCACAAAAATGTTAATGTTTAGTCATTTAGTCTGACTGATGTTAAACTAATGTAATCTCTCTCTCTCTCTCCCTCCCTCTCTCTCTCCCTCTCTCTTTCTGACTGGGTAGCACAGAAAAGACCAAATATTATTTTGCAATGTTAACACATGGTATATGGTACAACTTTATACACAATGCTTTTGTTGGCTAGTATGCATTAGGAAAACAATTGTAGTATCACCAAGGTGAATGTATCACCTGTGAAGATATAATAATGGCACTGTGCTCAGGTTCACTGACAACACAAGACAAATATCGTCCTGAAACTTGTGTTGTGGCACTGTCAGGATTGCTGTGGATAGACAGGTCAGGCCCTGCATCAGTATAACGTGCACCTAGTAAAGGGCAGCACAAACTGACATTGTGAAGAGAAGAGGTAATGAGTTAATGACAGCCAGTCAACCTCTCCTCCTATGATTCAGATACTTTGAACTGTGATGGCTCTACACTGTCATCTGTCAAGGTACAAAACAACCTTTTTTTGACAGTTTGGTTAAATATTTCATGCCATGTGCCATGCAGTCATGACTAACGATGTTTATTTTCAAAATGAAGGATTGCTGTAAAGCTCTGTCGGCGATTTGGGAGTGTGACTTTCAACTCGTAGCAAATGTCTACTAAACATTGAATGCCCAGCTGTGTCTAATTGTGTCCATATACAGCATCTCAGGGTGCCCAAACTATAAAATATCAGTTATAGAGACAAAGACAAAAGAAAATAATATAATATTCAGACAAATAGGATAAATGACTGGCTAAGGATGTAATCGAAATATATGCAAGTTAGAAGATTTCTAGTTTTATGTCGGGCTTTTCTTGACTGTTGACGTGTGCAATACACGTCAAAACCTAATCACTAAGACACTGACCACTTAACTGCCCTCAGTAGTGGCAGATAGGGCACATGGTGGCTATCACCTCCATTAGTTGGTACAGTGCTTTGGCTTTGACTCTTTTAGCAGCCAAACACTATTTAAGCACAACCCTTGAACCACAACATTCAAAAGGTCATAATCATTTCAGACCAGCTTATAGAAGATCATTCCCAACTGCTGGCTGTGCTTTAAAGGGGGGATCAACAGTAGTCTGTGCTCTTTCTGGGTGGTGAGGTGTGAAATAACACAGGGATTGGGACCCAGACAGCAGCTCACAGCAGGGCAGATTCAGGCCACATCTGGGCCACGTACAGCTCAGAGCCGGCAGCCATCTTGGCTGACAGTAACTGCTCTCTCTTGGGGACGGCGGGGCTGGAGATGACAGTGGGATTTGGGCAGACCTGGCAATCAGACTTGTGATCAGAGGAGGCTTGTGGTGATGCTTTACTATCAGGGCAGCGCAAAGAGGATTAGCCGTGTGCTGGTGCTTCAGCCGCAAGCTAGGCCTGGCAACGGGGAGACGGCAGTGACGCCAGACCGGACCTACGGGCCGCTGGCTGGGTGGTATCTATGACAGACAGGTGCATTAACACAGAGGTTCAGGGTCTTTTTATTTATTATGTATCATTGTTGGATTTGCTTATTTATTTATTTATTTATTTATGGTGACCACATACATAGGGCTCACTGGCTGACCCCGGGAAATTGGCTTGATCGGTATAATCCTTTTTGGGTAAGCCCCTGGCCCCGTTGCACAATTCGTTTCCATGTTATGCAATTCACTGATGTAAAATGAGAATGAGATAACATGCCATTGGACATACACATTGGACATGTAAGCCAGTATACTGTACGTAATGCATTTCACACATTCTGAAACATTGCATATATATGAATCGTTATGTTACATGACTGGCTGCAGCAAGCGTGTATAGCTCCCGTGCGATGGAATAAAGGGATCCTTTTTTCATGAAGTAACTTTGACGGAGATAGCAAAGCAATACCAGGCGGCTCAGGAGAGACTTAGTGGCATAAAATGTATTTCCCTCGGACTAATTCTCCCTTGGTGAGGAGATATGGGCTCTGGGACGCGGAGATAAAAGAATGATGATGTATGTGTCTAGTCCTATAGGAGTAAGTCTCACCAGGTAAAGCCTCGGATTATGCCTATCTGGACCAAGCGAAGGCACTTGGTTATCTTTTGGGGTAGTTTAAGGACCCGTGTCCAGGATATTGAAGTTCACACAACATTTGTCTTGCTTCCTGAGAATGAGCCAAACATGAGATATAGAGGTTTTACCACTTCTCTCTCAAGTAATTTTTTTCCAATATCACTTTTGTGTTATGACATTGGTGAATTCATAGTATGTACGTGTGTATGGTTTAGAATTTAAAACATTGTTCTTTAGTGTGAAGGCTGAATGAATGATGCTTACCTTAGTCTAAACCTGAACGACATTTAACAGAATTATAAGATGTCATTCTACAGAAAGAATCCAATAAACGTATTTGAGTGTATCTAAAATGTGAATGCACATTTGCATGCAGCTAAAAGAAATGTTGAACACTTCAGAACAAATCCCTGCCAGCACCACGGCTCAATGACTGACAGCTGGCACTTCACCAAGTTAAATGCCCATAAAGACCAAGCTCCTCCGTCCTTGGTGGCACTTCATTCGCTAAGCAACCTTTACAAAGCCCATTCCCACCTCCTTTATGAAGCAGGCAGATTTACACCGCTGCAGCGACGTCTCTTTCCTCTCAAACAGAGACAAATTGACATCATTATCCTGCGATGCTCGTTTGCAGGATGGGATAAAGGTTTCGGCTCTTCATAAATATCAATATAACACGCTGTATACGCGCGTCAGCACATAAATAATGCAGAGACTCCAGGCTGGGCAGGTTGGCACTGGCGGATGATCCTGTGGATTGAGTGTGCATGGCAGCATCAGGGGGACTGGCATCGCAGCGCGCACCAGGGTGCCAGCCACGCCACGCCGGGGCATTTGTCATCGCCGTCCGCCCCCCGATGTCAGTGGTGGCACCTTTGCTCGGTCAGGCTGTGCAGTATTGGCCGCATATTCATGGACCCCTGGCACCGCGCCTGGACTTTCATAACGTTGACTGGAGACGATGGCAAGGCACACCACGCACACACAAACACATACACACATGCACACTCACACACACACACACAAACACATGCACACTGACACACACACACACACACACATGCACACTCACACGCATGCACACTCACACACACACACATGCACACTCACACACACGCACACACACACACACACACACACACACGCACGCACACACAGTGAACACACAGGAGGATCTCCACCTCATCTTTTCCTGTCTGCAAGGAGGGATTCTGGCAGCTCACACATGAGATCCACCAGAGAGGAGAAGAGAAGACATTGTGAGGCCTAGGCTCATACCAGATAAGCTCAAGATGGCCTCAGATTTATTAGACTCTGGGCACAATAAGCAAACTGACATCTGTGTTGCTTCAACATGATAATTACTGTAGAGTCAATACTCCATTGAGTCAATACTGAGAGAGAAAACAAATGTTGGCTGATGAGTGATCAAAGCTGGGTTTTAATTGACCGGTGATTTATTTGACCTAGGAGGGTTGTGTGTGTGAGTGCATGTGTGTGTGTGTGTGAGTGAGTGCATGTGCATTTGTGTGTGAGTGCATGTGCGTTTGTGTGTGTGTGTGTGTGTGTGTGCGTGCGTGTGCAAGTGTGTGAGGGAGTGTGAAAAGCACAGCAAACCCCATCCATTTAGCACAGTGGATATGGATGCTTGTGGATATGGATGCTTGTCGCTTCCAAATCAATCCCTTTAAATATTCATAGTGACGGGACGGAAGTCTATTGACAGTCCATCTGCTAAGCCTTTATCACCTGTCTCGCTCAGTTTTCTGCTGGGCAGTCTTTTTAGCACCAGTGGATGACCTGAGTGTCACGTGCGATGACTTCGAGGGTGCGCCTGTCACCAGGGCATGAAATCCACAGCCAGCGTCAGCCTCATTCTCCTCCCTGCTTTCTCTCTCTCTTCCTCTTATCGTCCAATTACAGCTTCACCATCACAACAACCATTGGTTACATTCGAATCCCAAATTAAAATGAATTCTTGGTGTAGAGGAGGGGGAAAAACAGTACTTAGCCAGCTTCCAGTGGACAGATTAGCTGGAATGATTCATTTCCTTTTTCATTTGCTGGTGCTGACCACCACCACCTGTGCCTGGTGACTTGATGAAGCTCTATCAGTGGCAGCAGTTCAGTAGGAATGGAGTGTTTTCCTCTTGGTGTGATGGATGACAGGACTCTGTTTATCAGACCTGTGTAGCTCTTGCGTCTCTGACAGCTCACTAATCTCTCATTTGACGGTTTCTTCGCACACAGACAGCATTTGCAAACATTTATGCCTCAGAAACAAGACCAAAACAAAAACAAAAAGAGCAAAAAACAAAGACATAATGATAGGGCTCAGTAACGCTCTATACAGAACATCTGAAATTACCTTGTGGAAAGAGACACGCTCGCACACTCAATCTGTCCTGCAGCCAAGATGTCACATAATATGAGCATCCACCCAAGAAAGACAGACATTGTCAATGTCATTAGAAACTCTGGAGGAAAACAACATTTCAATGTGTCCTCAAGGATCTTCAAGAATACTGAAGAATCCTTCAAGATAGGGGCTACACGGGGCACTGTATCAAAAGGATCTTCAAGAATCCTTCAAGGTAGGGGCTCCACAAGGCACTGTAACAGAACATCTACCAAACCTCTCAAATTAAACAACACCAGCATTTTATAATATCTCTAATCTGTGTGCATGTAAGAACAGAGCATAAGCTGTTATTTATACATGTTACTACTCAATACTTTATAGTGTAGTTGCAATGTAACAAAAGCTCTGTAATGCGAAGCCTGAATAAGCTTAACACAGTTGTGTACTGTGTAAAGTAAAGTGCTGGACAGCAGAGTGACCCCTAGTGACCTGTGATTTCCCATAACGAGCTGACCAACGGGAGACAAATGGAGTTGATTCACACATGCTGACACACACACGTACACACAGACACACACACACACTCACACACACATAGGTGTCAAATGGAGCTGAGAAAATCAGTGTGCTCTCCAGCAAGACCCTCCTCCTGATGGGCTTACACACACTCACACACACACGTGCATGCATGCACACACACACACCCTCTCTCTCTCTTTCTCTCTCTCACACACTCACATACATACATACAATCTCTCACTCACTCTCTCTCTGTCACACTCTCTCTCTCTCACAGACACACACACACCTTAACACACCTACCTCAACTCACATACACACGAAAAGATACCCACACCCTCACACATCCTTCTATATGCACACATATATACACACCCTCCACTCACATGTACACACACACACACACACTCAGATGTGATGGCCAATCTGACAGGAGATTAGATAACAAGGCAGTAGGCTCCCGGGGAGGAAGCCACACGTCATGCTAAAGCTGCCCGACAACCTCTGTCAACACGCCTCGACCTACCCCATCCCTACCCCTCTCCCACACACACACACACACAAACACACACACACACACACACACACACACACACACACAAACACACATACACTCACTCACACACTCACACACACTCACGCACACACACATACAATCACACACTCACGCATACACACACACCCTGACCGTCCACCCCTGTCAGTGCTCCTCCTCCTTGCCTGTCTGTCAGGGTCTTCCCTTCCCGAGGACACACTCCCTGCAATCTGAGCTGACAGGCAGCGTTGGGAGCTGTGTGTGTGTGTGTGTGTGTGTGTGTGTGTGTGTGTGTGTGTGTGTGTGTGCGTGTGTGTGTGCATGTGGATGGGTTTGTGTGTGTGTGTGTGTGTGTGTGTGTGTGTGTGTGCGCGTGGGGGGGGGCATTTCTTCATGTTCATGTCATGTGCATGGGGACTGTGCTGCATGAATAGATGTGCATATGCACATCTGATAATACACATGTGAGGTGGGGGTGGTGTCGTCTAGGGGTTGATGTGTGTATGTGTGTGTGTGTGTGTGTGTGTGTGTGTGTGTGTGTGTGTGTGTGTGTACTTATGTTGGGGTGGATATATGATTGTAAATTTGCCATATGTGTGTATGTATGTGTGTGTGTGTGTGTGTGTGTATGTGTGAGTATGTATGTGTGTGTGTGTGTGTGTGTGTGCCTGTTTGTGTGTAATATACTGTATGTTGAACTGTAAGCACTGGGAGTAGGAACAAGCATTAAAGTCAGACCCAGTGTCCACAGTTAGCAATTTATACGGAGAACAGTGCTCTATCTTCATTAACGGTCCCTTAACCTCTGCCTCCGTGCCCACACACACACACATGGGTACCCTCACTCTCTGCCTCCGTGCCCACACACACACACATGGGCACCCTCACTCTCTGCCTCCGTGCCCACCACACACATGGGCACCCTCACTCTCTGCCTCCGTGCCCACACACACACACATGGGCACCCTCACTCTCTGCCTCTGTGCCCACACACACACACATGGGCACCCTCACTCTCTGCCTCCGTGCCCACACACACACACATGGGCACCCTCACTCTCTGGCTCCTTTCTCTTCCCTATCTCCCTCCCCCTCCCCTCCTGTCAATCATATAGGGCTTTTTTTTCTGTGGGTCCATCTCGCTCCATCCTCTACTGTTGCCTACTGTGATCTGCCCTTATCAGTGCCAAGCCACCACAAAGCCCCCAGCAGGGTAGAGAACACCGGATTAGGGACGGGGCAGATAAATGAAATATATTGAAAAGGTTCATTGTGAGGCTGTGTGTGTGAGTGGAGTGAGTGTGAACCCAAATTTTCACTACTGTCTGCCAGACATGACTCACAAAGAAAAAAACCTCAAAAAGGCTGATTTTCACAGCTTTGCCCCCCTTCCTCTCTCCCTCCCTCTCTCACACTGTCACTTTCTTCTCTCTCTTTCTCTTCATCCCTCCCTTTTTCTCTCCCACATTATCTCTCTCTCTACTACCATTTATCTGCCAGTCTCTTTCTCTCTCTCTCTACCACTGCCTCTCTACCTGTCTCTTCCCTCTTTCTCTCATCTCAAGCCTAATATCTCTCTCTATTCCTCTCTCTCTCTCTTCCACTGTCTCTCTACCTGTCTCTTCTCTCCTTCTCTCATCTCTCTCTCTCTCTTTTGTCTTCTCTTGCTATTCTCAGTGCAATGTCAAGGTCCTGTTCACACCTCTCCACGGGCTCCTATTCACATGCACACTAACTCCTCACCCTCATCCGAGCGTCTCTTTTCAGAACTGCCAGAGTACGAGCGCGGGTGTCTTTATCAGAGCCTTCCTCGCTCGCTCGCTGGAGTTGAAATGTACACACGTGTCAATCAAACATCAGTGCCAATCTTCACAAAGAGGACACACACTCACCACGTCCTTACCTTGACCACAGCTACTGTGTAAAAGTATATCCTGAAAAGGTGGAGGGGGGTTGGGAGATATAGGCTGATGGTGCAGCCTATGAGGAACTTACTGAAGAAGATGTATTCAGTGTAGCTGCTCCAGATCTTATCGTCCCTGTACTGGTTGATAAAGGCGGCCGTTCCGGTGGAGTTGCACGCCACCATCTGGAATCCCGACTCGGAGAGTCGGTCGAAGGCCTGCTCCAGGTAGGTGAACTTCAGGTAGAAGCGTGATGTGTACTTCTCGGGCGGCCGGTCGGGGTCCCGGCTCTCATTAAGTGTGTCGCCGAACACCTCCTTGGCCAGGGCGATGCGCCCGCACACCATGATGCGCGCCACGCGCCGGAACTTGGCGTCGGCCTGGTTGTCCCGCACCATGGTGTACGAGCCCCGGTAACCGATGGTGATGAAGCCGGACCTCTTGTCCGGGGTGGAGCTGGTGGCCGCCAAGTTGGTCATGGCGGAGGCCGTGTTGGTGGAGGACAGGGCGTTGCGTCCAGGCTGCTCGCTGCTCTGCGAGCTCTCCTCGATGTCGCTCTGGCAGCCCTCGTCGTTCATGGAGCCCTGCTTGGAGACGCGGGGCCCGAGCAGACGCAGGAGGTCGGCCAGCTGGAAGTGTTCCGCCTCGCGCTGGAGCCGGTCGCGCTCGGGGAAGTGCTCGGGCAGCACCAGCTGCCGGTCGCGCAGGAAGTCCAGCACGTAGCGGAAGAGGAAGCCGTCGCGGTCGATGAAGACGCGGCCGCGGGAGTCGCGGGGGAGCTCGCGTGGCGCGCAGCGCGTGAACATGGCGTGAAGCGTGGTGTCCGGCACGCTCACCAGCGTGGAGCGCTTGGTCACGTACACCTGGCCACCCACGTTCAGCTCCACCACCTCCGGGAACGGGCACGGGCCGGACACCTCACTGATGGGCAGGATGGTCTCCTTCATGGCCATGGTCCTCGCCGACGGACAGGAGTGGAGAGAAATCAAAAGAAGACAGGTCAGGCCAACCTCACAAAAAAAGAGAAACCTCAAAAAGAAGCTCAAAGAAGATCCATAGGTCAGGTGACAGGTGAGTTTTTGTTGGAGGGAAAAAAAGCCAAGAGGAAAGATCAGGAAAGGTCACTCAGCCGCTGAAAGTCAGAGAGCGTACTGAAGTTTGGGGGAAAGGGAGAGAGGACTACATCTCTGCTGGCGCTGAAGGGAGTGGGAGAGGGAGAAAGAGATGGGGAGAGAAAGAGAGAGAGAGAGAGAGAGGGCTGACAAGCTCCCTTGGCCGCCGTCACTCCAGTAATGAAGAGCGCAGCGGAGTGAGAGGCAGAGAGAGAGGGGAGAAAAAAACGTGTGCAGAGCAACTCCTCTAATCATTTGTCCAGGCAGCAGGGGAAGCCACGATGACATCATGTAGGGAGTGAGAGGGGAGGAGCTGACAGGGCTGAAGGGATCTGCCTTTTAAAGCTACAGAGGAGCACAGAAATCCACACACACACCCTAGCCACACTCCAGTGGAGGTCCATGGAAGTCCATGTATTTGTAAAATGCCTATATAGAAATAGATCAATATAATATTATAATGGTAATGGCTTTTTAGGTAAATATTCTGACTATAGGTAGCAATTAATGTGATCCATCATTATACTGTATGTGCACCACAAAACAACCGTTTAGGGACTCATGTTAAAGAACATTTTCATAAATGTGGTGTGATGGTTTGACAGAGAAGCTGTCATATCCATATAATTGTCTTGACACATAAAAATTGTTCTCACATAATGACTGTGTGCTGAGTTGCCATGGATTTCATGAGAAATAGTCCACAGCACCATCTAATGGACATGAGAATAATCAGAGGTAATGGCACAAACTTCATGAAGCGTGTATCAACCCTAGTGGTATCAGCATTTTGTCCATTAAATCTATTTTTTGTTTGATTCAACTGCATATGGTATGACATTAGACATAGATAGATAGATAGATAGATAGATAGATAGACAGAACTTGTGAAAACCATACAAGGAAGTGTGTCGTCTGATCTCTAAGGCATCATCCTGAAATCACTGTACATTGGGAGAACAGCTAATATATTCTGATTAATGGAATATGAAGTGTCACTTACACAGAACTGCCCAATAACTGCCCAGTAATGTTCTCAGTCTTCACATTGTAGTAGTTTTGAATGGAGCTCTGCAGACGCTGCCAGATGCTGTGAGGAGCATTTGAGTGTGCTTCCGCAGGTGTGTCTTTGTCTCCACACCTGCAAACCCACTGCCTCCCTGGTAACCATTTACACCTCCGTCTTAATTACCCACCGCTAATTACTCTCCCAGGACCCCCAGCTGCCTCCCCACTCTAACACAACATTGGTCCCTCATGGTGCCACTGTTACTACTCCCTGTCACATCACTTGATATCTGTGTGTCAGAAACGTAAAACGCGGCTTGTGAGCATGTGTGAGGTGGCGGGAGGTGAAGTGTGAGATGCTGTGAGAACTGTTGAGCAGTCTGGGTGTGTGTGTGTGTGTGTGTGTGTGTGTGTGTGTGTGTGTGTGTGTGTGTGTGTGGTTAGTCAGCATGAGACACTCCCTCGAGCGGCGGCGAACTGTTAATCAACGTCACTGATTGCTCTCTCGGCCTTCGGGATGAGAGAGAGGCACGCCTCAGGGGGGGGAGAGAGTCCGAAACAACAAACAACCCCCCCCCCACCTGCCCCTCCACTGCTCACTCAACCTACAAGGTCATTAATCCTCTCCAATATGCACATATTCCCTGACTGACTGCACTGACACTTCCCCAACCTCTTCCTGCAGAAAGAGGGCCAAACAGGAAGGTGCTTACCGCTGAAGAACTTATTAATTGATCTCCTCTAAAGACTCCGCTGGACCACCTCTCACAGGTTTGGGCAGGCTGGCTCGCTGGCTCGCTGGTCTGTCAGCCCAGGAAGTGCATGCCTCAGCAGAAAGACTCTGGCAGGTGTCGTGACCCCGCTCACCTCTCTCCCAGGTGCCTATTTTAATCAGACGTTTTACGGGGCTGAAGGGTAAGACCATTTAGAGATGCACGACGAGCAGCCTTGCCCTCCGGGTGCATATGCGCTGTTGCTGCCTTAAATTGGCTGGGGGATTGAGAAAATCTTCCCCCGCACGCCAAGCAACTGGACT
Source organism: Alosa pseudoharengus (assembly GCF_046254945.1). Taxonomy (NCBI): domain Eukaryota; kingdom Metazoa; phylum Chordata; class Actinopteri; order Clupeiformes; family Clupeidae; genus Alosa; species Alosa pseudoharengus. The sequence goes on along the minus strand of NW_027468630.1, from coordinate 24,812,496 downwards.
GGGGCTGGGCCAGCGCTCAATGTCAAGGGAACAGTGAAGTTCACCTCATCTTCAGCATCTTGGCATCTCATTCGCTTGGGGTGATTATATCCAGCTAGGGGGGAAGCCAATTCAAACTCAATCAGGAGGCGCATACTTGGCAGAGGCCCCTGCTCCCTGATTGCGTTTCGACACAAAGCGAGGGGGGCCAACCTGCTTAGTGCTCTCCAGGTAGTCAAGAGCCCATGCATCACTGCGTTTATGGCAACAGAATAGATGAAGTGACTTTGACCTGCCCTCCGCAGTAGCTGGAAGCTGGCTGAGAAAATCAAAGCCTTCCCCCCCTGAGGGCGACAATAAACACAGAGTCACCGTGTCATCCCACTCAGATGTTATACGTCTATGCGGGCCATGTTCACTTTATGACCCTGAATTTAACAACAGCACTTTCAAAAGGTAAGATAAAAAAAAAAAACACCAGCTTTCTGCATGCTTTTATATAACATTGGTATGGGTGACATTTGGAGATTGTTTGGAGTCTGCTGGTGGCCATAAATGGCACCCTTTACAGCATGGCTCTGTTGTTTCAGTAGAGACGTGCTCTGTATGAACAACACGGGCCATTTCAGTAACCAATTTCATGGAAATGAAATTCGATTCTGGGCTCCAGTGCGAAGGCAACCCCAGTGTCTCTTGTGTGCTTAAAAGGCACAGATTGGAAACGCAAAACTCTTTTGAGAGTGTAGAGGAACACGGGCACTCTCAATAGCAAACAAAACATCACCCTTTTTAGATTTCCCAAGACATGCTTGTACAAATGATAAAAGTCTCTATAAAAACCCTATGAAATGTACTGTTCTACTCCTGTTCTGGTGTGTCTGACTCACTGAGATCAACTCTAACATGAGGCTCTGCGGGAACTCAACTGCGTGAGCACAGGAAGGGGAATGGCAGAGGGGGAGGCATCCCACAGCTGTGTGATGTGACTATTGAGTGTGTGATCTGGCCGAAGGTTACCTGCAGCTTCTTCTCTACACTGAAACCCTCCATCACAAATTCAATTCACAAACACACACACACACACAATTGTACTACCTCTTGTAGAGAATGAGGGGTTGTTACAAAACACAGCTCTATAGGAGGTGTTCTTGTGTGTGTCCTGAATGCATTACACCTGTCCTCCAGCTGAGAACAGCAGTAGCCACTAGGCCTTCTCATCTGATCTCTATCCAGTACCACCATGCCCACCCTTACCCCACACCACCTGCCCTTACCCCACACCACCCACCCTTACCCCACACCGAACACTCGCTCATCATCCACATGTGTTCTCCACTCACCTCCCCACATTACCACTTTCTTTGACAAAACAACATTGAATTTGGATGAGGTAGATTGCACAGCAAACTGCCATTTACTTTCATGGGCTTTCTAGCAGAGATAACAAAGGGAAGGAGAGAGAGAGCAGGAGAGAGATAGAAAAAAGAAGCAGGCGTGAATATGTGGGCACTCACTAAGAGAGGTGTGCTCTCTGAGTAGCACGTGTTGCTGTAAGTGGATAAGAGACATGGTTGTCTTAGCCTTGGGGATAAATGGCCAATATTGAGTAGCTGTTGTCAGGGAGATAGGATGAGAGTCTGTGATGGACAGCCTGTGCCATGCTCCAGATAGGAATGTATGCTCCTGCTCGGACAGTTTTGAGTGATGAATGATCCCTGGTAAAGTATTACAATACACTGTCTGTTGTGATGATTTACTAGAAAACCATACTAAACTATATATTATGATCTTTTCACAGGGCCACTTAAACCATAGATTTTTACCCTGATTAAGTGATCCTGATCTGTTAAGCTACAACCTTGGGAATTATATTAATTCATTGAATGCTGAATTCACAGAATTCACCAGCATTTGTCAATGCCAGTACACACAGACAATACAGCAGGCAAACAGATAACACAGATAGATAGTGTTTGTGAGAGCCAATGGTGGTGGTGGGGGGGGGGGGGGGGTTGGTGCACCAGAGCCGTATATACGACTGCACTGCATTGTCATTTCATTATGTACTTGAGCTTTTAGGAATTTGGATGCAATAGAGGTAAGTATCCAATAGGGGGAGCAATTCTAAAATCCAATGGATCCCGAGATCGCAATCTCCCATAGGAACATGATAAGAACATCTGCCAACATCAGTTTCTGATGGCCAAATATCACGTGTCAGGGTCCAAGACCCCAATGGTATACCGTACTTCCAAATTACAATACCATAATTTTGAAATAAAGGAGAGTCGTTCTCTCTCTCACACACACGCACCCTTTACTTTGAATATTCAGAGACGACAAAAACGTGCCGCGTAACGACTGCAGGAATTTGATTCTCCATGAAAGGACTGCCTGCTCCGGTGGATCAGGTTAAAAGATGTGGAGGGCCAACGCTCGTTGCGCTAGGCTACACCACAATCCCAGAGCAACCCCTACCTCCCTCTAGCTCTCCACTGGCAGAGCGCAACAGTTGGATGAAACTCCAGTCTCACTCTCCAAAACGTCTTACCTCAGCTACCTCATCTCTCCGAAGATTTCAGGGACACAGAGGTAAACCGCAAGATTCTAACATTGTTATGAAGTGATAATAAATACATATCCAGGACTGAAGCAAGCTCTAAGCTTTACAACCTGCTTAAAACCAGGTACGTGTCAGGATGCACATCCTTGGACGTGTTGAGTTTTCTGACGTCGTCCTAGACTTGACAGAAAATGTTGAAGTGAAATCGGTTTTGCATTAATGTCAGAGGGTTGTCGTTGAACGTTTATTGTAATGTGTGCTATTCAATCTTCACACTTTTTGTATATATTTTTGTCAAACAAATCCTGTCAATCATAAATAATGCTCCCTAGGTATTATGTTTCTCCTATAATCCATGTTTACACAATGTGTTGATTTGCACCCAGCAATATGATTCTGTATGTGTGCATTGCAATTGGTTTTCAGATTAGCATGTGCTTTTCTGTCATCCCTCAAGCATAACTTTAGATTTATGTCTTCACTGTCTTTCAAGTCAATTTAGTACAACAGTCAGTTTAGTTTCCAAAGTTGTGAATGTTATTTTATTATTTCGTTTACCTTTATTGCTTTATTTTAATAATGACATTTAGATTATAACAGATCAATATAGCTATTTTCTGTAGACAGACTGCTGTCTCTGTTGTCTAGAGTTAAATATCCTTTTCAATCATAGTCTATTTACATGCTGTAATTTCCCTCTGCTGAGAAGTTGTTCTCTATTATTACATACAGCTACCAGTCTATAAAGATATAGTGTCTGTTTTTATACCATGGCTTGTCTTGACTTGCTTTCAAACCGGCATATTTGCAGCACACGGTAGCCTCTGCATGGAGACATCCAGGCTCTGGGAGCCCATTGTGGCTCTGCTTCTGGGATGTTGGTTGCCATCTTTTCTGTGCCAAACAACACCCCCCACGCAGGACGGCAAGATCAAGTTCCGTCTGGCCGGATACCCACGCAAGCACAACGAGGGCCGCGTCGAGGTCCTCTACCAGGGCGAGTGGGGCACCATATGCGATGATGACTTCACCCTGGCCAACGCCATGGTGCTGTGCCGACAGCTTGGCTTTGTCTCTGCCACAGCCTGGTCACACAGTGCCAAGTACGGCGCTGGCACAGGTGAGTGGAGCTTGTTAGAGTGTCAGCTGTGCTGTCTTAATTCACAGCACTGAGCAGTGAAGCCTTTTAGACATCCTAACATGTGCTGACGGACTATGCATCAGCTGTTATTTAATACATCAACATTAAACATCAATAATAACTGTTGATTGAGCACAAATGGATTAGACCACTTAAGAAGTACTGTATATTTGAACAAATGTTTAAGGCTATGGCTGTTTAAACATTAAACATCTTAAACATAGTCCTTCATATCAACTTTGTTTCGCTCTGAGCTAGCTGTGTGATTGTGTGGTTTGTCCAGGAAAGATCTGGCTGGACAATGTGATATGCAGCGGCACAGAGTCAAGCATAGAGAAGTGCCACTCCCGTGGGTGGGGGAACAGCGACTGTACGCACGATGAGGATGCTGGTATCGTCTGCAAGGACGAGAGGCTCCCTGGATTTGTGGACTCGAACATCATCGAGGTGAAACGCCGTCGTCACACATTGAGCTATATAGACAGTTCTGCCATAAAAAGAAGACGTGTTCATATAGCCAGGATGATAGCTGAGTGGTTTTGATTGTGGCCACTATGGAATGATATGATTATGACAGACTGTCAGCAGTCCTCATTGCAGCTCTACTGAGCTCTAATCCTTTGATGGATCATAAAACCGAGTCACTTACACCACTAACATTTGTATTGGAAAGATATTTAATCACCCATTAAAGTTTAATGATTGAACCAATGACACTGTCATTTTGACTACTTTAAGACTGAGGGCTGCATAGTGGTGACCGCACTGCTGGTATAGTCAACCAGCCGTCTCAGGGAAGAGTGTCCATGCCGTGTCTATCTCTGAATGGATCTGTCGGCACTCACCGCTTCCCAGGTTAGCAGGAGGTTTGGTCAGGAGATGGGGCGCAGACTGGGGCTAGTGAGGAACACTCTGCTCAGGCCCACAACATTCGCCAGTCCACTCCTGCCCTGCACTGAAATCTCTCCTTTGAAGCAGCAGAGGAGGGGCATAGCAAGGCAAGAAGGAACGGGCGGGGGGTGGGGGGTGTCTGCTGTGTGTGTGTGTGTCGGGGGGTTGGGGGGGTGGGACTTGCAGTCCAGACAGCGCGTCTGGATGGGAGCCCGAACAGATGACTGGGAAACCGTCTGTTTCCCCACACAGGCATGCAGCGCAGCTCGGTGCGGTCCAGTCTAGTTTTGCTGGTCCTGCGGGAGGCGAGAGAACACGGAGCTCTCTCCCTTTCTCTTTCTCTCTCTCTCTCTCTTTCTCTCTATCCCACCCTCTCTCTCTCTCCAGCACATGAGTGAGAGGAGGCACGCAGGGTTATTTACATACTTTTGTTGTTGAGCACTCCCCAGGGAACCTCTTGTGTGGAGTGCTTTTAGTTTTTTATTGATCTCAGCATCTTAAGACTTCCCGTTCAAGGACAGGCTTTAAGAAAGAGTTCATTTGAGGTTGTGACTCAGTTGGTCTAGGTATCGGACAAGCTGTTCTAGCAAGTTCCTTCCGCGGTACAATCTGTGCCATTTTCCCTTCCAGCGTCAACTGACTAACTCACAGGAGAGTTTCATATAAATGATGACAAGTATTTATTTACAGTCCTGGATGTAATATGACAACCTCTAAACATCTTAGACAGACATATTAGACTGATAGATAGAAATATAAAGGCATAAAACACATGTTTGTACTTGCTGTGATTCAGAGCATAAGCTAATAAGGTGTAACAGATGCTGTTAGTGATTTATTCAACAGTTCCAGGCACAAAGTGGTTGATATGGTTGGTTATAAGGATAGTTTTATCATTAATCCTTTTACCACACTTCAAACCATTTTGAGCAACAGGTATATGTTCACATGTGTTCAAACTAATTTCTAGGCATCTTGACCTCCATATTGCTTTACTGCTGACCTTTTTTTGTTGGTTTGTTTGTCTGTTTGTTTGGGTTACACTTTACTTGACAGTATCGACATAAGAGTGACATGACCCTGTCATGAACATGTCATAAACAAGTAATAAACGTTTATGACATAACGCAGCATAATGGTTATTTGGTATAACAAATCCTTTGTGTTTATACAGAATACAGCTAGTGCAATGTGATGTTTCAGATGCAGGTGGATGAGAACCGCCTGAAAGAAGTCCGACTTCGGCCATTGTCATCTGGAGCGGCTGCCAAGTTGCCCATCAACGAGGGAGTCGTGGAGGTCAAGTACAAAGAAGGCTGGGCGCAAATCTGCAGCGTGGGCTGGACGGTCAAGAACTCCCGTGTGGTCTGTGGCATGATGGGATTCCCCTCAGAGAAAGCTGGGGCTAGGGCCTCCCACAGGTGGGTGAGACAAGTTAAGGCCTTAGCAAGATGGGTGAGCTGCTGAACTCACTTAGTGTTTAAAGGGGGGTGGGGGGGGGGAGGTATAGGATTGGCCAGAAAATAGTCATTAAGTATTAGGTCATGGCCATTATACAAAAATATTGGATGAGGCGGAGGCAAAAAAATAGGCACACCTGCCAGCCAATCAGAAAAGAGTTTTCATAAATGAGTGTATTTAATAGAACTGAATTGAAAAGTAATGATCTACATGTATGTCAGTTAGCAAAGACTGCAGACAACTACACGTCTTGTTCTGAATTATTTGCAGTATGAAAATACACAGACTAACATCCGGCTCTTTCAATTTTGTTTTGATTTCAAATAGTTGAAAAATCTTTTTATGACATTTCCAGGACATTTTCAAGACTTTTAGAGTCTTATATATCATAGGCTACCGCCAATGTCTGAGTGTAAGAAGTGTTCAGTTTTATTATCAGAAATTAATTCCTAACCACTGTTATGGTGTGTACCTCTACTTTAGTCTAAATCTAAACACTAAAGGTCTACAAAACACATGGAAGGCCACAGTTTAAACGTGTCAGATTGGGGCTGGGGCCTCCACATGGTTTTATTCGACAGCTGACTCATACTGAACTACAATAGTTATTACTAAGGGAGAGGATGTGGAGGATAATTAACACAAAATGTGTGATCTGAAAAACGTGAGTGAAATGTGGTTTTTAGAATGCCAAAGCCTTTCATCCTCCTGTGCCACAAAAGAAGAAAACAACTGAAGCCAACACAGATTATGGACCGAAGAAAACATGTTTGTTTACATGTGCACTGTTGAAAAGATGAGTGCTTCATTTGATTTGTTTTGACTGGCTTGATTCCCCTGATTTTTCATTTGCATGTCTGTATACTACAACTTTGCATTTCAGCAGGCTGAAGAGGCTACTTTTGAATAAGCAAATATATCATTACACTTTCATCAAAAATACTTGTGGTCCTAGGTTTAAAATTTAGTATTTTGAAAAAGAAACAGTAAAATGTAGTGTCTTGAAAAAGAAACATTCCCATTTTCACTGTGATTGATATGCAGACATTAACAAAATAATGGAAAATGGCTGTCATACAAACTCAGTCGTGAATCATGTTATATATCAGGATGCTGGAAGGCCAGGCCAGTTTACTGGCTGGTCATGCCAAGAGAGAGCTTTATGCAAGCACTCACTCTGTTATGAAACCTGGAATTGTGTGCTAGCAGGGAAACAGGAATCCAATGCATAATCTGGCCTTTCATTATCTAACATTGAGTTTGATGCTAAATGATGCTAGCATTTTTTAGATAAAAGCTGATTAGCAATGGCCATTTTTGTCCTCTGCATTGAGAAGCATTGTGTTACAGTAGTCAAATGGAACTGATAATTATACGGTGTCTGGTTCTAGATTGTTTCCATATGCAAGTGAGAATTGAGGGCCAGAATATATAAGACTGATGCAATTTCGGTGAAATACGTTATTCCATCAAGGAGTGCACTTGAGGACCCAGGTTTGCAATGTAAACACACTGCCTCTCTAAGTGACTGATGTTATTGTCTCTGTCCATAGAGCGTGGCATCACGTGGTTTGGAAGCAACGGTAGCTGCCCTAGAGTTATGTATGGTGGAGTATAGCAACAGTAGCTGCCCTAGAGTTATGTATGGTGTAGTGCCTCACGTGTCATTTGTTTTATTTAATGTACTTTATACCCCCCTTGACCCACATCCCCATAGAAATTCAAACAGTGTGTGTCTGGGTGGCGATCCACATCTGACATGAGATGTAGTTTTCAGACCTTTGAGATTCACACCAGATGGCGAAATGCAAGCAAGTCTACAGGGTGACAAACTCTGTCAGATGCAGCTTACGTGGAGAGAGAGAGAGAGAGAGAGAGAGAGAGAGAGAGAGAGAGAGAGAGAGAGAGAGAGAGAGAGAGAGAGAGATACACTGAGGGGAGAGGGAGTATAATGGAGTGAAACAGAGAATGAGTGAAGAGAGAAACCAAATGAAAAGGGAATGATGGATAGTGTGAGAGGATAGTGAGTGAAAGAGAGAGAGAGAGAGAGAGAGAGAGAGAGAGGGAGAGACCCTCAGCACACTGAATTCTAATAAGCCCCGAGAAACATCAGAGTGCAATAATGAATCCATCTATGTTTTATCCCACAGTATTTAATACATATTTATATATTTTTTTTAGGTTTGCACTATTGATTGCTACTCTGTGTTGTCCTTATGTTCTATGTTTTTTTTCATTTCTGACATTTCTTATACAATAATTGGAGTTGCACCATTAATCCCGTAGTTTGCTCTGCTTACAATGGCAGTAAAGTCTAATTGGGAGAGGGCTAATGATTTATAGAGAATGAACTATGGATAGAGCAATTAGCATGGGGGAGAAAATTGAAAAAGGGAGAGAGAGAGAGAGAGAGAGAGAGAGATAAGCAGATGATGGTCTTCGTCTGGATGGATCTGGATCAGACTCTCCGTCTGTGTTGATCACAGCGCCGCGGTGACTCATTGGCTAAAGATTTCCCCCAGGGGCGCGAGTACGATGTCGTCGGAGGCACGCAGCTTGAGTTTCAGAAACGTGGCGGCCTGCAAGCCTGGATGTCATTACAGCAAAATTAAGAGCTCGGCCTGACAGTCATCTTAGTTTCACTCCTGTGGTTTACAAGGATGTAATATCATTTTGCCTGCCAACGCAACAAATATTCTCTCCCATCACGCCTATCCATCTTTGACTTTTATTAAAAGATAGCATTTGATTGACTGTAAATAGATCCACTGGCTTAACCATGCTGCATGGCCCTTTTTAAACGGTGGTGCAGGCTACACAAATGTTGAAACGGAGTGGAGTGTTCTTGAGCTGAGCGATATTGAGAAGGCTGCTAGATGACTTGTGTTTTGTGTCTGATCAGCTCATTGGGCTGATGTGCATCCTGAGACACAGTTTATGACGTCTGTGTCAAAAGGGCACGCGAGTGTGAAAGGAAAGCCAGTGATCTGTCGAGTCTATGTGAAAAGTCTGACGGCTCGGGTTTGGACAGCCATACAGGGTCAATGCGTACAGTAAATGCGTGCAGTAATGCAGATTGTAGAGGCACAGGCCGAAATGGCATGATATTGAGTGCTATATCTCAGCTGAATCTGTTCACCTTAAAATGCCATCAAATCCACTTGGAATTACAACTGTAAGGTTCTATCTGCATTCTAAATAGTTCTGAGATATTGAGATTCAAAGTTTCAGAATTCCATAAAGTTATATTGATAAGTGGAAGAAGCCTCTGTAGATAATGCCCAAAAATATACAACTTCAAGAAACACCTCACTTCATCTTATGAAGTTGTCACAGAATAATCAATTTTGACAAAAAATGTCAGATAGACATATAATAGACATAGACACAGAATACTAAGGGGACGATTAGTCTAGAAGGAGTGATAGTTCATCTGGTTTCAAGAGGGTTCAAGCTGACATGGAGGCATTTTGTGTTAACAATGTAATGGTATGTCCTCCTGTAGCCACACAGGAGGGGAAGAGGGTGCAGGGGTGATCAAGTTAAGGATGGGCACTTGGCAAGGGAGAGCGTGCTATCGCACTATTTCTGTAATCTCTGCCTGTCTTCGGTGCAGCTTCTCAGCACTATGTCGGAATGCTGAATATGTGCTGAGATCTCTGGCCCTCTCTGCTGTCGCCCAGACACCCAAGACTCTTCAGTGCATGTCAGATGTGATAGTGCAGACAGACGGAGCATAAATCAGATTCCTCAGCACTGCCCTGGATGTCATTTGTTACACGCTACTCATAATATTCTGTAGGGCTCACAGAGACAGCGGATATGCTGGGCATCAGCAGGCAAAGTTAACAAGGTTTCCAAGCAAGAGTGTCACCTAGCAGAGTAGTGTTATATTCACATTTATACTGCCATGACTGCCAAGTTTTCAGTGATTTATCTCGTCTCTCTTTCCATGTTTCTCCAGCGGTTCCGGTCCATACCGGATTCACTCGGTGTCCTGCACAGGTCATGAGGTTCACCTGTCGGCCTGTAACATGGAGTTCGTCAAGCCCAACAGCAGCTACCCCTGTGCTGGAGGAGGGCCATCCGTGGTCAGCTGTGTCCCTGGACCACAGTTTACCCAGAGCAGGAGCCAGAAGAGGAAGCTCAGGCTGGGACTACTGGTAACACCTACTGTTAGATCTGGGGTTGTGTAGACATCAATAAAGTTGAATTGCTGGTAACACCTACTGTTAGATCTGGGGTTGTGTAGACATCAGTTAAGTTGAATTGGTGGTAACACCTACTGTTGGATCTGGGGTTGTGTAGACATCAATAGAGTTAAGTTGAATTGCAGGTAACACCTACTGTTAGATCTGGGGTTGTGTAGACATCAGTTAAGTTTAAATGGTGGTAACATCTACTGTTAGATCTGGGGTTGTGTAGACATCAGTTAAGTTGAATTGGTGGTAACACCAAAGTTGGAGATGTTCACTCATTCACTCACTCACTCATTCCCCATATAGTGTTATAATATAGTGCCCTATGTAGTGAATGAGTGAACATTTCGAATACACCTTGTGGGTAACACTTTATAATAACTGCACACAATTCATCATTTATTAAGCCTTTGTTACTTATTAGTTAATAGTTTGTTCATCATTAGTAATTTATTGTTCATACATAATTTATCATCAGTAAAGCAAGTGTTCACACAGTTATTAATGGTTTGTTCATAGTAAATAAGTCTATATCTAAAATATGTTTATACATTATTGTTAATACTTAATAAATGATGCAATAATATGTTTTTGATGAAGTAATATTTCCATTATTTAACAGTTGTTACATACACATGCACTAATGATTAGTTAGGGTAAGGATACATATTTTATAAACCACTTCCTAATACTATAATTTATGATTAACTCAGGAGTTACAAGTGGTTAGTTAATAATATTTTATGAGCTCATCTAAAGTGAGGACGTTTTATGCCTTGCAACACATTTACAAATGAGTTAAAAAGTTTACATTGCATTTATTCATTTAGCAGACACTTTCACCCAAAGCGACTTACACATGTCAATGAAATTAAAGGGCAAGGCCACATTGGGGGACGACGGGGCTTGAACCCCCAACATTATGGGTTACTCCATGCGGTAACACTCCATAATAAGGTGCCATAATAAATAGCAAACTAGTAATTACCTAACCCTTTGTTAATATTTATTAATTGTTACTAAAATATCAATTTGTCACAAGTTAATAGTTTTTTCATGATTAATTAAATATTAGTTGTTTGCATAAAATCTGTATGTTAATGTTTTAGCAAATCTATAATATTGTATTAATATGTGTTAATAGTTAACTAAATGTCTTTTTGGCACTAATTAACAGTTATTTCTTACATCATTTAATATTTTTAAATGTTAAATGTTTATTTACAAACTATATGTAAACTATAATGGGAAAATGATTTCATTTATAAGTGGTTGTTTCATCATTAAGTATAAATCATGTACTTATAAACATATTTTTCGGATAGGCTTATTTTCTATGAACAAACCATTTATAACTGTGTGAACAAATGCTTTACTGATGATAAATTATGTATGAACAAGAAATTACTAATGATGAACAAACCATTAACTAATAAGTAACAAAGGCTTAATAAATGATTAATTGTGTGTAGTGTTACCAACTTGTGTTAGATCTGGGATTTTGTAGACTTCAATAGAGTAAAGTTGAATTATAGTAGAAATTTGGCTTTTAACAAATAGGATTTTGTGTCAGACCCCTAAACATACACATAGGGCACACACATACACACACACATAGACCAGCTGGTTTCAGCGTGCGGGGTCATATAAAACAGTGCAGTGCACATAGATCAGGTGAGTTTAAGGCTGTTCTAGGCCACTACAGAGACACCATCAACCCCACACCTGCTGCAGGATCATGCCAAATACTGGGAACACATTTCACTTTAAACCGACATGCTTGATCTCGTAACAGTTCATGCATACCAATCAGAATAGAATCAGAATCTTTCTCAGATTACCTTAGCTTGAGTGTACCTTTAGGAGCTGTTCACACTTACATGCACTCCAGGAGTATCCAGTCTCTCCAAAATAGATTTACATTTGGATTAACTTTCAGCCAAGATAGTTTACATGTAAACAGGATGTTTGTGGACCAAAACTAGCCTGTCAAAATAGTGTTACACAGGGTTAGGTCTTCATACCAGCAAGAATGTTGATATGATATGAATTGATAAGTTAGTAATGATTTTCGTTCATCTGATTACTTCAGTCCAGTCCACAAAACACCATGCTCCTAGATACATGTGTGAATAGTGTTACCCAGAAAGCCTTGTGTGTGTGTGTGTGTCAGGCGGCTAAGGTGCGTCTGCGGGGCGGTGCCCGTGCTGGTGAGGGCCGTGTGGAGGTCCTGAAGGGCACGCAGTGGGGCACGGTATGCGACGACCGCTGGAACCTGCTCTCCGCCAGTGTGGTGTGCCGGGAGCTGGGCTTTGGCAGCGCCAAGGAGGCCCTCACGGGCGCACGCATGGGCCAGGGTGAGCGGCCAGCCGCATCCGAAACCTCCAGCCATCTTTATTTATCATTCACTCGCAGAAATAGCCTGGAAACACCCAGACCTTCACAATTGTACAATTGGGAGTGGGTCTGGAAAAGGTTCATTGACTTACGACTTCCAGCGGGGGGCGTAACTAGCAGTGAAATTAAATTTAAATGGGTACATTAAACTCTTACCAAATTGTTTCAGAAGTGTAGCAATCTTGTTAAGGAAGGTTTTAAATGCAGTTGTTCACTCAGTTTCAAAGGAGTACACGTCCATGCTGGATTAGAAATTGTATTTGCTTGCCTGTGTTTTAGGGACATTGGAAATGGGCTTCAATGGCCTCTTGGCCAGACTGACCTGCAGAGCAAATCCCAAATTTGCTGAAAGGTCGTATGGGTATTCCCAGGCTATCACAGAGATAGAGCAGACCTCTGAAATGCATTTTTATTGCGTTGATATTTAAAAAGAATTAGAAGAAGTTCAGAAATTGGTTTTTGAAGCAATTTTACAAAATGATGCAATTTTAGAAAGTTGTTCAATTAAACACCATAGATTGAAATTATACGAACAGCACACTGACACAAGTACATGGGCAGAAATCCTACTAAACCTTACACTGATGTGTTTTTCAGAATACATTTGATAAATGTGTACAGAATGTAAACATTTCTGTTAGCCGTAACACTGTGTGGTTGGATGGATGATGTGCATTTGTCCTTGTTGGTCGTTGTCTAGGAATGGGCCCAATTTACATGAATGAGGTCCAGTGCAGTGGGAACGAGCGCATGCTGTGGGACTGCCCCCATAAGACCATCACGTCCGAAGACTGCAACCATGTGGAGGACGCCTCCGTCAAGTGCAACGTCCCCTACATGGCATTCGAGAAAACGGTCAGGAAAGCCTCAGCCTGCCCAGTTTACCTGTTTAGCCAGACAAATGTGGTAGACATATCCTTGGATTAGCCAAAACAGATAGACATGGACTCACATTACAGTGAATATCCGAGGAACAGTCTCTTCTGTTTTATATTATAACTGGCTAATGTTAGTCATGCATGTTCTGACAGCCATATTGACGCTCAAAAGCAATTGCTTGCTGCTTCACAATTGCACAATTTGGAATACTCACCAGAAACACAGTGCAATACGTGCATTAGATTTAAAACATGTGGTGGCTGACCCATGTTTGAAGTGCATGTGGCTGCCTCTCTCTCTCTCTCTCTCGCTCTCTCTCTCTCTCTCTCTCTCTCTCTATCTCTCTCTTTCTCTCTTTCTCTGTCTCTCTTTCTCTCTCTTTATCTCTTTCACTTTCTCTCTCTCTCTCTTTCCCTCCTGCTGCTTCCCATCCTGCTCCCCTCTCCCCGTCTTGCTCAGATCCGTCTCAGTGGAGGGCGTACACGTGTGGAGGGCCGCGTGGAGGTCCTGGCTGCTACCGGCAACGCCACCAAGGCCTGGGGCGTGATCTGCGGGGATGGCTGGACGGTGCGGGAGGCTATGGTGGTCTGCAGACAGCTGGGGCTGACCTATGCCAGCAGTGGCCTACGAGTAAGCCCAGGGAGTGGACAGGAGAGGAGAGGAGAGGAGTGTGATACTGCCCATAGGCAGGCTTCCCTTACTGCTGCAATCCCACAATTCCACTCTTCCTAATCTCAAGCGCTGTCAGAACTCACCTTGCACAAAGACTCGCTTTTATTATTCTGAAACTTAAGGATTAGGCACTAAGGATTAGGCCTAACCTGCAATACTCCATGCCTTACATGGAGCTTACAGTACGTGCTCACTTAAAACCACCCTGCTTTCAACCATGGCAGCCCTTTTCAGATACCTCCAGGGAGATTTACAGCATACTTCTGCACATTCGTACAGAATGCAGAATTACAAAGGTACAAAGGCGTTACAGACCTAAAACCCTGTAGCTCAACAAAAAGTTCCTTGTGATATTTTTCATAGCCTTGCAGAAGCCCATCATGCTGCTTTCTATATTTTCATGATCTGACACTAAGGCAGTGGTGTGTATGACTGGCCTCATACCCTCCGCATATACTGTAACCCACTGCAATGCTGTCATGTATAAAAAATGACTGGTAACTACAGACAAAATGTAACATTTAGAGGAAGCACAGGTTGCATGCTGACCCTGTTCAGGGTCGCCTCCACAGATCCGAATCGCGGGAGGCAGGACGGACTACGAGGGTCGGGTGGAATTGCATGTGGGGTCCAGGTGGGGCACGCTGTGCAGTGAAGGCTGGACCACCCGAGAGGCTATGGTGGCCTGTCGGCAGCTAGGGCTCGGCTACTCTCTGCATGCCATCACAGTGAGTACTGACCGGAGACGCGCGAGAGCTTGTAATGATAATAATAATAATAATAATTATCGCTTTACAGAGTCAGAGCAAGACAACACAAGACAAAAAAGAAAAAGAAAAAAAGCTTGGTGTGATGTTAGTTCAGACTCTATGATGCTCTCAGTCCTGGAGAGTCAGCACTGGCAAATCAGTTTAGTTCTGGTTGTCAGCAGCAGGTAGGTTTGCTGAAAAGCACCCTTGGAGCAAAAAGCAAACTGTAGAACAACAATAGCAACTAAAGTGTAGAAAACCAATTAAAAATCCCTTCAGACAAAATTCCTGGAAAGACTGAATGGAAAAAAAATATCATCACTCTCTGCCAAGTCACCAAGAAACCTTCCTCAGAATAATATTTAGAGAGAAAGGTCTGTTTTTTAATCCACATAGCAATCTTGTAATGTTGGCTCATTTCATTTTGGAGCTAAGACCCTTTTGCCTCTCTCTTTCTCTCTCTCTCTCTCTCTCTCTCTCTCTCTCTCTCTCCCTCTGTCCTGTCTGTGTTTGTGTGTGGTGTTGCCAAGGAAACGTGGTACTGGGACAGCAGTAACGTGACAGAGATGGTGCTGAGCGGGGTGAAGTGTACGGGTAACGAGATGACCCTGGCCGACTGTCGCCACGACCGCTCCGTCAGCTGTCGCAGGGCAGGGGCGCAATTCTCCGCAGGGGTCATCTGCACAGACAGTGAGTGTCTGGCCACAACTGAGATCTAGAAGAAGTAGACTTTAACGTACAGTCTGCTATTCAGAGGCGATACACTGTACGCACAGGTACCTGCCGTACCCATGGACAGATGTGAGGCACAGGGTCCGTGGGCACAGACGTCATTCAGAAATCAGGGGTGAATAAGGGCGCACTCACACTGGGCACAGTTCACACGGTGCCTGAGAACGGTTCTCTCCCATTCTTGGTCCGCACTCACACTGCATACTACCAAACTGTACCCAGGCACGGTTGAGCTGCTGTGCTCTAGAATCTTTGCATAGGCACGATCATAAGCCCAACCATACCGTGCCCGGGTACGGTACGGAGCGATCACTCTGGTCAAACGAACAGGACTTTGGGGGTCAAGCATACTCAGGTACGATACGAATGGCATAGTGTGAGTACACCCTAACATCATCCATGGCTGAGGGGCCCTATTAAGACATCACATAACATAACCTGTGTTATTTGACTGAAGGGCCCCATTCAGATATCAGGGGTGGATAACATAGTAGCAACTTCACACAGAGGGTTGGGCTTCAGGGTCCAGGGGAAGGGTCTGAGAAGGGACATTGCTTAAAAGTAGAACCTGTGACAATGGTCCAAAATAGTGGACAAATACTTTTTTTGTCGAATTCGGTGAATGGCTCTTCACAGACCTCCATAGTCGAGCCTCCATAACCAGCTCCAGCCAATCAGCACATTGTTGTAGGTGCATTGGCTGGCTGTTGGCTGGCTGCTGCAACCTTTCACCAAAGTATCACAGACTTTACTTTTGAGCAATGTCATGTCTCAGGCTCCAGACTAGTTCTGCCATTTTTCTTTTCTGATCGTATCAAAGTGTTTTCCACTGGGTAGAGCAAAATAAATGTTGACATCCTGTACAGTGTGTCCCGCCAGTGTTGTATGCACAATAAATAGCCAGATACGGTAGGTACCTGTGTGCACAGTGCAGGTTTGCGAGCAATCATCCCAAAAAAAGATTAGTTTGACAAACAACAAATCAAAAGTTACTTTAAATGTGTGAAGTAGAAGTGAAGTACTTTGAAATGGCACGGGTACAGCCCTTTCTTAACATTCCTTGAGGAACATCAGTTTCTTTTCCATTTTCCGTTTGTTTGTTTGTTTAGTGGTTTGTGTGCTTATTTAGTGGTTTGCATCATCGACAGGCAGTGCTTCACAACAGTGCTTCTCTGTATGCTCTCTGTGAAGTCTGGCTGTTACCCCCCACCCACCCCCATGTACTTTGGAGGGGTTTGAGAGATGAGTACAGCAGGCAGCAACAAGAATGATATGTATTATTGTCCAAGAACACCTTTGAATCACTGAATTTGAACCAGAGTATGCTGCAACAAGAATGATATATATTATTGTCCAAGAACACCTTTGAATGACCAGAGTACACTGATCTTTAATAAGCCTGAAGATGTTAGTGTTCAGGTACATCTGTCGAGAAGCACATCCCTTGAGTTTATTTGTTTGTTTGTTTTGTGGCCTGCATAGTTGACATGCAGTCAAGTTTCCTGCTTGCGTTGACTGCTCTCTGTTCCCCTTGTGTCCTCCCTCGCTTCCTGTTTCCCCCCAGCGGCCTCTGACCTTATCCTGAACGCTCCGCTGGTGGAGCAGTCCGCCTACATCGAGGACCGTCCACTCCACTTGCTCTACTGCGCCGCGGAGGAGAACTGCCTCTCCAAGTCGGCCGCCCGCGCCAACTGGCCCTACGGACACCGCCGGCTCCTGCGCTTCTCCTCGCAGATCCACAACATCGGCCGCGCGGACTTCCGGCCAAAGCTTGGCCGCCACTCCTGGGTCTGGCACGAGTGCCATAGGTAAACAGTGGACTCTTTTTGGCCCGGCAAAAAAGCATGGCTGCTCTGACCTTGTCCCATCCCATTGTGCATGCGTCACTATAAGGCTGTGAATGTCATTTTATTTAACAGCACAAGTAGCATGGTAATCTGAAGACCTCTAAGACAGTTACTTCTTTAACAGTTACTCACAGACAGCTACTCCCTGAATGGAATGCAATGCTAAAATGATTTTCTGTTGAGCGTGTTACTCTGTAAAGTTGCATTAGAACGACTTCAATTTGGGCTTTGAGAATGTAACTACCATGGCGAGCTAAAGGCGACCTCGGCTCCTGTCAGGAATCTGTGATGCAAGCGTCTCCTCAGAAGTCTGCTATAGTAATTTAGAGTCCCACTTGGCGTGCTGCCAGTCCACAGTAGAGAGTTCTTCAGCACAACCGGCGGTCACTTTTGGCCCAGATAGCCACATGTGCTGCTACTGCATGCTTCTGGCTGGAAAATAGCAGGTTTGTGCTTGTGGTCACTTATCTTTGTTTGTTGTCTTTCCATCTGTGATTTCTCTTTTCCCCACACGATACCTACATGTCTGCATGGCCGTATTGGATTCCAACTAAGTGTTGACTATATTGTGTAAATACTGAAAAGGGTCCAAATAAGTAAGTAAAATCTCTAGTAATGAAGAGGTTAAACAGTATATTGTTTTGATATAGACAGTTAATCTTAATGGAACGCAATGCACAGAGCACTTTTCACTTGCACTCATCTCTGTGGTAGGTTTTCTCCATAATGAAGTATTTAAAAGTCCACTTTACAAACCACAGACTTTAGTTTCCATAGAATAAAGGCAGCATGTGGTACATTACTGTACCTATAATCACAAAAACACATGGTATAGCTTAGCCTACACTAGAGGGTCACACTGCCGTCCTGCACCAGCACTTCCTCTGAGGTATTTTAATACAATCAGTGATTCCATTGACAGTTGACAGCACAAGTGGATTTCCTGAATGCAAGTTTGCCTCTTTCCAGCAAAGCCCATTTCAGTTGTCACAATGGCCCACTGGCCCGTTGTTTTATCCATGTAACCACTGGCATTGAAGTCACAATGGGATGTACTAGGTTTTAGCGTGAAGCCAAAGAGAGACCGATGTTTACACCATGGCATCAGTTCTGAATTTAGCTCAGAAAAGTCGTCACTGCCCAGCAATGGATACAGATATGAGAAGATGATCATTAGGTGGTCTGGCCAAAGGTCTGATGTGGCTTTGTTATCCTTGGCTGAGCTGGACACAATGCTCTTTATCTGTCAACACTGAAGATTGTGCCTATATATCCTCATGTCTGTGTGTGAAATGTCTGTGAACCCTTTAGGCACTACCATAGCATGGAGGTGTTTACGAATTACGACCTGCTTGACCTAAACGGCACTAAGGTGGCTGACGGACACAAGGCTAGTTTCTGCTTGGAGGACACGGAGTGCCAGGAGGGTAATGATGCCAACTGTAATCTCTCAGCTACTCGCCTGTCTGGACACACTTTAGTCCAAATATTCTGAGCCCTTCTGTTGTAGTTGTCTGTTAAAAACATTGAAATGAGCAAACCCACTGGCTAAGTCCTTTCATTTTAACCACAGGAATTAGTAATAATAAACACTTGTGATTAGCTCAAATTAGCTCTGTATCATTCACTGTGAGCCTTGGCTCTTTGACTAGCCATCTTTATTCCCGTCTGCCTGATTGACTTGCTTTAATGATGTGGAATTAAGAACATATTTTTCCCTCAAAAAAGGTAATCAGGTTGTTAGAATTGTGTGGTCTGTTCTCATGTTTTTAGGCGTGTCTAAGCGCTATGAATGTGCAAACTTTGGTGAACAAGGCATCACAGTCGGCTGTTGGGATGTATACCGCCATGATATCGACTGCCAATGGATTGATATCACTGATGTCAAACCTGGCAACTACATATTGCAGGTAAGTTAACTGCTAACATGTGTGGAATTAAACTGGTACTAGAGGATGAACAACAGACCATGTTTTATTGGCCTTTGTAATATTTACCTTCAAACATCTTTAAAGCAGCACTAAAGAAGATTTGCTCTCAGGGTCCCGCTACAGTTGAGAAGTGCAATAATAAATACTAAATATGTGTCTTTTGCAACAAAGTATGAAAATAACTCTGATATGATATAGAGGGAATGCACCAACAACAGTCTGTAGAAATTGATTCCTGTACCATAGCAGCGATTTCCATTCCTACCCGGTAATCGCCTATAGAGGGCCACTCAGACCATGGCAGAAGTGCTGTTCGTCATGTTATGGGGTTATGTGCCATCTAAATGATTTTGGAAATGTTATGTTCCCGTAAAAAAAAACTCTTAATGGTTTCTTTAATTACATTTTGACATGAAAGTGTCTTTATAATGATCCAACACATAAATGTTACTTTAGTGGGCTCTATGTGCATATGGACTGCATTATCAGGACCGACCTTGTGCAAGAATAGTTTTATAGGGGTCATACTGCCCTCTACTGGTCATAAGACTTTCATGCCTAAGTATTTCTGGGGATTTTTGTTAGTCATGATTAGTGATTAGTGAGTCATGTGCTATAAGAGCTACAGTTCACTCTGACTGGCCCTTGGGTTTGCTAGACATTGCAGACATTGTACTACAGGGACAGTAAGAGGCTGTTCTTGAATAATTCAGACGCACCAGTATCAGATTAACTAATTTTTTTATTTAACTTTTTGCTTTACTAACAAGGTAATCATAAACCCCAACTTTGATGTAGCAGAGAGTGACTTCACTAACAATGGTGTGAGGTGTAACTGCAAATATGATGGCAATCGTGTTTGGCTACACAAATGCCACTTCGGTAAGTGTGTTGGCCTAATACCTTGAGGCTTAACGTTTTTTTTCTCCAGTAACCATAGCAGATATAATATATAATTTAAAAAAACAGCCACAGCAGCATCATTAAAGTTTATTTCTGTTTTCTGCAGGTGGTTCATTTAGTGACGAGGAAGAAAAGAAGTTTGAACACTATCCTGGACAGCATAATAACCAAATTTCTTAACATCTGTAGACAGATGTCAGGATGTGTTCCTTTTCCTTAAACCAGAATGTATAGTACACTTATTTATTTCCATATTGTACTATGCCAGGTCTGCTCATGTTCCTATGTATAATACTTTTTCAAAGACCAGGGACACCTTTTCCCATGTTAAGTGGAATATGCACATTTTTGTATTCAATTTTTAAGATTCAGCTTTTTCACTACATTTACAGAAAACAACGATCCAAGTTAAACATCTCACCTAAATGTGTTAGTACATTATAAATGTAACTTGTCTCTTCATACCAGATGATTAATCTAAACCACCATTATGTATGTTTTGTACATAGGATGTACAGATTCCTGTGTTCTTGTGTCTTTGGATTGCAAAATACAATATGCTTTTTGGCCACATAAAGGCCACACATCTGTAACCAATTGAGTCATCCTGATTTAACCACAGAGTAACAGACTTACATTTTGGTTACATTGGGGTAACCAACATGCCATTACAGCACATTCAGAGTAAATGGGTCAGCTTCACGGAGCTAGTTTCAAATCTTGTGGAATGGCAACTCAAATGACATTTGAATGCACTTCAACTAGAATTACTGAAAACTTATTTTGATAGACCTACAAATGCACCAACCTGTGTCCAAGATGGACACTTGTCAGAATAGAATATATGCTTACTATAATTGTGATGCTAATCTGGTGCTAGAAGCAGTTCTTAACTGGGGCAGCAAATTCCAGAACTGGCATTTTAAAAGGTTACACATCCAACCCAACCAGTCCTACCCGCCAACAAAAAAAAAAAAAAAAACAGTAGAAACATTGCTTTGGATTTTCTTTTTTTTTTTATTGACATTAACACAGGTGGTACACCGGAAGGTCGTCAGTGACAAAATGTGAAGTTAGAAATTAGGAAAAAACACAAAGATGGAATAAGGGAAACATGGAAAATGACAAGACAACTTAAGCAAGCTCCTCTTCTCCCTCCTCCTCAAACTCGCCCTCCTCCTCAGCTGTGGCGTCCTGGTACTGCTGGTACTCGGACACCAGGTCATTCATGTTGCTCTCAGCTTCTGTGAACTCCATCTCATCCATGCCCTCTCCTGTGTACCAATGCAAGAAAGCCTTGCGCCTGAACATGGCAGTGAACTGCTCGGAGATGCGCTTGAACAGCTCCTGGATGGCAGTGCTGTTGCCGATGAAGGTGGCGGCCATCTTGAGTCCCCTGGGGGGGATGTCACAGACGGCGGTCTTCACGTTGTTGGGGATCCATTCCACGAAGTAGCTGCTGTTCTTGTTCTGGACATTGAGCATCTGCTCATCCACCTCTTTCATTGACATGCGTCCACGGAAGACTGCAGCCACTGTGAGGTAGCGGCCATGACGTGGATCACAGGCAGCCATCATGTTCTTGGCGTCGAACATCTGCTGGGTGAGCTCTGGTACAGTGAGGGCTCTGTACTGCTGGCTGCCTCTGCTTGTAAGGGGTGCGAATCCAGGCATGAAGAAGTGCAGACGTGGGAAGGGCACCATGTTGACTGCGAGTTTGCGGAGATCTGCATTAAGCTGACCAGGGAAGCGCAGGCAAGTGGTGACACCACTCATGGTTGCAGAGACAAGGTGGTTGAGGTCACCATATGTAGGTGTGGTCAGTTTAAGGGTGCGGAAACAGATATCGTATAGTGCTTCATTGTCAATACAGTAGGTTTCGTCTGTGTTTTCAACCAACTGGTGAACGGACAGTGTGGCGTTGTAGGGCTCTACCACAGTGTCGGACACCTTGGGTGAAGGCACCACACTGAAGGTGTTCATGATGCGGTCGGGGTACTCCTCGCGGATCTTGCTGATGAGCAGGGTACCCATGCCAGAGCCAGTACCACCACCCAGGGAATGTGTGAGCTGGAAGCCCTGCAGGCAGTCGCAGCTCTCGGCCTCCTTCCTGACCACATCAAGAACTGAGTCCACAAGTTCTGCTCCTTCCGTGTAGTGGCCCTTAGCCCAGTTGTTGCCAGCACCGCTTTGACCTAACACAAAACACAAGACTCAGTCAAGATATGTGTTCTCTTCCTACTCCAATACTCTCCCTCCCCCACTAACCACATTATTCAAATCCATCTGCATCACACTGAACTGAATCAATATTTGCAAATCAGCAAACACAATCACAGATGGGATCATGTCCTCTAGCCTTATTTAAATTGAAATGGCAGTGCGGTGGCTTACCGAATACGAAGTTATCTGGTCTGAAGATTTGGCCAAATGGACCAGACCTTACAGAGTCCATTGTTCCAGGTTCCAGGTCCACAAGCACAGCACGGGGAACATACTTTCCACCTACAAATGTGTAATGGTAAAACAAATTATCAATGAGCCATTCATTTGTTCAAACAAAACATTTGACCATCAGTCAAAATATAAAATCCTGTTTAAATCAACTCATAAAGATGTCCTTACCACTGGCTTCATTGTAGTAGACATTGATCCTGTCCAACTGGAGATCACTGTCGCCATGGTAACTGCCAGTTGGGTCAATACCATGCTCATCACTGATCACCTCCCAGAACTACTCAGGGAGAGGCAAAAGGAAAGGGGGGAAAAAATAAAAAAAAGAGAAGGTTAGTCGGCTGTTGGGAATGTAGGGTGATGACAGCATAGCTTCAAGGTACATTAAGCTATTTTTGCAAGTGGCGCATTCAAAATAAGAACTTCGGTCCTTAAATCCTCCTGATAAACCTGTAGAGCTCAGTAGCCACAACGCCATTTGAACAAATCTGGCCATCGCCCGAGACTGCCGTCTGGCAGCATGGCCGGCGCTTAGGCAAAATGGAGTAGCCTACGACACTGTGGCCATTTTACTCCAAGAATTCCTTTCTCGTGCGAAGTGGGTTAAATGAGAAACATAGGCCATTCAACGATAAATCAACGTTGTTATTCGGATTTTTTTGAACAAAAATCACTCCCAACGCTCAATACAGACGTTGACCGGCATTTCCCTTCAGTCAGGCGGCGTTCCATGTACGCACTTTCTGAGCTGAACCAGATACAGCCGGCCATATTACGACACGGCGCGCGCGCTGATCCAATGCGGCCAACACCCTTCAAGCTTTATACTGCAGCCGTTTTTCCTCCCGTTATCATACAAAGGGACTTTTGCTCAAATGAATAACTACAAAGTAACTACAGAAAAGATGTAGTTCAGCCACACCCATTTAGGTTCCCTAATTACAGCAACATTTTAGAGATTATACATTTTTAGATTTTTGGTAACAAAATAACGACTTCATAATCCCTGTAGCCCACATTTCATGGAAAGAACTAGGCAATTCACAAGGATTCATAATAGCTTGTTAGTAAGAAAGCAGGCCTCGAGGTGGGCGCCAACTCCCAACTCAAATAACGTAATTAAGGATTTTGGTTTACTGTTAACATAGAAAATACACGTACCTTGGCACCAATCTGATTTCCGCACTGTCCAGCTTGCAAATGCACAATCTCCCTCATTTTGATAGTTTGTGAGTGTAACTTTGGCGGACGAGATTCTTTCAGACGAAACCGGAACAATGACACTGTAATTTGAGATGAACGTCTATATATCCAGTCTGGTCAACTCGCCGGGATTTGAAAGGTTCGCATTGGGTAGAATTGATACTTGGCACGCCCTTTCTGAAATATCATTGGTTTTGAGTGTCTCGAGGAGGCGTGCAACAATTGGCCGATTGGACAGGCACAAGAGCGTATGATTGGCGGGTGAAGAAAACAATGTTTCAAATTCAAGTCTTTCGACTGTTACCTGTTGTACATTGTATCATATTGTGTCAGTACTCAAACAGATTCATTGTAATTTATATCTTGTAGACTAGAGTCTCCAGCCACGTGTAAACTGAAACATGTAAACAAATTGGCCACTTGGCTGTTATAGACTATTTCTTTCCCAGCAGTGATGTCTATTTCGATCTGTGCGATGAAAACACTTAAGAAGCCTCCTGGTAAGAGGAATATTGACAGCAGATTCTCTGACAGTCTGGCATATAGCACAACCGTTGAACTATAGCCTAGTCCATATTTACCATGATGTAGGTTATTAGTCTTGGGTTTATCTCTAGAAAATATCCCTTATAAAAAATATCTGCAGCTATGGGACAAAGACAATGCAGTTTTTCTGAAGTACAGTGCAGTATGCAGTTTTATGTCAAAAATACTGCATTTCTGCAGTGAAGTGCACTATGATGCAATTTGTATGTCCCACTTCATTCCTGCATGTGAGATTCAAATAATTCCTCAAAAACAGTCGTTGACACTCAAGCTAGCAATGACAATTTTGCAGTTGTAAGGGTATTTATCATACATATGGGATAAAAGACAAAGTAGACAAAGTCATGTTTTAGTCTGTGGATCTCCATACAATAAGGGGGACTTCACTGCAGTTAGAAGTAGGGGAAACGCTGCACATTGTATCACTCAAAGTTCATTTCTTTAACATTTTATTAGGACAATTAATTTGGCAGACACTTTTATCAATAACGATTTATAATCAAGGAACGCCAATCACAATGTTGTTCAGCCATTTTTTAAAGGCCTGAATAAGCTGAATCATAAAACATGTCCACTCAATGACCAGTAGCATTACAAGTTATGTTGCTTTTTGCTGTTATCAGGCATACTGTTTTGTTGTGCTTTCATAAGTAATCTGACTATTATCTACATTATTATCTATTATGTCCCCCCCCCTTAATACTCACACTTTTGTTTAACGATTACAATACATCTTCTTTACATTCTTTAAAGTTGAGCTGGCTCTTAAGCATAGGGAATTTCATTACTGATAAATCCTTATTTATGAGCCCATGACAATAAACTTGAACTTGAACAAAGTGTATCCTTGAATTAGCAACCAGAATCAACCATCCCTGTAGCTTTCTACTGTCCCTATAGGTTATAACAAAAAAAGAACTATAGGAATCTTATAGTATTTTGGGACAAAATATTATAATAATCCTATAGTAGATATTATAGCAATCTTATAGTATTTTGTGACATATATAGAAGTACTATAAGACTGTACTATAGGAACACTAGAGAATAAGGATAAGGATAATAAAGGTATTACAGTATTATAAACCATCATAGACCTACTATATAAATCTTACAGAATTACTAGTTATTTTTTTCGTAAGGTGTGTCTCCTCATAAGCCCATACGTCTCACAAAGATGGCAACTGCTTTAAGCTCAGTCACCATTCCTGGGTGCGGCAACAAGACTACAAGTTAAGAGTGAGGTCACAGCGCACATGATAAGCCAGAGCATGAGGTAATGGTTATGGTAATTGCCTTTCATGCAGTATGCAGTAGAAGTGAAAGACGTGAGTATACACCCCATGTGTAATATCACCTAAATGTCATTGTATCTCCTTACAGTGATTGCATTAAGTATGTAATCAGAACAGTAGTGGTTTTGCTTTCATGTAACCTAAAAACTAGCAGTTTGGATCTTTTATACAGCCTTAATGCAGGAACTTAACACACACAAAAGTCTGAACACTTTTTATCATTGAGATCTGAACCTTTTATTTTTTCCATTACTTTGTACCTCCACCTTTATTATAGACGACATACTAAATCTGTTTTGATTGAGAGCATACTGGTATTTTCATGCTCTGCCATTGTTCTGATTGGTCAGCTGCTCTTTGCTGGAGGGGCCGTGTTTCTCTACATTTCTCTGCACAATAACTCAAGGGTGATCTAATGGACTCTAAATCAGATCAAATACTCGTTTTCACATTTTTTCCCACTCTAGAAACTTTGCATGATTTCTTTGGAATGGTAGTCATGCTAGAATATTCCTCTTCTGCTTGTGGGACATGTTGGTAGTATTTTGGTTTGGTCATAGACATTCATGATGCCATCTATAAATGTCATCTCCCCAACACCTTTGGCACTTATGCAGCCCTATATAATCACACTCCAACCTCTGTGCGCCCAGCCCATAATAGCAATTTAAACATGCATATATTGCATTTCCACAGTATTCTTGAGCTCAATTCTAGATAGTTTTTTTCATATAAAGATGAATGTTGCTACATCAACCTTAAGAGAGGAGAATAGAAAGATAACTTGTCTTCATATGTTGTCTATATAAAATCAGACTGTTTGTGTTCGTTTCATGTGTGACTTTTACATTGCACCTGCATGCTTCAGTTGTTAAATCTGCCAGAGTTCACTACCCAACACCACTTACTACAAATATGCAGATGACACAGCCACAGCAGGACTACTTACAGACAACAGTTCCATCACAGCCTACCACCAGTCCATCATAGATTTTGCACTGTGGTGCTCTGATAACTACCTCCAACTCAACATTGACAAGACAAAAGAACTGGTCATTCATGCATCAAAATCACGCCCTGGACTCACTCACATCACCATCCATGGCCAACCAGTTGCACAGGTCAGCACTTTCAAATATCTTGGTCTCACCATTGACAATAAGCTTAACTTCAATGAACATGTCACCATTACACAGAAACGTGCACAACAGAGACTGTATGCAATACACAAACTAAGATCTCTGTATGTTGCCCCCCATCTCCTTCTGCTACTCTACAAAAGCATCATCCAACCCCTTCTACTCTACTGCTCCCCCTGTTTCTTCACCATACTAAATGTCACCAGCAAGAACAAACTCATTAAAATCTCACACTTAGCATCCAAGATAATACAGCTTCCCACCCCCAGCCTCACTGATGCAAATGACACAGCCACCACACACCTTGCACGCACCAAAGTAAGCAGCCCTGACCATCCCCTGAACCGGTTCTTCACCCTACTCCCATCTGGCCGCAGATACAGAGCCCTGGACTGGAAAAAAAGCGCACTTTAAGAAAAGTTTTATACCCTCAGCAATCACTGCACTAAACAAACTCCTGTAACAATTACCCATTCCCCCTATTCTTTTGTGTTTTATGTTGTCTGCACTGTCCACCTTTTGCTTGTATGGTGTTGAAGAGGGAGGGAATTGGGGGGGGGGGTTATATGTTATATGCATGAGGCTGTGTACATCCTGCATGGGATGTAACATATGTGTGAAAAAGAATATCCTTATAGGACAATAAAGACTCTATACTATAAATGAGTCAGTTGTCACTGTACAGTGCATTTATTTTTTAAAGTATAAAATGAGGTAAAACATTTCTTCAAATCATTTATTTTCATAACTGTAAAACCATGTACAACAGTTTGTCAGTGCCATGACTATAGTTCAGGACAATTGAGAAAAAGGTCAAATAGTCAAACAACATATAAAAGACGGAGGCAGTGATGTGTTATAGCCAAGCCTATACGCACTGACATTATTTCAGGGATAAGAAACAGAGCGAGGAGGACAGTGTTTTTCATCAGCTGTTGGAAAACAATGATGAGCTAATTCAATTCGGTCGTCCCAACAAATTTAAGCAATCTCTTCATCTTCATCAAAGTCTTCTTCAGCTGTGGCGTCCTGGTACTGCTGGTACTCGGACACCAGGTCATTCATGTTGCTCTCAGCTTCTGTGAACTCCATCTCATCCATGCCCTCTCCTGTGTACCAATGCAAAAAGGCCTTGCGCCTGAACATGGCAGTGAACTGCTCGGAGATGCGCTTGAACAGCTCCTGGATGGCAGTGCTGTTGCCGATGAAGGTGGCGGCCATCTTGAGTCCCCTGGGTGGGATGTTGCAGACGGCGGTCTTCACGTTGTTGGGGATCCATTCCACAAAGTAGCTGCTGTTTTTGTTCTGGATACTGAGCATTTGCTCGTCCACCTCCTGCATGGACATGCGACCACGGAAGACTGTAGCCACTGTGAGGTAGCGGCCATGACGTGGGTCACAGGCAGTCATCATGTTCTTGACGTCGAACATCTGCTGGGTAAGCTCAGGCACAGTAAGTGCTCGTATTGTAGTATAGTGATAACCATTCCTACTGGTAAGGGGTGCGAATCCAGGCATGAAGAAGTGCAGACGTGGGAAGGGCACCATGTTGACGGCGAGTTTGCGGAGATCTGCATTAAGCTGACCAGGGAAGCGCAGGCAAGTGGTGACACCACTCATGGTTGCAGAGACAAGGTGGTTGAGGTCACCATATGTAGGTGTGGTCAGTTTAAGGGTGCGGAAACAGATATCATATAGTGCTTCATTGTCAATACAGTAGGTTTCGTCTGTGTTCTCAATCAACTGGTGAACGGACAGTGTGGCGTTGTAGGGCTCTACCACGGTGTCGGACACCTTGGGGGAAGGCACCACACTGAAGGTGTTCATGATGCGGTCGGGATACTCCTCGCGGATCTTGCTGATGAGCAGGGTACCCAAGCCAGAGCCAGTACCACCACCCAGGGAATGTGTGAGCTGGAAGCCCTGCAAGCAGTCGCAGCTCTCGGCCTCCTTCCTGACCACATCAAGAACTGAGTCCACAAGTTCTGCTCCCTCTGTGTAGTGGCCCTTAGCCCAGTTGTTGCCAGCACCGCTTTGACCTGAGGAAAAAGAGAAAAGGAGACAGTCATTTTGTGATTTTGCTTATATCCTCCCTTCCCCCACAGACTAGCATTATTCAAATTGTGCTGAACCAAATCAATATGTGAAACTCAGCCAACACAATCACTGCTGGGCCTTCACGTTAATATTCTGACCTTGTTTAAACCCATTCAGTAGCCTGACGAGCCACCCATTCAGAGCTATGTCTTACCAAATACAAAGTTGTCTGGTCTGAAGATTTGGCCAAACGGTCCAGACCTTACGGAGTCCATTGTGCCAGGTTCTAGGTCCACAAGCACAGCACGGGGCAAGTAGCGTCCTCCTGGACATGATAAAAAGAAAAAATCACATTTACATGTATTCATTAAACAGACCCTTTTATCCAAAGCCACTTACAGACAAAGAATAACATTCAAGCTACAGTGCAGAGGAGACATTAGGTAGGAATTACCACTGCATCTATCAGTACTTGCAGAGACTTTCTAATGTGGAGACACAGCACTACAAAAAATACTCCATAGAAATGCATGGGGCTAGTTTGTCACGCCAATATGGCCGTTGTCTACACATATCCCACCCCTTCCTCGGCAAAACGTCGACATGTGAATACATTGAGCCAATCATATGGTGTGTTGTGAAGACATCGTGCCAATCATGTGTTGTGATCTCGCCGCTGGAGCAAGATTGGTGTCGTGAAGCATAGCGCACGTGCAGTTCGACCCAAAGACTGTGCCCGATGAGTGCCCATAAAACTTTGGCATATGGCCGCCGAGTGGAGGGACTTGCCTAAAAGGACTTTGGTACTAGTACTAGAGGATAAGAGTAAATCACTACATTTCTATGTATTGAGTACTAAATAGATGAGCATGGGATTAATGTATCATAAATGTGGAGTCCTTCTAAAATAACTTTCTATAAGATTTCCTTTCTTACCAGTGGCTTCGTTAAAATAGACATTGATTCTATCCAGTTGAAGATCACGGTCTCCACAGTAACTGCCTGTTTGGTCGATACCATGTTCATCACTGATGACTTCCCAAAACTATCCAAGAGGGAAAAAAAGTGTTGTACCACCCAGCTGACACATCACTCACAATAGGACATCTGAGGTTGTAGCATTATAGTATGCATGGTTTGAGATTATTAACACTGGCAGAGGTGCAGAGAAAAGCTGTCTACACAAGACTGAGTGCATCACGTTTCTATTCTATTTTATATTTATTGTAAAGCATACAATCTATAGATTTCCCTTTTATTTTGAAACAATCATATTAGGAGAACAAAAAACATTGATCTTAGTAAATATTTGAGTCTGGTTATAGCCCTATCCATGAAATGTTTAACTAAATATAACTTGTACATACCTTGGCTCCAATTTGATTCCCACACTGGCCAACTTGTAAATGCACTATCTCCCTCATTTGTAGTTCCTGCAGACTCATGGAAAAACTGGGTACTTTCAGGCACACCTTTGAAAATGGACACTGCTCCAACATGTGGATCTATATATCCTCTTTGATTTGTAAGCTTCTTGCTGGGTGGAGTTTACTCTCGATGGGAAATTTCCTGGCAGAACAGAAACTCAAGCAGGGGGTTTGGCTGACCCTGTATAGATCAAGGGTTGAGGCTTAGAGAAGGCTTAGAGAAGGGGGTCACAAAGCATCCTTCCCTAGACAATTTATTGCAAAGCTACTCTGAGAAAATGATAAAGTACTTCACAGGTGAGGATAAACAATTCCTGTGAAAATAATAAAAGTATATATGTAGCACTTCAGCTGTCTGGCTGCAGCAACTTGAGCTACGTAGCACCAATTTTTTTGTTTTTTTAATTTCGTACTGACAGTACTTGGTGACCTCGAGAAACGGAGATTTATGTGAAAAATCACCAGTTTTCTCCTTTAAAGCATGGGGGAATAAATTGTGCAGTCTTCTAAATCCCTCATCACAAAATGCATCCCTTGGACTACTCAACTACGCTCATGCCAACTATTTCCATTTGCTGGATGGGGCAGTTTATAGGCCATGGATATGCCTTCAGGATTTCTTTCTGGACAGCTGTCCTGGGTAAAGTCATCTTACTTTATTATGTCCAAAGACATGCAAGTGACCCAACAGCTATGCTCATAGCTTAACATACTAGCAATAAAGATTTACAGTGATGCAGTCATTAAATATTACTGCCAAATAGTAAGAACATGCATTATACCTTCACCCAGATGAATTTCTTAATATTAACAAGGCCATGTGGTACAAAACCCAGTGTTTGGACTTTAAGACCAAATACAACTACATATACAGCAGCTCCACTTGAAAGCAGTAGAACTAGAAAAAGCATTTTTAATCACCAACATACACAACACATCCTTTACTACTTGAAGAAACTTGCACTGACTTTGGCAATTGTGCAATTGCATATTTCTTTATTAACCCACTTTAGCAGACATTTATTTTAATGAAAGCCTCAAAGGTGTCCTCAAACATCACCAAGAGGCCAGTCACATTGCATCAAGAAATGATTTTAATGTCCTTAAAAGCTGATGCTGCATCGACAAAGAGTCCTCAGAACATAATGAACCTCAACCGTGTCATAGCTCAAACCACACAAAACTGAACCTTTGCTTTGTTAAATTTCCATTTCTGGACTTTATAAAAATAATATGAGATGTGTCACTGTCACTGGGACTTGATACAAATTGATACCAAAATAATCTATTTTCTTCTTCTTGCAGAGAGAAATAATTAAAAAGACATGCATGATTGCCATGCAAGAGAATAAAAAACAAAATCTGCCGAGATCTCCACAGCCTCGTATTCTCCTGACCACGCATGGTAATCAAAAATGTTTTCATTCAGCCTGTGTCGTGTCCCGTTTTCACCATAATGACTATTTCTCTTGTCCATCAAGTGGCTCTCCTCATATACCAAATCTTCAAAGAAAAAAAAACCTCATTCAAAGGTTCTCCTCCTGATTCAACCCATGTTTCTCAATGTAACGCCTGGTGGACAGAAAAGAGGGAGAATATGAGGTATAGTTGAGTTTAACAACATGGCAAGACACACGTAAGCATCTAATAAAGGTTGGGCCTAAAACATGGATTAAAATACAACCAGCAAGAGTAAGAAAGAAATGAAAGCCATACCGTCTGGCATATTCATACAAGGCCTCTTTTCTCTCTTGTAAGGACATGTGTCTGTCAATTGGACATCTTCCAAAAGATTTGGCAGCTGGCTGTATGTGGAGGGGGAAAAACACAACACATTCATGTAAAGACAAGAAAAAAAGATGAAGCCATTCTGGTGATTAGAGTTTAGAAACACTGAACAAATTGCACTCAAGCATGGCACCCCTCCTGGCACCCATGACACCGCCCAACTTGGCACACTTAGGACCGCCAAACATCACTCATGGAATATGCAGGGCTTAAAGCAATAGAAATGTCTGTGCCTGAAGATATCACACATTTATGAGGACGTCATATATACTGTAGTCTCATTGCCTATTTTCAAATCTTAAGCATACCAGCTCACGCCTGAATTCAGGCACGGTGCCAGAACACTTTAAGCCCTGAATATGGAACATGGAACAACTCAATGGAACATATCTGAGCCATTTCAACACACCTTGATGGTCGGGATGGGTGCTAGTGCAGCAGCATGAGAGGAGGCGGAGGAGGGGGATGTAGGAAGTTGCCGTAGAGAGTCAGATGAAGAACCGCTCAGCGCCTCTGGGGGATACTCCTCGGTTCTCTCTAAGAGGTTGGTGATGGTGGTGTCCACGCAGTTCGTCTGCACTGCATCCAGAACATACGGTTCCAGAATAAGAAAAGAATAAAGAAAGAACAACAAGACAGTGAAGAACAAGGGTAAGCTTCAGACACAAGAGATCATCAGAGAAGAAAAACTGCGGAGGCCTAATCTAGTTTCACCTCGTCGGATCAATTCTCACAGTTACATACACATAGAAGGAGCTTGATATGGATAGACTACAGACACTGAGCAAACACAATGAGGTAATCCAGGGCTTTGAGATGACCGCAAACACAATCAGAGGCCTTTGCCCAGTGGCAGCTCCGGGGGGGGGGGGGGGGAACAAAGGCTGGATACAGAGTGTTGGGGGGGGGGGGGGGGGGGGGGGGTGGACGTACACAAATCTCTGGTGATGACGCTGAGGGGAACGTCGGGGAGGACGTCCTTCACCTGCTGGGCCATCCTGATGATCCTGGGGTCCTCCGCCCCCAAGCTGGCGGACATGAAACCTCGTGGGACTGTCCGGGGTTGGGCACCCAGATCTGAAACAAGTACACGAGGTCCACAGCTTATAAATCACAGGAAGGCTTAGAGAAATCATTCACTAATTCAAAGCGATAGAGTAAATTACCAGTACATTAATGTCATAGACAAACATGCCATTCAGCTGCTGAACAAATCCACTCTTGTGCATAAGTATTTAGTAAAAAAAATATTATCCCATGTAAGGATAAGAATAGAATAAGAAATCCTCTCATATTATTGGACTGGTTGGTTAAGGAGGATCAAGAGGGGAAAAAAAGGTCTGGTAGAAGCGGGCAATCTGCATCTTCACAATGGCCAAACTATGCAGTCCAAATCTGATCAGTACATCATATGGATTATCCCAGCTGCATGCTGTGACCTCAGTAAGATCCTTACTGGTGCTCGCTGTCTGTGCTGCGGTGTGTCGTTTCCTTTTGATGTGCTCTGCTTTGTCTGCTTTAGTGATCTGCGTCGATACCACGCCAAGCTCAGTGGCGAGAAACTACGACACAGACATCACAAAACGGACAAAATAACGGGATTAACATTTAATATGCTTGACAAAGTCAAAAGCTACTAAACCAAAAGCCTACAAAACTGGAGGGGGTTTAGGACCATTCAGATTTAAATGATGGGTTGAAACAATGACAACTGTGAGATCTGTACACATGAACATATACATATAAAAACTACATTTTGACACCTCTCTGACCACCCACAAATGTGTTTAACACATCAGTTTAGCTGGCTAAGCATTTCTACCCAACACAGATTAGAGAGTATGGTTGTTTTATTAGCAAGTATGCTGCTCAGGAATCAGATATGTGTTGTCTGTCCGTCGTTACACTGCTCAGGAATCCAACGCGTGTTTTCTGTCTGCCGTTACACTGCTCAGGAATCACATATGTGTGGCACTGTGCTCTCACTCTGCAGACACAGATCTCAGGCTCATACCTCTTGGACCTTGTTAGCAAAGTCTTGATGCGAGTCCCCCTCCTGTCTGGATATGGGTGGAAGCCATCTAGAGGAAGGGAGACATTAAGGAGATTAGGGAGACAAAAAGGGTGAGGGGTGCTTTAGCCGTGCACCAGGCCTCTCACTAGTCCTACCCCCTGCTAAGCAAAGATAGGTTGCATCATTAAGTCCCACTAAAAGAATTTCCATAAGCTCTCAACAATATTAGCAGAAATGTTGGTTATTTAAAAAAAACAAATCTGCTTTTGGATTTAGCCAGAGGCTTTTACAGAAAACTCATAACACTAAACCCTTGAAACCCCTATGAAACCCCTATGAAAAGGTCATTCTAAGGGAACGTCTGTCTCTTGCAGTTTGAGTCAAACGTGGTGACTCAATAGAGTTAAGTGATTACAGCTACTCTACTTTGAGCTTATAATGAATAGAGTCACCTGGAAAATAATAAGGAAGAGTCCAAATACAGAAACAAACAAACAGTCATATGTAGTACCTTACATGGTACACTGTGAACGGAACAAAAAATGTCCACAGCAATTCTGTCAGCCAAGATGAATCAGGCGTAGTCTAAAAGAAAGAGAAATACATTAATGATGTACAACTGTCAATAATAGTCTTCATTCTTCATTTCACAAACAAAAGGTGTGTGTATGTGCATTTATCACATGGTACCAATGGGCACTGAGTCACCACTACCAGATATACAAACAACTTATACTGACAAGGGCTGTAACAATACGCAAATCCACAGCTGAAATCACAATACAAACATCCATAATCTCATGTCGTGGTTCGAGAAATCAGAGCGCACACACACACACACACACACACACACACACACACACACACACACACACACACACACAGTTGAGCTCTCAATGCAACTCAACCTGCAAAAACTCCCACCCTTTGGACCCATATCTAGCACCACTGCACTGTGTCCACATCACCACGCTAAGATGGCAGCTACACTTTCTTCTTTAGTATTTATTTAGTAAGTTAAGGCAATTATATGACTCCTGTTTTAAGCGGCCTGTATAGTCGCTGTTCTCTGCCATTCTTGCGCGATTGTGACGTCGATCCGACTGGCACGCATAGAATTTCAGCCTCGCACCGACAGGTTGTGCACCGCAGATGTGCACTGTTGCTACACTTGTCTTTGCTGATATAATTTCCACACACTCACCACACACTTATTTCATCATAAGACAAACTGCCTTTACCAGCTGTTAGTTGCATCTATCCCAGGATTGTGCTTGAACCTTAGTTTTACAAAATCACTGCTGTCCTTACTCCAAATGCAGTGTAACAGAGCTAAAAGCCATATCCGTCATATGTTGCAATGTTGCTATGGTCTGAACATCGGTCAGATTGCTAATTTGTAACTGCTGCAATGAGAGTGTGCACTTAAATGTGTAATACGGCAAAATAAAACTACTTCATAGATGAGATTATAGCAAGTTCACAATCACAACTGGTTTTGCTGAGCCTGACACTGAGGAATTCCTCAGTATGTGGGTACTAGTATAGTGACGTGTGTGTGTGTGTGTGTGTGCTTACCACAGCTAGGAAGGGCCGCTGCACCAGCAGGGCCACAGGCTGGACTGAGTCAGTCACAGAGAAAGACCACGAACTAAAGAGGAGGAGAAACACACATTACAAGACTGCAAGATTCAGGAGTGTGCCTCCACCACCTGGGCTTAAAGGAACAAGTGCATTTACACATACTCACTGCAAGAGTGCAATGGGCAATTAAGATAACAATCTCTATAAACAGACTGTGTGAATAAATAGTACTGTGGCACATACTATTCCACTGGACTGATTAGGATGTGTAGCCTACATGGCCCTACGTAGTGTTGGATACCAAGTGTAGCCTACATGGCCCTCTTGGTCCTCCGTAGTGTTGGATACCAAGTGTAGCCTACATGGCCCTCTGTAGAGTTGGATAATAAGTGAAGCCTACATGTACCTCTGTAGTGTTTGATATCAAGAGGAAAGTAGCAAACGTAAGTAGGCAAAACATGTGATTCTTTTTCACTTTTATGGCACAGTTCTACCGATCAGACAAAGCAGTTAAGACTATGCGGCATTGTCCCAATTCCCCTTAAACTTTATTCATGCAATTCTAGCATGCTTTATAAGAATATTTTTTGAAAATAGTCCCTCATTGGAACTGATTGCTTTCCTGTAAGTATCCAGGAGCATATGCTTTGCTGGTACTAAGACTAAGCTTTGCCCAGAATGTAAACATACAAAACTCCACTAATCCCTGGATTAGTCCGTGTGCTGATAAAGAGACAGACTAAACTTTAACTCAGACTAAAAAGATTCATGGCACAGCATGACTAAAATATTGTATTACAGTGCAACACCATCAATGCACCATTCATTCAACACCCACCATGTGACTGCACCAACACCACTACACTACTGTGAGCATTGCAGTACTTTAATTCTGTGCACTAAGACGCAGTTTCACACCACGTTCCATCTTCAGAAAAGTATGAGGGGTGTTCTCTGTCTCTCTATGTTCCACCGAACAAAAAAAAGAATCCAATATCAGAGGGTGACTAAGTGTAGATGAAAAGTTGAGGTAAATAGAGAGAAAGCAACGCAGCAGGATCAGTGAGAAAGGGTCCATTAAGGTAACATTAGTGAGGAAATCCCCCACCCTGTCCTTTACGGTCTCTGCCCCGTTCAGATTAAGCCCTGCTGTCTGGAGTCAAATGTCCGAGAGCCTGGCATAGCTCCCATGAAGAAAAAATAAAAAAATAAAAAAAGATTCCCCTTCCTAACTCACAGGAGCCATTACAAGCAGCACCTTACCTTAGCGTGTCACCAACACCACCAACACGCTGGCCAGCAATATTCTTAACTACATTGTCACCAATGTGTTAGAGGTGCTAAGTCAGATGTAGACAGAATAGACAAACACTACACGCTTCCTGGGGTCTGCTTACTGTACTCTACAACTGGACTATCACGTCATGCTTGGTTCTTTCTTTACTCTACTTGTGTTAAGTGTTATGGTAGCTAAATGGACACTGCTGACAGAGTGGAGTTTGATCAATACATATTCATAATTTACGGGCGGAAGCTTTTAGCGATCCAAAAGAATAGCATGACTGGGCAAAGCAGAATGAAGCAAACGCAAACGCAATCAACTTCCTGCAGCCATGATCTTAATCATTACATTTGAGCGTTTTTGAGCAACATGGCACGGCAGTGGCCGTTGGCCTCCCTCTCTTGAGTCACCTGAATTTGAGGAGCCCTGCTCGGCCGTTGGTGGTGTCTTCCTCGGGGAAGAGTAGCAGTGGTGGAGCCCCGGGGATGGAGCAGTACCTCTGGAGAGTCCCGGCCAGCTCCGCCCGACTCTCCGCCCCACCCCCCAGCTCCATGAAGCCCCGCGCCCAGCACACGAAACCTGCAGGGCCCTCCAGCAAGGGCTGCATGGGGAGACAGGGAACCGGACAGAGGAACACCTTTAATATATACGAGAGTGACATACTGCTTTTTTTACAGTCACTGCTTCACTCCCCTCCCGCCCACACACACATCTTCACTGTCATCACTCACATACATCATACATACAGTACTCTGCTTGCAATAGTAAGTCCCTTCACCATACTTGCAGTACACTGCCCCCCCCCCCCCCAATACACAGCACATTGTCTCATGAGGAAGCTTCTCCAACACACATATTGCACACTGCCCTCTCCCCACATACACAGCACACTATCCCATTTCCCTTGTCATCCCCCCCAACACATACACCAAGACCCCTGGCAGTTGGGTTAGCCCCTTGAGCCGTGGACCTGCCCAAGGTTTCTTCCTTAGTAAGGAAGTTTTTCCCCCCCATAAATGCACAAATAGGCTGACACCAGACATCATTTCACTGCATTTCTTACATCCAGTAACTATATGCATGTGACAATAAACTTCCTTGTATCCTTGTATCAGTCTGTTGCGCCTTCATTAATCAATTCAACTCAGTCAAATGAGAAAACATCTAATCATGAAACACTTGTACTGAGTTTAGTCTGTTCTTCAATTCACCAGCATGAGTTTCTTCCTTACACAACACAATTGCATTGTGATGGTTATAATGGAGGTTAGGGCGTGGCTGCATAGCATAATTTTGCTGCAAAGAGCAACATTTTTTTTCAGGCAGAATTGTTGTGTTGCTGACCATGGTTTGCCTATTCTATGCAGGTCCTCTCAAGTGGGCAATACCAAAAAATAAGACTATGGCTACTGGCCTAAATCTAGGTCAACACAGCTGTGCACACTGTGAATGCGGTCTTTATCCTGGCAACAATTGAGACAACAGTGGGTCTTAAGGAAGACAAAGGGCAAAGCTAGCACATGGAACAGCATGCAGAATGACCTCAGCATCTACACTTCTGCTATCTCTGTTGGTGTTATATGGTGGCTTATTTGTAGTTTTCTTGACAGAAGGAGAAAACAACTTACTGTGTTGCATGATGTAAGGAGGTTTATAACATTGTGGTCAAACTGAGTAACATGGTTACAGATGTACAGCTTCACATTCTTGTCCCTCGAGCGAGGACTGTTCTGTCTCACATGCATACCAAGCACAGAGCACATAATCCTGACAATGAATCTGAGAGGAAGATTAGAGGAAGATAGATGAGCGTGAGAATTATTAGCAGGTCAATTCATATTCAGAGTTTTCCTTGGTATCACTGAACAACAAGGTGCAATTGCTGAGGTTAAACTAACTAGCTGTTTGGACTAAGTCTGGGCTATTGCTGCCAAGTGGTCAGCTGAGAATGAGTAGTAGTATAGTCACAGTTGGTCTGAGAATGGATGTCTTATATCTTATGTGTAGATATCTGTTTATTACCCAAATGTCCCAAAGCAGTACACAACAGAACATAATGGAGTTGCGTGCTTGGGATGTTGTTCCCTCTTACCTTCTAATCAGACTGTCAGGAAGTGCACAGCTCACTAAGAATACATGGACGCCAATAAATATTCGTAACAACATCAAACAGAGACCAACAGGTGAGTACAGCAGCAACAGCAACAGTACCAGTCCATCATTTGGCAACCTGAAACAGAAATACAAGAGTGTTTCTCTAGTTAATCAACAAACAGTAACCAAACCTTAAAATGCACAGATGAGGCAAAGACACACTTTACCGTTACCAATCAAATTATCGCTTTAACGTTAGCTAGCCAGCTTGAAAGCTAGTTGACGAGGCAAAACTTAATTTCGACCTGAGGACCCCCATTTTCATAGCATACTAATGTTAGCTGATAGCAACAGGCGTATGTCAGGTCCTGTACGTTTTAGGTGTTAACGTCGTATGGTAGGGCCGGGGTAATGTTATGTATTGGTCTTTGGTTACATTAACCGTAACATTAGTGAACTTTAAATTCATTGGCAACGTAGTGCTAGTTAGGCAAGTTACAAGCCTTGTCCCTGTATGCTGGATTACACTTGGCTTGTTATTAAAAACGACAACTAACGTTAAATCAAACAATGTTAATATAATTTAGCTTGCTAGGCATAATCTGACTTCATATAGGTACTCTCTGCAATGCTACAGGTAACGTTTGGATCAACTAGGTATCTGAAATAATGGCTAATTCGTTCTGATAGCTTCCAGTAATGTGGCTATCGCTAGCTAAATAAGACTGACGTTGCTTAAGATACACGACTGACTCACTTAGCCAGCTAATTTGCAAGCAGGCGGCTAGTTAGCTTAGCCAGTTAACGTTAGCTAAATTGGGGCAACGTTTCTTACCTCTGGAAGTCAAACATCTGCTCTATGCCCCGCGTTTCCATTATTTGTTTTTTCTGCTTTTTGTTCGTAATACTGACTGTTTAATTTCCTGCATAGTACAACGGGAAATTGTTAGACTCGTGTCTACCAGCTAAGTGACACCAGCTTGTTAGCTTGTATTATTCATCTGTTGTACTTCGGACGCCATGTTGAAATCTTGATTATAGAGAATCTTCATAGGTTGAAGGGTTGAAAGGACGGCTAATTTTTGTTGTGGGTTCGACAGTTCTTTTTTCCACAAGTGAGGGCTGACACCTAGCGCCAAGGAGTAACCAATGCATGCAATAGTGGCACAACAGCGCAATAGTGACTGTGCCGACCGTGTAGGCTGGATATCTAGAATAGCCTGGGCCTAAGTCCTTAAAAGGCTTCATAGGTATTTTAAAATGTCCCTGATATTTAGATTATAAATAGGAAATCGCTTCAATTAAATATTTGGTCAGCAGAATTTGAGTCACAGTAGCCTATAAGACAAAGAAATTAGAAGAAATTGTGCCGAGAGAGACAAACCTACTGGATAAAATATAACTATTTTTCTTTCAGAAAACAAAGAAAAAAAGAAAGAAAGAAAGAAAGAAAGAAAAATAGTTAATGAAACTGTAGACCTATTTTCCATTAGCCTAGTCCGTAGATCTCACACTAGAGGGCGCCAATTGTTTACAATCTTTTTGAAAACTCGGCAGGCTCTAGTCTATTGCCTTTTCTAGAAGGTCAATGGTAAACATATTTGGGACAATATAAAATTGCATACAATTAGAACAGCTACCATTGGATTATAAAATACATTGGCAGTTCACACTGACATTAAAACAGTGCACCAGGGGAATGGCTCTCAGCCGTTGAACATATCACGAGACGAGATAATAAGCTAACCATATGATATTGGTCACTGAGCTATTACAACTATTAAAGGTCTAATTTAGTTTTGTGGGTATCAGAAAAAGGAAAACTGAGTGTGCTTCACTACTAATCTATGTCATAGCCAGTGCTCTTGACCTTGCTCCTGCTTTATAGAGTGCCCCTAACCCCTGGCCCCCGAATCTGA
This sequence comes from Alosa pseudoharengus, assembly GCF_046254945.1. Classification (NCBI taxonomy): domain Eukaryota; kingdom Metazoa; phylum Chordata; class Actinopteri; order Clupeiformes; family Clupeidae; genus Alosa; species Alosa pseudoharengus. The sequence goes on along the minus strand of NW_027468630.1, from coordinate 24,771,370 downwards.
CTGTGGCACTCTGACCTTTCTCATGCAGTCTTCCCCTCCTTTCCCTGATAAATAACAGTGATGCTCCTTCAGCACAGCATAGTAGCCCCCAGCTGCTGTTCCCCAATACATCTCTCAGTTAGAGATTGAATCTGCCCCATTCATTAGACTAAGTGGATGAAGCTCCCTAATAGGAGCTCCCCTTCCCCTCAATAATTGCCGTTGATTGGCGTAAATTAGACCCTAGTTGCCAGACGAGTGATTCTCGACGACGATAATCTGATTCCCAACTCAAACTAATAGGATTTTAACTCCGGCTTGGCCTAATGTCCGTCTGCAAAAGGCCTGGGCCCAGCCCTGTCCGCTGACCCACCCGTTGCCTTCTGGATCATATTGTGTGCTGGTCTCTGCCCACTGCACATGTCTGCAGATGAGACTAACTCCTCTGAAGCCTCTTCCCGGCGTGGCGCTACTAGTCTGGTTCCCCTCCGCTGAGGAGAGCTTCATTAAACATGCAGCGTTAATTGCTACAAACACAGATAACACAGTTGATTATGTTTGTTGTTGCTGTTGTTGTCGTTATTGTCCCAGTGATAAATTGCAGTTGGAGACATGTTACTACCCTATAAATGTTAATCACAGTTTACATGGCCTTCCCATTTCTCTGGAGCACCCGGTCTTGTTTCTGTTCTACTGGCAAAGCAGTGATTCTAAATAGGCATTTCCAAGAATAGGTCTATCATAGGTTTGTGGTGCATTATATTATACAGCATAGAACTGGATGTTTGCAAAATACTGTAGCCAATATCCTCCACCCCTCCATGTCTGGTGGAGCCCATATAATGTAATCTATGTTCACTGAGGAGGACATCCTCATTCATGATTTGGTTTCTCTCCAAAAAAGAGAGTAGGCATGGCATCACCAGAACGGAGAAGTGTGAGCAGTTAATGTTTTCTTTCTTGTCATTTGGCGGCTGAGGGGGTGGCGTCGCATCGCTGCTTAGGCCCACAGTCTAATGAAACTCCACTCCATTACTGCTGAGTCGGACAGATTGCCATCCCAAAGAAATGAATTGAGTTTTTTGTATTTGTGAGATCATTCTCCCTCCATTAACTGCTCTTTATCCCGTCTCTTCATCACAGCGAAATCGGGTTAGACGGCCATGATTAGCTGGGGTGGCCTCCCTTTTTAAGCAGTAATTGGGTTTAGCGGCTCAGCTGATAGCGCCATTAGGACCAATAAAGGCTGGGCTTGGCTCGCAGAGTGAAACAGATTCTTCCAGAACAGATGGCGGACGGGGGGAGAGGGCTCTGATGGAGAGAGGAGAGGAGAGGAGAGGAGAGAGGAAAGGAAAGGAGAGGAGAGGAGAGGAGAGGAGACGAAGGCAAAGTTTGTGCAACCGTAGCCGAGCGTAGTTTCAGGCTTTCAGGCATCCATTGCTGTCCTGTTCAAATTTTGTTGTGTTTTGCTGTATGCTGTAAGATGTAAGCTGATAGCAGGTCACTGATACTTCATGAATGACATTTGAGCCTAAGGTTTGGGGTTGTTTACTCATTTGGTGGGTCATTCCATATCTGTGCTATGATATGAAGTAGGTGGACCCAACTGAAATGCCTGGTAATGTGGATGACTTAAATGAGTGACTGATATGTTATGGTTATGCATGAATGCATTTTTTTTTCTTCTAAAATTTCCTTCAGGATGAATAAAGTATCTATCTATCTATCTATCTATCTATCCACAGTGATTGATATTCCATCAGGACACTGAGGATATTGGAGCTCCATTGCTCATGCTGATCAAATCTTCTGACAAAATCGAAAGGCACCCACCAAGCAAGCCTGAACAGAAATCAAATATTATAATCTGTGGGAAATTACTCCACGGACGTAACATCATTCTTTTAAAATAAAATAAAAATACTATATCCTACAATTACTCCAAAGGATCAGAGAGACAACCCTTTATGAAGTGAAAGTGCAGCCAAAGCCTATACTCCACTCCACGTATAGAAACCTTTCAAGAGAATGTGGAGAACTTATTTTTTAATGCTTGGATGCTTTTCATAATGGTGTGTGTTATGTGTGTGTGTGTTTGGGGTGGGGGTGTTCCCGTTAGGCTATCCCTGGAGAAGGCCTAATGAGAGTGCTTCACATAAATGACGGCCAGTGCACTGCTTTTAATTATTCAGACTAAGCCAGGCCTGCAGTTTTTGGAAAGCACTTTGGTCTCACAGGTGATACCACAAGTGCAATATGAGAATGATCTTTGTGAGACTGATACAAATGACACACTTAGAAATGAGGAAAGTAGACAGCAGATTATGTTTATATCTTTTTATTCTTACTATAAATCAGCTGTTTGGTGTTAAGTCATCACATCAGAATACACTGCCTTCAGACAAACTTTAAGTGCACCATGCAATCTAAGAGTAGGCCTAACCATTCAGAAACCATTGCTGGGATAAGAAAAGAAACCCTGAGGGAGGTATGCAGTCTACTTTGCTGTTAACCAGAGCCTCTTGTTATCTGTGGCCATTATGAGAGAAATCAGCATGATGATGTGTTAACACTTATCAGTGCATGTCCCCATTTAGACTGCAAATAAGCTCACTGGATGTTGTTCACTGGGAGAGGGAATAGGGTGTGGTTTTATGTAACGTGTCCGTGCTCTGGTCTGGCGGAGAAGGCCAAATAAGTCTGTTGTGGCTTTATCATGGTTAGCTGGTTGATTTGTCCTTTTGTAGAAATGGTCTCAAATAAAAGGCCGTTTTGATATATTGGACATAAATGTGTATCGATCTTGATGATATTGGCATCTATACAATTTAGTGGAAGTAGCCTACTACTGAGGGGATGAACGTTTCTGTCAATGGTACAGATAAAGTATATGTTGAGATGAGAGGATATTTTTGCATGATCTTTGAGTTGACAGTAAATCTTTCGACTGATTTATTTTCAAGTATGACAGTCATCTGTCATATGCTGCTGTGCAGTCTGTCAGCTGTGTGTGTGCAGTCCATAGATATTTTTCATACTCTTTCCATCTTTTCTTTGTTTGTTTACATGAAGGCATCAGCTTTGCTATTCTGTCAGTTCAGGAGGTGACAAGACTTTGATGTTCTGCACAGCCACTGGCTGTTTTCACAATATTTAAATAAGTCTAAAATGAACTGCAGGTGTTACAATATTTTACTTTACCAATTGATAAGATCTATTTTACCCAACCTCTACTTCACATTCAATTGATTAAAATGTCTGAGATAAACATTGACCCTTTTCCACAAAGTTGGCATGTTCGTCTAAAACACTGCTCTCCTGCAGATCTTGTACATTAAATCTTCCAACTTGACACCGAAATACACTTAGCCTTTAATTACACGTTATACACCCCGACATCTGGTATCTGATTGTCGAGGAAAAGTAGTAGTACTGAGCTCCCACCATGATTATGGCTGACAGAGTGACTGCTCAGGTCACTGCAATGGCACAGGCCTTCACTCTCCCCTACCCAAGTTACTCATCACGCCCCTGCATGAGGGACTCTGCAGCCCCCACTTGCTTTAACAGGCCACTGGCTTGAAAAGATTTGCATGCTGTCAAAGGCCAACACAGCTGAACATCACGGTGGAGAGCCATAAAGAGTTCCTTTTGAGTGTCAATCATTTTGAATTTTGAATCTGCAGTTTAGCTTAATGTGTATTTGTTTAAATAATTAAATCAGCATGCTTGAGCACTTCAAAGTTAGACAGTGGACGCACCTTGACATATAGAAAGCAGGGAGATGTAGTCAAACGGGTAGATTTAAAAATGCAATGCAATACCTACAGCTTGGTCCTCTTTGCATTGCAATAGTGCATTCCTTTCCACCATCCATTGAGGCAGCTTGAGGCAATTACCTCCAATAAGGGCCACTCATTAGGCGTCCAGCGAGCTGAATGAGATCTGCTCCACACGGCTAATCAATATTAATGATGGATTATTTACAATTAACAAAGGGCCCGTAATGGCCCACTAATTGTTTGTTTTGTTTGAACGGGGAGAGGTGAGACTCGGGGATAAATCAGGACAGAGAGGTGGGCCAATGCTCGCCCACTTCTGCGCAGTCCCTTTCATAGTCATTAGGCATTAACATGCAGTGCTCTAACTGATGATCTGCACACACTGGTTGAACATATCTACAGATAGCTTGAATCTATTGCACAATGGCAAGACAATTAATTAACTGAATGTTCATACATAATGGTAATGTAGCAATGGTAATGAAGCATGTTACTTTTTTGTTTTTGATATTAATATGATATTTTGCAAATGCTCAGAGGGAAAAAACTTTAAAAGGTATGTTTATTTAAGACAAAGTCTTGTGTGGCAAAGGCATGGACCTAATAGTATTCTCATTGCTAGGCTAATGTACAGTATATATCTCTCTCTCTCTCTCTCTCTCTCTCTCTCTCTATATATATATATATATATATATAGAGAGATAGATAGATAGATAGATAGATAGATAGATAGATAGATATACTATATAATTTAAAAAGAAAAATATCTGATAATACTGTATATAAAAGTCACTTTAAATAGTTTTAAATAAGAGTGTGATGTGTTAAGACCTGGCCACCATATCATGGTGTTATTGTATTATTGTTATTGTTATGTATATTCCCCCTGCAATTATAATACTTATTGTTACATGCATTTGATGTCAGGCTTGACCTGTTTTTTACTCTTAAAAAAGTCAGTAATTACACGCATGATGCAATGCATGATAGAATATCTTGCCAAATACAGCACTAAACATTTTCACAACAGAATCTTTGTGCGCCCATTTTGTGCGTAATTATCTAAAGCTCTTGAATGTTTTCAGGTGCAGGTATTATCCTGTACCAGGTGTGTAGAGGTGAATTTATGGCCATGGCTGTGACCGTCACCCCCCCTCCCCAACCCTAAGGAGACAGATTTTTGATTGGACACCACAAGCCGCTGGGCCCACCCTCTCCATACCTTGCTGTACTAGGTTGCAATTTAAGAGTGGGGTCAGCTGAACATCAGACAGTCCGTGACACCCTTTGTCTCTCCCATTTCTGCCTTGTCTGCTCTTTTTGACTGTCTGTGCAGGTCGCTTCCATGCAAAGGAGTGAAGGCAGACAGCACTTAGACCGGCACAAAGAGAGAGAGAGAGAGAGAGAGAGAGAGAGAGAGAGAGAGAGAGGTGGGGAACTGAGGTGAGATAAGCCGCACTTAAGTATCCTGGTACCAGTGAGCCCGGTGTTTTTGACAGACAGGTGATATGATCGGGCCTTAAAGCCTGCTGAAGATCACTCATCTCCAGAAAGAGCTGAACCACTAGTGCCAGAGCCGCCACTCAAGCTGAGCAGATGGAAGCACTCTGATCCCGCTGAGACTCTGGAGCGCCCCACACAAACAACGCCTGGAGGAACAACAGGACAAAACAACTGGGGCACATTTCTTGTGTGTGTTTTTTTTTTTGGTGTGTTTTCCATTTTTCCAAAGGGATTTAAAAAGACCATGGCTCTTAAGGAGGCACTGTTGGCTTTGCTGCTGGCCCTCTGTGTTGAACCGGTGCCTGTGGAGTTCCTTCAGAACATGCCAATTGTCCCACGGCAACCAGGGTGCCCGCAGGTGTGCCAGCCCGACCTGTGCCCGGTGGCTCACCTCCTGCAGCGGTGCCCGGCAGGGCGGGTGCGGGACGCCTGCGGGTGCTGCTGGGAGTGCGGCAACGCCGAGGGTCAGTTCTGCGACGCCGACCCGGCCGCTGGGTTCTACGGACGCTGCGGCGAGGGCCTGAGGTGCCGCGTTCCTCCCAGGGAGAGGGCCCGCTTCCTTACCAGTGCGGCGGAGGAGGAGGAGACGCCCAAGGCCGTCTGCGTGTGTGCCAAGCATGAGGTGCTGTGTGCCACTGATGGGAAGACCTACGAGAACAAGTGCCAACTGCGCAGTGCCCAGCGTGGCCTGGCACAGGGAGAGAGTAGACCCAGCGTGGCTCACTATGGACCATGCCGATCAAGTGAGTGCATTCTGGGTAGTAGGACAGGGGTTAACCACATCCTGGGGTTAAGAAAAGGCAGAGAGGTTTAATAATGAGAATGTGAGTGTCTTTTGGGATGTGTTTCTTAATTGTTATTTGCGAGTCTGTCCTTGACAAAGAACTTACGTTTTCGCTAGCCTATCAACTGATAGTAGAAAAGGGAGCCCAATTAAATTATGCTAATGTGTTTTTGCAGTGTGTTAACCCTCAGACTTGCAGTAAGAATTATGAACAAGATTGTTAACTACTACAGTTTAGATTTTACTGTCCATTATATACCTGTGATAATTACCTGTAAAACCAAGAATGTCTTTTGCAGATTAAATCATAAACTACTGGTAGTGCCAACAGCACTAAATGGATAGAGATGTGTGAAATGTTGATATAGTAGTCCAATTAGATTGACTGGGAATCATAAAACATTATGACATTAACTGCACATCGGCTAAGGTAAATTCACCCTGTGGCCTTCTTCAAGACAAGGTACTATAGCATTCCCTGCAGTAGGCCATGCAGAGCTAAAGGCCAATGAGGCATTGCTCATCATGACTTTAATTAGGCAAGAGATATTAACGGAATGACCATTTATTACTTTGCTCCTACAAAGGTGAGATGAAAGCAATGAAATCCTACGGCAGTCATTTAGGGGATATCTGCATTACTCACAGACAATGTTACTTTCAGCTCACGTATCTTTCCCCAAACTGCATATGTTTCTGTGTGAATTCATTCCAGATTGAATGTTAGCCTCAGTGCTACCCACAGAGGTCATACTTGTGAATTACTAGAACAAGTAAATTAATTGTCTTAAACCCAATGTTACACTAACAGCTATGTTTGGCTTTCTGTGTTCTTTGCAGAGCCAGTCATCACCATTGGCCCCCAGACCAGCCACATGTTAGAGGGGAGCGACGCTGTGTTTGTGTGCGAGGTCTCCTCCTATCCCCTGGCCACCGTTCACTGGAGGAAAGATGGGAAGAACATCTTTCGCCCTTCTGATGACTCCAACATCGCTACACAGGTGCCCATTAACAGAGTACATTACATATGCATGCATGTAACAGATATTAACACTTTTTTCACCTCACTGTGTATACAAATGTTACTGTGCAGGGAAATCCGATGAGAAATAAACAATGTTGATGACAATGTCCCTTCTATTGATAGTGCCTTATTTCCTCATGGCTGAGGGTCTGAATCAGGTCAGATGTGTGTCAGGGTCCCATGATATGGATGATTTTGCACCTAGACGTAGTCCTTCTTTTATGTGTGCCAGTGGCAGTCAAATGCAGCCTACGCCTCAATTATGTTGTCTTTGTCATTAAGCCTGTGCATTGCGTGCTCAGAATGAGAGAGAAGGAGAGACAGAGAGACAAATAGAGAGGTGCTGCTGACATACCAGTGTAACATTAAAGAAACTTTCAAGTGTGATCTCTATCTCAATAATATTGCCTTTGCCCGTTGAATTATATACTGTGCACCTGAGAATGATAGGGAGAGAGAGATAGACAGAAAAAACACAGAGGGAGTTGGGGAGAAATAGAGGGAATGAAAGAAATAGAAAGAGAGAGAGAGAGAGAGAGAGAGAGAGAGAGAGAGAGAGAGAGAGAGAGAGAGAGAGAGAGAGAGAGAGAGAGAGAGAGACTAAAGCGTGAGACCGAAGTGTGTAAGCCCCCTCTGTGTAATTGTCAGGTTTGCAGAGGCTCATACTGTACACACACACACACTCACACACACTCACACGGTGTTTGCCCCTCTGTGTAATTTCCAGGCGCGCCGAGGCCCCCAGCGCTTTGAACTGACCGGCTGGCTCCAGATCCAGAGCGTCCGCCCTGACGACGAGGGCGTGTACACGTGCGCTGCCAGGAACGCCTTCGGAGAGGCGTCTGCCTCGGCCAGATTGCAGGTTCTGAGGAAAGGTATGTCTGAGCATGGCCAAACAGCGGCACTCTTAGACGATAACGGAGTCAGGGCAAAGGGCAACGCGCTTAACCACCAAAACAACGCGTTCAATGGGTCACTAGACAGGCTTGTCTGGGGGAGACTCCACTGAAAAGCAATGACCTCTTTGTCTAAACATGTTCCTAGATCTAGCTTTCAAGGTTCAGTCAATGTTAAAGCACAGTGTATGACAAATCTAGAAGGCAAGAGACATTATGCACCGAAAACCCTCTGCGGATTACAGGGATTAATTGTTCTAGGGAGAGAAAAGTATATTTATAATACCTTATATATAACAAAACATTTGAATAAAAACAAAACATTTGTATAAAAACAAAACATTTTAATTCTCAATGCATTCAAGCCCACAGATTAGCATTTCTCCTCAACAGATGAGGACCACGCATGCTGCTTTTCCCGACTGTATCTGTTTTCTGAATGACGGAATTTCTGAATAGAAATTGTACCCTGCATTCAAACTCATACACCCTGCAACCATTTTCAAATCAATTCATTTGCTGACTGCGGTCTGACCTGTGGCATAAAGAGACGTTGCTATCAACAACTGAGTCCCATCGATCCCCCAGCCCACTTCCCCGTCTCCAGGCCCCACTATCAGTGCCTCTCATCTGGACGCACGTAAAGGTGAACTTGGCTTTCCGAGAAATTTCACGGAGATGCAGATAGCCTTACATTGTCAGGGGCTTTATGCTGAAGGAAAAGTCACATTAGTGATGACAGGCGTTTGTGATGAGGAGTGGACAGAGCAGAGAGGAGAGGAGAGGAGAGGAGAGGAGAGAGGAGAGGAGAGGAGAGGAGAGGAGGGGGGTAGAGGGGGTATATTATATGGCAGTGACTGTCTCCTTGTTATCTTCATCTCTGGGGGGTCTGTACCCCCCTCACCCTTTATCGGTGCACCCAGGATCCGTGTTTTTCTGGTCTTCTTTCCCGGAATGCTCCCAACTCATTGAACCCTGTTGCTGAAAGGTGAACCTGCAACCAAGGGAATCCACTTTGGCCTTTTTAACCCCCTACACTCCCATTTTCTGCCCACACTGAAGGTTGAATAAACCATAAGACATATATTCATATCTCAATGTATGGATGCCAAAAGTTCTCCACAGTCATTCTGAAGAGCTTTACAGCTGTAATGCTTCATTCTCTGCATACCATTATACTATCAGAAACATAGGCTACTGATTGCACGTGCAACTCTTGTGATTTTATGAAATGGAGTTTATTGCAGTTCTAGTTGTAATGATGACTCTGTTCTTTCCCTAGAATCTCAGACAGCAAGCGATGAGATGAAGACGAAGCCATACAGCATCATAGACGATGAAGAGGATGGTGAGGATGAAGACTACGAAGGCCACTCCAGTGGGCATATGTACGTGTAAATTTGTTTGGCGGTAAAGAATATGTAACAAAATATATTTAGATAGATTTTATAAGATGCTTGAAGTGTATGTATAATTGCATTCCAGTGAGTACAATTTCTGATTTATGTAAATAAAATCCTATTTCCTTTATACCTACTATCTCAAATTAATTCTTTGTAAGACTGGTAACAAGTTCACTGCTTATTATATTATTCATCTTCTCAGAGTCTTACTGCTTGGTATGCTGAGTGAACAAAATGATTTGAGCATTTAATTAGCCATAGTTAGGGATGATAGCTGCTATATTTCCCTCCAATCTGGGTGATGGCTATCCTGATATGCTTATCCTCCATTGTATTTGTGCAGATTTAGGGATTTAAAGAGTGTGTGTGTGTCTGTGTGTGTGTGTGTGTGTGTGTGTGTGTGTGTGTGTGTGTGTGTGTGTGTGTGTAGGTGTGCAGGTCTGTGTGTATGCACCATGCACCATGTCTGTGTGTGAGAGAGAAAGACAGAGAGAGAAAAACACAAATGATAAATAAAAATACAGAGACCATGTTGCACTTACCCAGTGGGCACTTACCCAGTGGGCCTCCTCTACTTGTCCCTGTTAAATAAAACATGGCCCAGCTCTCTGTAAGTGTCTGAGAAGACCAGAGGAGAAAAAAAGCACCCAGGTTAAGTTGTTTGAAAGCTCCGGTATTAAGAGGCGTTTTACACTTAAGAAGTTGGTTTCGCTGGGTTTTCTGTTTCCACCGGCTATTGATTGATGCTCAACTATCAATGCATAATAGAAAAGCACTCAGAGCAAATGTAGGGTTATGGCCTTGGAGGGAGGCGGCAGACGAGACTGCAGCCCAATGCCATTATTGCCCCATAAAGGATCCCCGGGGACAGCCATGGTGTTCACATCAGCACACACCAAGTACCCAATTAAAGAGAAAAACCTTTAAATTCCCTTCTCTTTCCTGGGCGGAAATCAATCCGAATTCAATCCATTCAGCTAGGATTCCGACAGAGCAGGTAATTGCTCATAATCGGTGAGAGAGGTGACAACAGCTTAAAGGGGAGACACTAACACAATCAGGGATTTTCTTTCAGCGTGTGTCCTCTGTACGGTCCTCTGAAGAGAGGCAGGGCAGGCAGAGCGAGCGAGAGTGAGAGCGAGAGCTCGTCTATGTGTGTTGCGCTCGCAAAACGCCTATCTAAAGTTTCAATCCTTATTTTTAGACGCTCCATGAGCAGGACTGATGTGCATTTAAGTCCTTTTTAGACATCTGGGCCAATAATGCACTCTGTAAAGCAATACTTCCGTAACACTGCAGTGAAAAAAACCAAAAAAACAATCAAAGTGTTTTAAAACAAAATGGATCCCTGATTCATCTGAATCATTTGGGTTCTTGAGCGGCATTAAAAATTAATGTGGCATGGAAATTCCTCTGGCTTTAATTTTCTGTGGTGCAGATTTGTTAGCACAAGTAGGGGTGACTGGGGGGGGGGGAATGCAATTACGCCATGATTCATTTTCACATGGGTGTAATTCTATCTATAGGTATTAACGTGGACACCAGGCTTTATGGCACTGTTTGACTGGATGAAACCCTCCCCTGGTCCTCTTTTCCAAAGGCAGCTTAATGATGCTTCTGCCCGCCTAGCAAGAGCGTGTGCGCGCCTGCCACCACGGAGCTGGGGTGAGGCGAGAAAAGACGAGGTGTGTGTGTGTGTGTGTGTGTGTGTGTGTCTGTAGGAGGAGGGGTGGCCGGCCGGCCAGCCGTGTGGGTGCAGAGGCACCCTCTCCCTCCGGCCAGTAACACGATGTGCAGGGGTCAGCAGAGGTCAGAGGTCAGCAGCAGAAGTCTGCGATTAATGGATGTCTCAATAAACCGTGAGTTTAGATTACCAGCTCTCCCGGCCTGACCCCAACCACTGGCGGAGTGGAAGCACAGGGGTTCATTAGTGTGTATGTGTGTGTGGGGGGGGGGGGGGGGGGGGGGGGGGCTCGACCTCCTCTCCTCTCCTCTCCCTTTTAATTGGATTCCTTGCGAGGTAAGTGAGAGCAAAAGGGGTCTCCTCACTCCACTCCCCAGTCGATACACACGCCGGGCAGACATGCAGGATGCCCACTTCAAGGGCTATTGACAAGAAAAGAAAAGCAGGACGGATTTCCCTGAGCGCACTCAACACACACTCAACACACACAACCTCATCATTCTCATGCTGGGAAGACATTTATATAGCCTGGCTGGTCACACTTCATTTTGCTGATATTTGGCAGAGACGCACAACAGTTACTGTCCTCGAAATGTGAGTGCTCAACACTATGTTATTTTGATCTTTTCAGTGTTTTATGGGACAAGAATGCTTTTGAAAAGATCAAAATAGGAACAGTTGCACTTGGAGATAATGAGCACTCATTGAATGTTTTGAAATTTAATGATCAATAGATTTGTATGTCCTTCCCACATTACTATTCATCCTTTGTCATATATATAATTTGATTTCTGCATTGCCACTGTAATAGGAAATGATGAATATCATGACAGCAAAACAGCACACATTTGAATGTTAGTTAAGCACAATTTAGTGTTAAGCGGAAAATAATTATTTGGGGATAAAGGATTTGGATTTAAAAAAAAATCAGGATGCTGTTGGCTTCTGTTTGCATTTTCGGATACCAAGTCCAAAGATAAAGTTGTGTTACAGAGGTTGTGGTCTTTATCGTTTCTCACTTGACCATTAGGTGGCGTATACAACACTTCTATTAGCTGGAAGGTGGTGCGCGGTGGCGCCGTTGGTACAGGCTGGCATTTACATTATATATTTGGATGGTGTCATTAGGATGCCGCTGACTGAAATATGTCTTTGTCTCGCTTGCTCGCAAACTAATAAAGAAACCGCGCGGAGCCGCACAGCTGCGCATTATTGCTTGCCCTCAACTGAGAGATTTTTTCTAATTGACAAACGAATGAAAGGTTATAGCTGTCGCAAACAACTGGGTTGCAAATAAATTAGCCAGCTCTCGAAGTGCATGTCTTCGTTTTGTTTATAGGAACGATAATGACTTATTGCGGAATTAACTCTTCGAACAACAATTGCCGACAAATTACAATTTAAACACCCATAAGTTCATATCTCACATCTCCTCACTGACTTTGGTTAATTAGCCGGCTAATAAATTAAAAGTCATTAAAGCACAATTTACACTGTGATAATAGCACGTATCCACAAACTGCATTCTAAAATGATGATGAATAGAATTTTGATGGTTACGACAGCTCAAATAAACTTAGATCATGTGATCCCCGCATTTAGAATTTCGTTTTTCTGTAGATTCCTGTCATAATAACAACAACAATATGGCCTAATAATACTACTACAAGTAGTAGGCTACTACTACTACTACTACTAACAATAATAATGTAATAATAATGCAAAATAAATAAATAAGTAAATAATAATTTTAATGTAGGCCATATCCATTCATTTTGTGGTATTATTGAACATGGTATTCTGGTCTCTTAAGGGCTAATTTTTCAATTTGGACTCCTCTTTCTCTTTTTTTGAAGAAAGGTAGTATTTGATTACAGACATAAATGGGAAACATGCTGGTATATCCCCCATCTGTGCTGTTCCTACACGCTGAGCCAGGGAAGTTAAGACTCTAAAGTGGCAGATTCAGGATAGGGGCCCTGGAAGGTCAGTTTTCACCCAGTCAAACGGCCCTCTCTTATGTTACATATGCAATTCCCATACAGCCATACAAGTCCCTCTGTTAGGCATGCATGTCTGCACTTTTCAGTGTGGGACATTATATGGTAGGCCTATGGAAAATTTTTATTTCTCCCCATTACTGCAACATTTGACACCAAATTTCCCTCACAGGATCAAAATATATACTATATACTTAAGGACAACAAGTTAACCATGGTGAATGTGCTGTTTATAAATTCAGAATTCAGCAAATGTAATTTGTGTTTGTCTGAACAAATTGTTCATATTGGGTGTCTGTCATTACTTATCATAATGAGTGTTATTGTCAAATGATTCATTACAATTAAACACATTTATAAAACATGCATTGGCAAATGTGTAGATTAATAGAAATTTCTATCCAAATATATATTTTGTAAAATTTTTGTATGTGTAATTATATATATAAACACACACACACACACACACACACATATATACACATATATATATATATATATATATTCATGTTTTTTTTAAAAAAATATATAGGCTATATTATAATGTAAAGGATAATGGCCGGCGAGGTGTCCCGTTATACAGAATTATTGGACGAGGGGGAGGCAAAAAAACTCTTTTTCCTCTTTTTTTCAGATCTGTGCATCAAAGCCTGATGAGATAATTATGAATGCACAGACCTTCAGTGAAACAATACACTGCATGAATATAATATTGCTCCCTTGGGAGAGACTCCATGAAGTTTATTTGCTGTCATTTATTGTCACTCTTTAATATGAGCCAGCAGCTTAGATGCACTGGCTGTTCACTTACAGCGGAAGGACCCAGGAGATGGGAGGTAGTGACAGGAGCAGGCATATCCTCCCCTCAATGCATTCCTGTCAGGGATGTGTGTGTGTGTGTGTGTGTGTGTGTGTGTGTGTGTGTGTGTGTTTCTGGGGGGCTGCATCCAGTGAGTGATGACCTAGCGTGCAGCTGCCTCCCCAGAAACAATGAACCACCCCGTGACAGCCGACCTCTCCATCTCACACACATACACACACACACACACCAGTCCTACCCTCTCCACCTCTCACCCCTGCCCCCCCCCCCCCACACACACACAGACTCACACACACACTTTCCAGCACCGCCTTCAGCCTTCTCTTTTCCTATTAATTCATCAGCTATTTATCTCCTCCCCTTCCTCAGTTTTCTAATTACACGGGACTACTGCACCTGTCTGTCACTGTGCTGCAGTCTCTACTAGTGCTTTGCATTGCAAAAGCCAAACTAATTAAAGTCCTCACAAGGCATGCTGGGAGTTTTCACTGAGACTTAGGCAGCAGCAGCAGCAACTACACTGACAAAAAAAAAAAAAAAAAAAAAAAAAAAAAAAGAATTTGATTTTGGATCAAGGTATCCTCCAACCGTCGGCTCATTCCTGCAGTAGACATATTAAGCCGTCCTTTTGAGTGGACAGGAACAGACCATGAAAGGAAATCGGCCGGCTGAATAGCACCAATGAGCCTCATCCTCCAACCATTCCCTATCCTGGTTTTATGTCCTGAACCCTCATTTTCGAAACCGTTAAGAGACACTTGATTGCCGACATCCTGTCATTGGGCTTCCCAGCGTCAGCCCTCATGATCGCCCCCAATGTGGTGCTTCAGCGTCTTTAATAATGTTGGGTATCTTCGCCAGGGTCCCCATGAGTCACCTCAGCTTATGAGATATGGTGGTAAAGGGTGCATCGTCCCCTCATTATCCACGTTTTCATGGGGACAAAGTGGTGTCAGAGGCATCAGTATGGGCAATGCCAGTAGGACACACACACACACACACACACACACACACACACACACACACACACA
>NW_027468630.1:24741464-24753964 GCF_046254945.1 Alosa pseudoharengus | reverse complement strand
CCCTCCTCTCTCTCTCTCGTCTCTCTCTCTCTCCTACTCTCTCTCTCTTGCCACTCCTCTCTCTCTCTCTGTCTCTCTCACCTTCTCTCTCTCTATCTTTCTCTCTGCCCTCTATTTTCTGTTTGAAAGATGAACTGAACAACACAGTGTATGTCCACAAACAGCTGCCAGTGATCTGGACACTGGTTGAAAAGCCACTACCAAAAAAAGTCACTACCCCACCACCAGCAGACCAGTTTTGTTATCCTGCAAAACACATTCACAAAAACAGCATAAATCACCAGAATCATCATCACTGTATAACATGAATGACACAGCAGACATGCTAGTACAGCAGCGCAGAGTGAGGCACTTCCTGTTGTCTCTGAAAAGTGAAGATGACAGAAGTCAGGTGTGAGAAAAGGTGGCGCCGAATGCAGAATGGTGGAGAAATCCTCTCACTGTACTTCACTGAAGTAGAACACAACAGGAAATGAAAGACAGGCAACTCTTCCCCCCCCCCCCCCCGACCACTGAAGCTCATATAGCTAGATAACTGTACTGGGTAATCTCACTGTGTGTGTGTGTGTGTGTGTCTGTGTGTGTGTGTGTGTGTGTGTGTGTGTGTGTGTGTGTGTGTGTGTGTGTGTGTGTGTGTGTGTGCGTGTGTGTTTGTTTGTGTGTGCGCGTGTGCGTTTTTCCCATCCTCCAGGTCTGCTCCCAGCTTCCTCTGTAATTTGCAGGCATGCAGATGGTATTTTTTCCCTTTTTTTTTCATTATGATTTTCGCCTCACCACTTTGATGGGTTCTGAAAATTGGGAATAATAAAGGCCAGTAGTGGACGCTTGCCATATTTTCACTGGACGCCGTCCAGATCTATTTGTCTTCTGTTCTGGCTACTGTCCAGTAGGTTATTAAAGTTTCTCTTTTCTTTAGCTCTCTAGGTACAGCGAGGTGTGGGCATTCGCCCAGATGTGGCCTGAGAGAGTGCATATTACCCAGCATGCAATGTTCTGCACTAACATGTAAAGGGGCACGTGCCATGAAGTTCTTCCTCCTTTCTGCTACTTGAGCTTCTGTTATCTCTGTTGTATACAATTTAGTGCTACATGGGCTGGACTATTTTGGTTACTGTGATAAAATCAGTTTGTTTGTGTTTTAGAACACAGTCTACAGTCCCAATCCAATGTATCATTATGAAAGTATTACTATTACTGCAGTGATAAGCTGTGAATGTATCATCCTTCACTGTTTTTTTTTTTTTTTACCAAACAACAAGAAACTCTACTGAGAAGCTGTACTGCGTCCCCACAAGTCAGAGGGAAAAGCTGAATTTAATTTATGGGCAATTAACACTTCTCTCTGTAATGAAATTTCTCAGGCTCCTCCTCAGGCCCTATTAATTATTTTCTTTACATTTTGGGAGGCTTACAAGGAAATCAAATGTATTAAAAAGTTTACATGTTTTAATTTTGAGTAACTGGCATATGAAAATAGCATTGCCACCGGCTGTGTAATTCACTAAAATGTTCTGCGTATATGAAATATACAGAGTTTCCCTGTGAGGAATACAGCCGCAGCATAAAGATTCAGTAGCAGCAAACAAAATAAATGGAAAACACAAAGTGCTCGTCAGACGGGAGGCAAACAGGTTACAGGAAGCCAAACAAAACTTTCCCATGATGAAAATGGACTTTCTGTCAGAAAATGTAGGCTACTCCAAAGAAACATTGTTGAACATCAGCGTCCTCATGCTTATACAATCTTAAATTCATATATATATGTTTTCCCATGGGTCACTGGATGAGATAAAGGACATCTGGCCAACACAGTGCCCATCCTTTCCTCTCTGTCTTTCTCCTGGCGGTTCCTCTCTGCCTGTTACAACACTGGCAAGCTGAGCAAACTTTTCACATCCGATCCCCGTGACATCGTGGGCCTCCTCTAAAAGCCGCCCGCCCCTGTCCGACCCACGGCCGCGGTGCAACCGGGAAACATTACCGGGCTGGCTGTCCGGCCCACTAATGGATCGCTCTCATTTCATCAGCATTCTGACATTTAATGAATATATATTTTATCTTCCCGTGCCCGTTATCGGAATGCCCGCCATGTTCCGAGAAATGGCCGCCCGGGGACTCTTTGGGAAGGCCCTCTCTTCTCCTCCCGGGCTGGCACCTGCGTGCCAATCTCTCCCTCTCTGCCTCCACCTCTCCCTCAATATCCCATGTAAATTAATAATTCATGGGCAGTTATTAGCGCTGGTTCAATAGGGCCAGTGCTGATGGAGGTCTGTGAGGAGCGAGAGCGCCCGCAGGGAGGCCCAGCGTTGTTGTGTCAGCCCCCATCTGCCAGAATGCAATAAGGGGAACAATGAAGGCCTTGATTTCCACCAGCAGGCCTATAATCTTTAAATGGCTATTAGCACAAGAGTGCAACCAGTCAATAACCGACAAAATCCTTTTAAAAGCTTCTGACTCTGTCTCTCTCTCTCTCTCTCTCTCTCTCTCTCTCTACCCCCTCTCATTTTCTTCTTCTCTCATCTCTTCATCATGTCTCTCTCATTCCTTTTCACTCCCCTTTTACTCTTCATACTATCTTAGATCTACTCCCTCTCTCTCTCTCTCTCCCTCCTCCCCTCTACTCTCTCTCTCTCTACTTTCTCTCTCCCATTAAAATGACACATTCTTTTCATATTCAACAAATTGGGTCGAGGATAAACAGCATAATATGTATCATGTGCATACAGTATGGTGGCAGGCAGATACGCTCCTGTATGTCATAACAGGTTATTTTCAGTCGCAAAATTGAGCCATCAAGCGCAAATGAGCACAGCAATGAGACTGAAGAGATGAAGGCCGAACATCATGTCATGCAGTTTTTTGTCCGTATAAGACCAAACAACGTAATATGGTTCCATTTACTGGTATGTATTGTATTTTAGATTTTTTTTTATTGTATCATTATTGTACTATTTTACAAACCACAATATAGTCGTTTTTATTAGCTATGTGCCCTGCACAATCCAACACATACACAGGAAACGTCAGGGAATTGCGTTTTACACCTATCTTTGAAAATGAAAAGGCCAATTTATTACACACCAACCAAAATAGCATTCCAAGCACGTGTGCAATCTCCTGGTTGTGGACACCTCCAGTTACAATACTGTCAGCACCAAATGCACACCACGACACTTTAACAACAACACAATGAAATCTTGAATCAGCTGGGTGAATGACACTATAATTCCCCATTCTGAAAACTATGTTTATACGTATTTATTAGGGGACTCTAATTTCTTTATATGAAAAAAATTGAATGATGTGTCATAGTGGAGATAAAATGTGAGTAACAAGATTTTAGTGGCATCGTTCCCTCTGCCGCCAGCATTCATTGGTAGTCAACTCCAATCACGCCACATGCACACCACACCTCAGCGCAATAATGCAGTAATGTAGTTACACCAAAGGATCCCCCAGGAGGCCGAAAATAGGATATATCACTGATCTGACAATAATTACACTCTCAGAGGATCACGCTGCTCACTTGAGGCTCCTCACACCCTGTAATAAGTAGGATGTCTACACAGGTCAATACACCCTAGCCAACCCTGCACTACTGAGAAACCACATGCACAAAAGCACATCTCACCGGACTGATTTACAAGGAAAAAGGCATAATATATGAATGGCTTCTTCATCTGAAGTTTAAACTATGCAATATTTTGATAGAATATACTAAATTCGGTTGTTAGGGTGAGGGTGGGATAATATCTTCAACCAATGAGTGGAAGACTGAGTCGTGCAATGACCTAATCAAACTAGATGTACTGCATAGCGTTACATTGTATGACCGCCACATGGTGTTGCCACCTGCAATCAAAGAAAATAAAACACATTTCCAATGTTCTCAAAATGCCCTACTCCTGCAACTCTCTGTAGCTTTTCATAAGCATCAAGTCAAAGTTTTCTCGCCATCAGTGTTTAACAACTCAAGACAATATTGCAGTAAATTGCAGGCCACCTTCTCACCACAGCACATTGGTGATTATAAGTGCTCAATTTTTGCATTTACACAATATAACACAAACGAGCGGTTATGGGCGCCTCCTTTAGACCAACTTACCATAAAAAATGTGTTTTCTTTGCGGACACAAATGGTGGGCTATTCTGTGAAAACTGCTTTCAATCTCTCCGGCTTTAAGTGGGGTGGGGGGAGGGGGGTGGGAGGTGCTTCACACTCACCAAGTTATATGTATCCCAGTGTTCTGGGGTCCTGGGAATCATTGACCGAAAACTACTGGGGGAAAAAAAATACAAAATATAAAAACAAACAAAAATAAAACTCTGGGCATCATGATGATTTGATTACACACACTCCCAGTTAATCTTGCACATTTAATTTTTTGCACATAGAATCTGTTAGGAGTATATTGAATCGGTTGTGCTGACTCCACATGAGGAGAGCAGGAGCAGCATATTGATCACGTTCATGGCATCTTTCAACAAGAGAGAAAGCAATTTGTCCTCCATTTGCCACTTATGTCTCACTAGAAACTGAAACTGTGGAAGCTACGCAAGCAAATGTGAATGTATGCATTCATGTGGATATATGTATTAATAGGACATAACACAAATACATGAAGTCAGCTATCCATTGAAACACTTTGGAAATACTTTTTTCAGTGTCAAAGTGGCCAACAACAACATGTCCCTGATGACTCTGAAATAGGATGTGCTTTTTTACTCCGTTACATTTCTTTGGCCAGGAGGTGCCTGTAATACTACTTGGATGAACTTGGATGAACTCCATCCTAAGGTCAGAGGTCAGTATTAAAGGTACAGTCCTTGATTATCGTGTATATGTAGATTGTTGATTTTTGAACTTGACAACAAATTAGTTCACACCCCTTCATTTTGTGCTCATGTTGTGTGTTGACTGGGTGGAATAATGTAGATCTTTTTCTTCTTATTATTTTAATTTACAGAGCCAGTATTGGACAGCCAGCGAACTATGAGGGAACTTTACTGAATTCACTGGGAATTGATATGTTCAGTTCAGTTTATAACCAAAGATGGCATCACTATTCAGCAATCGTGGGCTGTACTGTGCTATGCTATGTGTGGAGATACATCTTCTGTGTGCTGTTTGTCTGATAACAAACTAACCCCAGTCATACAGAACTGGCCACGGTCCATCAGGCATGTACCATATCTGCACAGGAATAAATCTCCCTCCCATCTCTCTCACTCTCCCTTCCTCACTAAATCTCTCTTCCTCTCTCTCTCTTCCCCTCTCTCTCTCTCTCTCCCTCTCTCTCGGTTTCTCATTCTCTCTCTCCCATGTGGTCTTGCTCTCTCCATCCATCTCTCTCTCTCTCTCTCTCTCTCTGCACCTCTCTCTCCCCCGTCTGTCCCTCCCTTCCTATTTCCCTGTGTGTGGAGTCTGAAGGCTCATCCATCTTCATTGTGGAGACATGGGCTGTGTTGTGACAGTGTGGACACTGAGAGACAACAGGAAGGCAAACAGTGACCCTAACACAGATCCAGACAGACATCAGCATCGGGCAGACCAACACCTCATCAGCACTGACAGCTTCCCCCAGTCACACACACACACACACACACACACACACACACACACACACACACACACACACACACACACACACACACACATACACACTTGCCTGCCTGCTGATATATTACACACACCAGCAGACACTTATTGAAAGGTGGCGTGTGTGTGTGTGTGTGTGTGTGCGTGTGTACGATACATGTGTGCGTGCTTGCATGCATGTGTGTGTTTGATGGAGGTAGGTGTCCGTTAGATGAGATTATATAAATAGTGACAGTGACGAAATAGAAATACATGGAAATCGTAACATTTGCTTGCTATTTTGTATAGTTTCAGTAAGCAAAGCACGAGTTGACATATGGTGTTTGAATTTTGAATATGGTGTTTTGAGTTTTCTGTAACAGGAGGGATTAGCATAAACAAAATGTGCCTTGCAAATAAAAATACATATATGTGGTGGTTGATTTTGAAGGCATTGGGACAGGCATTAACTTGACATTGTTTGTCCCCAGGCATTGACCCCAGACATTGACTGACATTCTACTGAAATCTGGCCTTATATCAACGATACTTTGGATAGGTGTACTGCTGCAGCTGCCCAGTTGTTCCTTCACTCACTGATTTGTCAGTCCTACCAACCTCCACTCACCGGTCCTTATTGAACACGCCATCAGCAGCATTTGTCCAGGCGTCCTGACAGATCTCCTTTCTGTTCTTTGTGCTGCTTCTCTGGTCAGTCAGTCCTGAAGTCACAAGTATCAGTCCACTGGGCTGACTGCATTACGCGTGCTCCTCTATCATTCATGCCTCCCATCACACTAAAGGAAAGGAAAGGAATCCGATGATCTAGACATAATGATCATGGCTTCCTCCACATGTGGACAAGCCTGCCTGCTTTTGCTTTTTTTACGTGATTTTCAGAGGGGGAAAAAAGGACTACAAAGCTAAGCTGTGTTTTATAAGAAACAAGAGTTTGGCGGGCATCAGCCGCCCCGTTCGAACTTTTGATTAATTGGCCTTTCATTAGGAGATTTCAGCGTTGATCAAGATACCGAGGCCTGAAACAAGACATGCTCTGCCCTGCGATTAAAAAAACAAATTCAATCTGTCATCGTCACATCTCTGATGGAGATGGAAAGACAGCAGAGTATGGTCGGTACATCATGCCGTTTGTTTTGGATACATTTCCGTGTCTGCTGTCTGCAGAGAAACAATAAAGCCAGTCATACAACAAACGTATCTAACCGCACATGCTCAGTCATGCTCACTCATTCTTTTACATATGACAGTTACAAGAAAGAACAAATAACAGGGGATTCAAATAAAAGTCAGTGTCTAGAGAGATAGGATATGAGGTCATCGTCCATAGTGTAAAAAGCAATGTTAGAAAGACCCAAACTTACTTTTAAAATGATATACTCTCATCATTCAATTGGGTTTCCTCCTGCAAGCGCAACTTAAGCGCTACCCACTTAAGGCCCTGGCAATGCGGAAACTTAATTTAGTGTAGTCTGCAGCCCGCTGCACTGTCTTCAGGCCTGATGGGCCTAATCAACAATCTATGGGCCCATTAAAGCTGCAACGGCTGGAAAGAAGAACTTATTAACCTTAAGTGAGGCAAAAAGGAATTTGGTCACAAGCTTAAAAAACTTGCCTGAAGACAAGCGTTGTGAAGTCAATGGCGAGCATATCTATTTATATCTCAACACATACTGTAAACTTTGAGCAGTAGGCAGTAGAGGGCGGGATAAATTATGCGGAAATAGTGCTCAGAGTTGTCGTTGTTGACTTAAGAGGTCATTTTTCTCCACTTGAGAAACCTCACCCATCCTCTGCTGTCGAGCTCTGACAGGATAAGTTATTCTGTCACGCTTGATCTGTCGATGAGAACGTAGGTGCAACAAGTTTTCAAAAAAAGAGAAAGAGAGAAGAAGAAGAAGAGAAAAAAAACTCTAATCTGGGACGAGATCAGCTGGAGGTGCACGAAACACACTCCTGGGCCTTCTGACAGAGATGGATGGGGGACTGAGCACAGCTCATGGCCAATGCATCGCTTCAAAGAGACTCTAATGGTGCAAAACAAGAGCCGAGGCCTCTGACACACACACACACACACACGTTCGATTTTGTTTTTTATTTCTCCCAGAGCCGGTATCGGTGT
Source organism: Alosa pseudoharengus (assembly GCF_046254945.1). Lineage (NCBI taxonomy): Eukaryota > Metazoa > Chordata > Actinopteri > Clupeiformes > Clupeidae > Alosa > Alosa pseudoharengus. The sequence continues at coordinate 24,746,246 of NW_027468630.1, read as the reverse complement.
GATTCACTGCAGAGGTCTGACTATCGTAGTGGTGTTTCCATGCACCCCTCTGCAGGTATGGCCTTCCTTCAGGCATGAACCCACACCAGTGGCACGTCAGGGGAGAGGGTGCTGTGACTTGCCTGGTGATAACAGGCTAAGTGACTATTAATCTCTGTAGCAAAGACCACTAGAAAAGCCCTCGCTAGATAAATTGGTGGGTTATAAGAGCCTCAGGTTGACAAACACACTGCCAGTGCTAAAGCAGAAACAAATCGTGTTCTCAAAGTGCTGTGTATTGTCAGTGAAATTGCTACTACGACATCAGTCACTTGTTAACATAACTAGATGTAAAATAATATAACTACTGCTTAATCACCATCACCTACTCCTGAAAGTCCTTGTATGTGTATGTGAGTTCTGTGTTCTTTTGTGTGTGCGCGCATTTGTGTGTGTATGTGTGTGTGTGTGTGTGTGTGTGTGTGTGTGTGTGAGGGTTACCTGTTTACGAGTGAGTGTGTGTGACAGCCCTGCTTGTTCTTTGTCTGTCCATCTGTGAGCCTGTAGTTGTGGGTGTCCAGCCATGTTATTCTTGTTTCTTGATACACATGATTCTTGATTCTTGATACACATGATTCTTGATTCTTGATACAGGTGATTCTTGATTCTTGATACCCCCCCCCCCCCACCCACCCCATTGATGGAATTTAACAAAACTTGGCGTGCCTCCACAGGTTGCCTTGGTGATCCCACATGTTATCTTATTGAAGCGCTTCGTTTTTTGCATTTGCATTTTTTTCTTTTGGTGGTTCTACACCACAGATGTGTGGCTATGGGCTGGGTGGATGTGGCTCCTTAAGACCGACATACCACAAATGTGAAGTCATCTTGGGTGCAACAGTTCTCGAGTTATTCCACGAAAACTGCTTTCAGCCTAGCCAGCTCTGGGGATCGCAGCACGGGGGAACCCCCAGGGACCAAAAGTTTTGACTCCTTATCAGCCTAGTGGCCACCAAGTTGCATGTGCCCCAGGGTACAATTGTCCCAGGCACTGTCGGCCAAAAATTGCTGGATTTACGTTAAAAAAAAGGTAACACTTTACTTGACAGTATCGACATGAGAGTGACCCTAACCCTAATCCTAACCTAACCTAACCTAACCTAATCCTAACCCTAACCCTAACCCTAACCCTAACCCTAACCTAACCTAACCTAACCTAACCTAATCCTAATCATAACCCTTACTTGTTATGACAAAAACCGAATGTCATTTAATAACAGAAGCGTTATGGTATAAACCTATCTGCGCTCTTGTGTGCTATACTATCACCAATAATGTTCAAGGTTGGATGGATTTGAACTGGCAACCATGCAGGCCAATGTGTATGCTTTCAGACAAAGGTTGTTTCAGATGTATGCTGCGAGATCCAATTTAGTGTACTAAAAAAAAAACTGAAAAAAACAAACAAAACAAAAAAAATGCCAGTCTGTGAGAGTACCAGCATCAACACAAGACATTCACCACTTCAAGTATGTATTTATGCTTCTGTTTATTTATTTCTCAAGCACCAAAACATGATTTCATACGCCGGCCATCCCACTCCCATTTTGCACATCATGGATGGTGGCGGCAGTGGCGTCGGCGTGGGCATGGGTTGGAGGCTTTCACCGACGCTCACTTTATCATTCTTATGAGCCCATCTCAGGAAGCGGCGCTGAAGCAGCTTGCTGGCCCGGCCCTTAATTCATCATCCTTTATAGAGACTAATGGCTCTGTGCTGACACTAGGGAGCACACGGACAGGGTCTGGGGGAGGGGGGGGAGAGAGAAAGAGAGAGAGAGAGAGAGAGAGAGAGAGAGGGAGAGGGAGAGAGAGAGAGAGAGAGAGGGAGGGAGATAGGACGAGAGAAAAGGAAGGAACAGGGAGGAGAGTAAATGAAAGAAACAGTGAGTGAGAGGGACAGAGAGAGACAGAGAATGAAAAGAAAGAAACAGAAGTACAGGAAGATATGGGGACACGACGAATAGAGTGAGAGAGAGAGAAATAAACAGAGAAATAATCAGAGACAGAGAGAGGGGACAAACCATGAAAGCAGGAGAAAGAGAAAGAAAGTGAATGGGGGAAGGGAAGAAGAGAGAGAGAGAGAAAGAGAGTGAATGCAGTAAGGAAGAAGAGAGAGAGCATGCCATGGATCCCTCTATCCATTCTGTCAGTGCTTCTGGACTTGTGTAAGGTATACAGGTATACAGAGCAGTGCGGTGGGGAGGGTGGGCTGGGTCGTCGCTGGACCTTGTGTGCTGCTGGAGGGGAAACGTGGATGTCTGGGCCGCCATTAATTTTCATCTCGGCCAAACAGCCGGCGGTGATTGATCGATACCACATGACCATCATCCAACATTTCAAAAAGCCCTTTCACGACGCGTCTTCTCGTGAAGTGCTCTTACGAAGACCTTAAAGATCTGGAACCCTCATTATAAACAGCAATAATGGAGGAAAGTCTTTCTGAGACGGTCGTGTTAAAGAGGCAGAGAAAAATGACAAGCTTTTGCTCTAAGATGTGAATGGCCGAGGGGGATAAAATGTCAACTCTAGAGGTTGAGGAGGACACGTGTGACAAATAGACATTCCATAAATCCATTAAGTGGTAGTCTGATACAGGGCATTAAACTTTATTAGAAATACCCATGGCTTCTTAGACGATATTTTGAAGAAATGAGTGGTTTGAATAATAGATGGTAGTTAATGTGGGGTTATAGATATCACCCAGGTAACAGTATCTAGGCTAGAAGTGCTGTCTGCTATAGCATGTTTGTGTGGGGAAGAGAAGAGAGGCTCTCTCAGGTGCCGTGGTTGAGATAGGCAGTAACCTCTCCCTTGCCTTGATGAGAGGAAGAAGCAGATTATACAACCGCTTAACCATGAATTAACAGCCACGACCAATTTGCACTTTATCACACTGGATGTATTCTCCTATCGTATTCTTTTGTTGTGAACGGGAGGGGAAAGGTGAAACGGTGAGTAAGGTCAAATGAAGTGAGGAGGGATTATAAAAGCGTTAATGTTTTTAGAATAAAAATAACATGCCCAAGATGTATTTTAAACACTGACAGGTAGTTGGCAAAACTTTGATGGTTTTTTATTTTTCAAATTCTGAAAAACACCTTTGCCACATACTAGTAAAACTTGAATGTGAGCCAACAGGACACCTGGGTTATTTCCCAGGTATGTTTTGCCTTTGTCATGACAGCTTTGTGACAAAAGGTGTGTCACACCCAAACATTCTCTCTCGCTACCTGTTATTTGTTTACTTTGTTGTAGCTATAACATACTGTCACATTCGGTTTGTTGTGCAAATATTTACTAATTTGCAATAATACGGGAAGTATTTCCCCTGTGTTTATCCACCTACCTGAGAGATGTAACTGATATCTACAGCAGTACAGGGAGGGTGGGGGAGTTCAGTGTCTACATATTATCTTTATTATGACATTTCACACACCTTCTCCTATTTGTAACTCATACATACAATGAATGAGGCCATTTACCAAGTACAAGAAGAACTGAGGAATGACCTCCCTATGACCTTTCAATGCCCACTGATCCTGTCATTCATAGTCGGCCCTCTGACAGAGAATGACACTCAGGTACAACTGACCTTAAGTCACGGTTTCCCTGGTTTGAGGTCGGTACCTTTTCAGGCTTGACTGGGAATGAACAGACTGACACTGTGTCAGCCTCACACACACACACACACACACACACACACACACACACGCGCGCGCGCGCACACTGTGTCCAACTAAGTCCTTCAGAGTACTTTTCTCAGATTATACCCCCCCTCCCCTTTGGTCACCACCCCATCTGCAAGTGGCCCCCACCCGTGAGCCTTATGGCACTTTCTCCATCTCTAAACTTCTGGCCATCGATTGGTAACTTTGACGCCTCCACTCTGGAGAAGGGCCAGCGCTGATAAGCGCTCATAGGGGACAGGAGGGCTAAGTGCTAAATCAATGGCCCAGTGGCTCCCATGTAGATAGCGTTACTGAGCACAGCCAATGGCGAGAGGTGAAGATGATGTTTCCCGCGGGACGTCTTTAGGAGACATTCCCGATGCCCCATTTTGGTATAATCATCCTCATGATCAATCTTCTGCCCCCCTCCCCACCCCTCCGGGGCAGGCCTCGCATTGCCTCTCTGCCTTCCTTATCTGCGTTGCGTTGTTCCTGTGATTAACTGACGTGAATTTGACCTCCTCTCACCCTCGTGACTTCAGGTTTGTCACGTCCACCTAGCAGATGCTGGCAGACACCGGCTGCATTTGTCTCGACGCGTTGTTATTTTAGTTGTGGTTGTTGTTGTTGTTCAAGTGTAATCAATCGTCCATTAGCCTTCAAATCATCACATGGTGATGGAAACAGTCATTATTGAAGCCAGAAAACTGTTACCGGGGGAAAAAACAACAAGTTAAAACTAAGAAGTGCTTTGTGTTACACTGTCAGAAAATAAATGTAAATGTAAGCTCAAATTAAGAATGGCTAAATATCAGCATATACTGTCTGCTTTTTTGGCATCGACTCCTGACTGAAAGCTGCTGCTGTCAGTGACTGATTTATGAAAATAATCAGCTCCCTTCTTAATAGCTCTGGAGTGCCTGAGGTGTGCGCAATCCAAACACCACCAAAACCAGAAAGCACACACCGCGAAAGAAAAAAAAGAAAAGGGAAAAGAAAAGGATGACAAATGCCTGCTAAGAAGCGGTTCTAGCACTGCTCAACTGACAGCTAAACCTGTCTGCTGACACAC
>NW_027468630.1:24568964-24738964 GCF_046254945.1 Alosa pseudoharengus | reverse complement strand
ATGAGCTATATAATTGGAAGTGCTCTGCTATTGTCCCTCATAAACTGTTTTATTTCCCTGTTGTGACACAACCGACATGCCAATAATAATGTTCCCCCGTTTTAACCCAGAAGAGTATGAGGAATTGAATACTAGTGTAACCTGATCATTCGTGGGTTTGCAGAGTTCACTCTCTCCAGTCTCTCAGACGTGGGCAAGGCGAAGACATGTTACACTTCAGTTATAACTTCTTTATTTCACAACCAGATCGGACAAGCCAACACACGGTAGCCTACCGCACGCTCACTTCTTTCCAACTCAACTTCTTCTCAAAACCGTTAATCATTCACCATTACATTGACAGAGTAATGGAGGAAGACTGAAGGAAATACAATTATATTAAACAAAACTAGATGTACCGCAGAGCAGTACAAAATATGACTGCCGCCCAGTCCAGCACATTTTTTCCACAAAAAGAAATCACGCTGAAAGGCCTATATGATTTTAACTGTCTCACTAAATTGCATTATCCACACTCAATTCTCACTGGTATCTGCTAGACAACAAGTACCAAAACATGATTAGTTCATAGATTTCACATGTAAAATTCATTTTATACAACCCCACCTCCATCTTGCCTGTTCATAATTCTGAGAAATTCTTGATTGTTTGTGTTATGTTTATGTTATGTGTGTGTGTGTGTGTGTGTGTGTGTGTGTGTGTGTGTGTGTGTGTGTGTGTGTGCTTGTGTGTGTGCCTGCGTATGTGCCTGTGCAAGCAAGCGTATATATGTCTACTGTGTGAGTATGTGTCATACGTATGATTACTGTGAATGTGTGTGTTGGGTTAACATGACCCCTGGAGGCAAATATACGGAAAAAAAATGGTCATCCTAGGCCCTACAGTTCTCAAGATATTCACAGAGAACTGTGTCTGCCCTACCCTCCTTTCGGGGGGTCCAGTCCAGCGGGGGGGCTACAGATCAAAACGAAAAATGACGGTTCCATGCTATCCATGGGGGTACATGCCCACCAAGTTTTGTGTACCCCGGTCTTTCAGTGTCCTGGGAATCCTTGTTGGTGTACGTCACTAAATGTACACATAAATTATTTTATTGTAAGGCCCCCCATGAACGAAAGTACACAAAACTTGGCATGCATTCGTAGGGGGTCATAATGATCCTACACTTTTAATTTCGTGCAGTTTTGACCTGGTCAGCCAGAGATATTGTGATGAAAACACCTAATTTTTTGCTTTTGAATTTTTAACTAGGTGGCGCTATACATGAAATAAGTGGTAATGGGATGGGTTGACGTGCCCCCTTAAGACCAACATACATAAAAAAGGTGGACCTCCTAGGCCCTACGGTTCTTGAGATATTCACAGAAAACTGTCTCCGGCCACCTACAGGCCAGTTGGTGTATAGTAACATAAATTAATTTATTGTGTGGCCCCCCATGAACGGAATTCCACAAAACTTGCCGTGCATACAGAGGGTGTCATAATGATCCTACACTTCCAATTTCGTGCAGTTTTGACTATGTTAGGTCACAGATACCTTCAAATACAACACCTCATTTTTACTTTTTTGTGTTTAACTAGGTGGCGCTATACATGAAATGAGTGGTTATGGAATGGGTTGACATGGCCCCTTGAGATCAACATACAAAAAAAAATGGTCCTCCTAAACCCTACGGTTTTCAAGATATTCACAGAAAACTGTGTCTGCCCTACCATCCTTTCGGGGGGTCCAGTCCAGCGGGGGGGCTACAGATCAAAACGAAAAACGATGGTTCCATGCTATCCATGTGGGGTTACATGCCCACCAAGTTTCGTGTACCCCGGTCTTTCAGTGTCCCGGGAATCATTGACGGAAATTTGGGCATGCGAAAAAAAAAAATTATAAAAAAAAAAAAATCTGACTAAACCTATATGACCGCCGCTTCGCTGCGCGGCGGTCATAATAATAATACAATAAAATCATTGTTTACACTAGCTTAAAGATGAGGAAAAGACAAATGCAATACAAGGACACATCAGGGTAATGCAACCAATGGTCAGTAAGTTGCAGAATAGGGTCAGCTCTGTCACCAGGGTCAACTCTGGTTCGTTCTGCCCACCATGACAACTAATGGCATACGGATGTCCCAGCATGCATCACTTCCTGCAGCCCTTCTTATGGTGCTGTAATTAGTTGGTGCTAAGGTGCGCTCACTCCCTCTCTGGTCTTCATGGAGGTATTAAGACATGGATCATGTTTGCTGCCATGGCCAAATAGCCCTTGTGGGAGTCGGAAGCCCTTCTTTTTATTTCCAATCACTCTTATTGCGGCAATTCTAACAGCAGCTGATGAGTTCTGACATTGCATCAAATGGCTCTTCCTAACTGAATCATTGCTCTTGCTATTTGTCTCTGAGGATCCTAGCATTAGCTGGTTCAAAGGAAATAAATAACAAATAACACCTTTTTTTCATTTATACATTTTGTATCAGATTCAGCAGGACATGTATAGAAACCCTTGAACTGGACACAATGCCACAGTCATAATGGTGACCTTACTAAACAACAGCGGAAGTTGGTATACCGCAGCATGAAATTCCACATTGTTTGTATTCCCCTGATTTGAAATTCACTATGGTAGCCTGAAGGCTCAGAATTCTGCATATGCAAAATCCTCCCACAATCCCACTTCCACATGGGTTTACTTAAGCAACAATAACACGAGGAACCGACACAAATACAAGAACAGGAAAAAAGCAAAAGTATTTCTCTGTATTGCAATAACAGCTCCTGATGAAAACACTTCACTTTCTTTTTCCCAGTGTGTAATTAAATGCCTGACTGCCCCCTCACAGCATCTCAAGCAACATGGTCTCCAACGGCATAGACGGAGGGGAAACAGATCACTCATAAAACAAAGAAAGGGGAAAAAAAAGGTTTGAGAAAATGAAAGTTTGTACCGTGAGCCTGCAGTTCATTGGTGAAAAGCACTGCTAAGGAATGCTTCTCGGGCGTAGCCCAGACTGCATTCATCATGTTAAGCGCTGTGAAAGACAGGGCACGTACTGACATCACTGAAAAGTACGAGGAGTGCCTGTAGTCTGCCCCTAAAACATGTGGCTGACTCAGTGGTGTAGTCTACTTTTTTGAGGTGGGCATACTGTATATTTTGGCCAGTAATGGGCTCAGTGGTTACCAAACTAGGGGTCGGGACTCGACCCTCGGGACACCGTCGGAACCAATATTAAGGGACAAAAATGTTTGTGGGGGTCGCAGATTTGCACTTACCTGCCTCTGCATGTGTGAGGGACAGCATAAATTCACTTTCAAAACCAATAGTAAATAATCATCAAATACCCTCTCCAGCTCTTGAAGCTGCTGGTCCACCATCTCAGTGTCAAGGTCCCCTCCAGCTCCCCTTGCACCTTGTTGCTGACTGCCACTGCCATCTAGAGAAAACAATGAACAACTCTGTTTCATATGAGTTCAGATGCAAAGAGTTCAGATGCAAAGCCCTCTAAAAGCTATGACAAAAATAGGCCAATTTTAAGTTTCATTTTTAAGCATTTTTTATCTATGACAATCAAAAATGTTACTATCAAGTAGGCCTACAGCAAGTCAAGCCCAAACAATATTAGATTAGCTGATTTTTAAATGTTGGTCAATAGAAATATAGCCTGTTTTGTAAACTCATCACATGCACTAAATGTTTTTGCATCTGGCATTATATCGCAGTAACAGTGTGGTAGATAATGTTATTACCCATAAGTACAGATAATATATCTCTCCATCCATGCATACCATGGAGATAGCATGGTTCTGGCTAGTAAATAAAGTTCATGATAGATACTTAATCCAGACAGCCACAGTACACATCATGTAGACCGTTTACAGACAGACATGGCGATTAGGAGTTATTCCCAAAGAAGAATCCCAGATAAACAAACGTCCAGAAATTAAAACTAAGTAGGGTAATGTGGATCAGAGTACGTTAGCTTGCTAGTATTGAGAGAAGAACGAAAGCTAGACTACAGCATGACTAGCCTGTGTTATTACCGTGTTATGTACACAAATTAAACAACCTAGAAGGGTAACTTGGTAGCAATACCAGCTGCTGTGCTGCTGCTTTAACCTGGCAGCTCGGGGTCGGGGGGAAGGCTGATTGATGCTGGCAATATGTGATACTGGTTAAACATGGCGGTGATCTGACATTCAGCCATTCGTCCCCATAGAAAGCAGTGCCAGTGGTCAACGCTGCATGGTTTCATATCTGGAAACAACTGACGGAGAATCCATGGGAGATTGACTGCCGCAATCTCCGAATGAATATTTTAAAGTGTAATATCGTTGTGTTGTTAAATTACAAAGCTTCCATGAGAAGTGGCCGTTGATGAAACGTGGCTGTGCTATTCTAAATATTGAAAAATTAATTTTAAGTGGGTATAAGTGGGTATACTGAACATTTTAGGAACATTTTGAGGTGGGTATACGGCGTATACCTGCGTTCTACGTAGACTACACCACTGGGCTGACTTCTTTCTTTCTCCTTTTCTTTATTCTTTCTCTTCTTCTTGTTTTCTTTCTTCATGATGTTTTGTTGGTAGCAGTAGTGTAGTTTGGAACCACAACACCACGGTAATGACTCTGAAAGGAATGATGACTCCCTCAGATGTCAGTGTGATTTCTCCCAAGGCCTTTCCCTCCACAGGGCCACTCCTCATGCTACGCAGGTCGCAGAACAGTTCTAGAGGTCAAGCCCCTTGTCACCAAAGGTCAAGTTTATGTAGACTTTGCCATATGGCCGTGGAGTCCATGCTGTCGCTCAAAATGATAGACTGACATGAGCAAATTCAACACTTACTCTAGTTAAAGGCAGTGTGTTATCAGTTGCAATTCGAGCCAAAACACCGAACCAAAAGCACACATTAATGACTGAAATCTGTGGGTTCATGTAACAAAACTTTCTTTTACTTTCTGAAACATGAAATACAAAGTATAGTATGACATATATAGTCAATCCTCGTCTTTTCTAACAATACTGATTTATTAAAGGTCCTGGCTAAAAATATCTATCACATGTTGCAAATAACTCAAAAATGACCATCAAAACATTTTATCAACAGACCCCATCACTGTGTGCGTACCTGTTTCCTTGTGAACATGCATTTATGGACATTTTGTATAAGATTTACCTTCTGTGGCAAAAGACTCATAAATGGCATATCTTAACAGACATAGCAGAATCTTGCCAAATAAAACACACAGACGCACGCACACACACCCACAGATATACATGCACCTGAACTCAGAATAAAATGCCCCAGTTACTTTGGAAGAGCAAGCTGGGAAGCATTCAACACCTTGTCGAACAAGAATTTGGATCTTTCACTTTTATGTATGCTTGGTGTTCTTTCCAACTTCATTTCGATGCTAATTAGGCCACTAAGCTAATTAACATTGTAAATTTCAACAGACTGCAGCAGACAGCCCAAAACAAAAACAAAACAATAATTTGCGTGATATGACAGCAGGAGGAAGCAGACACAATTTGGAGGTCACCTGGCTGTTGGTTTAAAGGTCATCTTCTCTACCAACATCTCCCTGTCTCAGGATGGACGGAAGTCTTGTCCCTGGGAGAAGCTGTAATGCTTTCAGAAAACATCCCTGTCAGAAAGCACAACAGTGGAAACAGTGCAAAACCATCCACCCTCTCGCCATTGATTGGTCAGGTTACTCTCCCTTGCCCTGACACCATCTGGTCCCCCTGGCCTCGGAGAGAAACCGCACGGCTCCGCCCTTGAGAGGTGGGGTGCTACTGCGTCCGGGTGGAGGAGGGTGGGGAAGGACGCCCCAGACCACTCGATGCCACGCCACCCGTAATTGCTGCAGTTGTGCTTTGCTGAAATCCCAGGCCCCGACAATCCAGGCAATGCATTATTGATGCAGGAGAGACACGGATATCACTTAGAGGCAACAGCAACACACAACTTGGCGCTGGGGTGAATGTGGGGATGTGGGGTGGGGTGTTGGGGTGGAAGGAGTGTGTTTGTGTGTGTGTGTGTGTTTGTGTAGAGGGGGGGGGGGGGGGGAGGGGTTGGGTGTTGATGTCACAAAGGTCGGCACCATCCAGGCGTCACTGCCCCAACTGAATGTGTTTTGTAGAGGGGTGGGGTGTTGGATGGGACCGCAGCAGGGGGGGGGCATTGCGATGATCCTCTCATCCATCACGGCCACTTACACGCCATAGGATCCTCCGTTTCACCCAGAGCAAATCGCGTTAGTGCTCTGCCTCCACGCGTACCTGCTGCCTCATTAACTCACGCTTACTGCTAACCACCGAGACGTGCGCTTCGACAATTAAGGGCGCTATTTTTAAACCAAACGGCCAACTTGAACAGCAAGACGCCGTTATCTTCACCCCGAAAACCGTGAAGATTTGTTATTAGTCTTGATGGACAAAACTTGCTGACATCAGCTCAGACTGGAGTCAACTCACAGCAGTCAACGCTCTTCTCGACTTGAAAATACGAGACAGTGTAAACATTTCCCCATGAAATCCAAGAGTGACTGTGCAAATGAATCCTGTCTGTTATTTGAAAAGGGATTTCTGTCCCTATGGACAGCCATTACACTTGAGCAGTTAATGCCAAATGAAAAGAATATAAGAAGCGTTTGGATAACAGCTGACACACCACTCAACTTTACGACTTGATTGGCTTTATCTCCTAACTTGTTGAGAGTACAGTGTTATACTTTTGACACACTGTTACCAGTGCTGAGTGGTTAAGCAGGCCATGTAACACTTAGCAATGGTATTTCAATTCAGAAACCTATCAAAATGAATATGTGACGAGAGCAACATGACAGGCAGGTTTCAATGAAGAGAAGAGCACAATATGCTAACAATTCGTATTGTGAAATACAAATGCAGTGACATTTTAATCATATAATCCCCATTAATTTACAGGCTGGATGAGTTCATGCTTTTCATTGCCATCCTCCCATGCAGAAGGTAATACGATGCCAACCAGCTGACACCTGAGACTCTTTCAAGGTAGAGCTTGACTCCAAAGGGTTTCTGGACTCGATCCGACCGGGTAACAGAGGGTTCATGTCCCATGGTGAAACAGCGACAGTGGTGTTTGTGCGTGTGTGTGTGTGTGTGTGTGTATGTATGTGCGTGTAATGCATTTTTGTAGGGCCCAGCTGCAGTAGGAATCAAGTTTCAAACAAATCAGTGCAAATCTACTTTCAATAACTATAGCAGTGGATCAATGTCATTATTAGTCCATTTAGCTGTTTGGATGGGCCCACCACATCTATAATAGGAGTGATAGCATCAGCATCAGTTAGTGCAGGCCAGTTAATATCAGCTATTAAAAACAGTATTATCCTTTACAGTAACCCCCCTTACCCCTTGTGTTGAGAAAATCAAAGAAATGCTTTAGCAGCCCTGATACAATCAGTTGCTGATTTTCAGTTGTGGTTTAAAGTAACAGTTCACGGTTCTACTCTTGGACACCTTTTGTCAAATTCAAAGGGAACACTATAAATACTAATTTAAATGGCAGTATACCCGTAGATCTCTCCCATGTTTTAGTCATAAGTTTTGAGGCCTCAAAAGTGTCCTAAGAGGATCAAAATGGTTCACAAGACAAGACACCTCATGCTTTCGGCAGAAAAGCCAACATCTTTAATAGGATCAAAAGGAATGGATGGTAATACAACTCAACCTTGACCAACAGCTGAAGATAGCCCTCAGATCCTCGGAGAAATGAATGAGCGAGAGAGAGAGGGAGCAGTCATGGCGAACCCGACCCATGGTGGTACTATTTACATTACACCAAACACCCTCAGCTTTGTGGCCCGCGCCCGGTAAAAAGGAAAGCGTCCCATTTATCAGAGCCGTCATCATGGTGGCTATGGGCTTTTCACATCCTGTGCCCCTAATCTTCAGATCTGTATCCAGCTCCCTCTCCCAAGTAACAACTGAGGGAAGCACAAAGATGCCCAGTGCTGCGAAGCCGTCTGTCAGGGATCAGTCACGCCTCAGCGTCTATGGTGAAATATTTGTAAATTTAGCTGAATGCTGCTTACCTTTCGTCTGTTATTGAGCTCTGCTATTGATGTTTCAAAGGCAGGTTAGACTGATCTAATCAACCATGGGGTGCAGTGCAGTCCTTTGGTGGGTTAAGCATGAGGTCCAATTATTTACCCTCTCTGTCGCCTGTAACTGCTTTGATTCTGTACATTTGGAGATGGAAAGGTGGAAAGGTCACTACTGTTTTTTTTACACTACCAGGAGCTTAAAAACAACACAAGTACTGAAGAAATTCAAACGCTCCCAGTCACTATCAGAGTGCGGTCGAAGTGGTTTAACAAGGAAAGGCTGAATCTTTGAGGAAGTGTTGCAACATGTTAACGTTACACAGACTTCTAATGTAAACATTACACACCAAGACCATATTCTTGATGGGATAATCGAAAAATGAAAATACTTTATGTATTACATATGAATGTAAGGAAAGATAATATGCCAGAAAATATTTCCTTTATTACATATTATTCCATTACATTTCACTGATGTAGCATTTGTCTAAAACGATTGCACCAAAATAATATTTCACACATAAACATGAGACTGTTCAACAAACTTTTTGTACTTCAAAAATACTTTGTATAAATACAACACATCATCATCACTGATAAAATCTCACTTTATATAAACATTTTGTGAAATGTACACATGGATTAAGTTTAGTCCAATACATACAAGCGTTTCAACATGACCACTTCTCCCACCGCCAGCCTTGTAAAAACCTGTGCGACTGAAGAAGCCTTTAGAGCATGCAGCGACTCACCTCAGGTCTGTTTGGAGAGGCTGCTCACGGCCCTGCGCTGTCATCGACCGGCCTGCCGGGGGTTTGCAGAATGACAGGTGGAGGGGAGTGCCAGTAAGAATGGAATGAAAATGGCACGGCATGGACAGCGCGGCGACGAAACGTTTCAAGTGGCAGGATGGCTCGGAGGCCCAGACATGAGAGACTGTCCAGACCCTTCATCCTAAGTGTTCCTTGGGAGACACAGAGGGTCTGTCAGGAGGGCCTGTCGTCCACCCTACCCCCCTCTCCTCTTGTCTGCCTCCACAAACCTTTTGCTCCCTCTCACTGCCTCTCTCTCTCTCTGCTTAAATGTGAAATGAAAGTGCACCAGTCTGGGGAGCAGACTTGTGGTTGCATGCAGTGGCACTTTCACTTGAGAGTCATTTCAGTAGACGACCATGGTGAGGACAGAGTAAGAACCCCAGAGTGTTCGTGAAAACAGACATCTGATAATAGGACCACTCAACTCTTGAATAAGCGAGAAATGCATGGAGTAACCTCTACTACCTGGCACGTATCACCTCCATCCAGAACGTCTTTCCATAAAACACGCAGTATGCGACTTTTGTAGTTTTGACTCAACTCCATAAGGCAGCTCTGTTTTTTTAGTCAATCTCACTCCACAGGTGTTAGTGGGTCAAAGTCCACCTTTGACCTCGAGGTCAGGGAGCAGTGCACATTTACTGTCGGAGTAAAGTCCACAACCTGTTCCTGTGTACGGCTTATAGTTTGGTGTCATTGAGGAGATTTATTGAAATGAGTTGAAGCTTTTTCCACAAGCACCTGCTGCGATCATTGTTTTCCCTCATACAAAAAAATCTTGAAAGCTAAAACAACCTTGAGGGAAGTCAATCAACTTGCCAGGTTTTAATCCCAACATAAATCTGCTTTGCTATACACTGAAGGAGTCTGCTTTGTTGCAGATCTTGTTTCCGGGGGCACGCATTGGTTGTTTCTTTCTCGCAACTAATGCATTTCCCTTATGGGAGAACACGGTTCTGCAACCACAGAATCTCACACAACACATTGGAAATAGATGCCGTAGCACTTCTGCCTAATCCAGATATTTCTCTCATGACACTTTTATGGAATGGGCAGGCAGAAGAGCATTGAAGTTGCATTACAGTGGAACAAAAACAATCCTCTTGCTACAGTAGCCAGGAATTTGGGCATAGAGGGAAAACGCAGATGTGAGAGATCAGGTTTCAGGTGAGCCAACACTTCACCAGTAAGCGCAGCAGCAAGTCTCTGCAACAGCTCCTTCAGCCAAAGTAGTCATCAGATTTTCCTCCAGCCAAAGAGTTCTTCTGACCCAAGAGCCGAGGCTACCTGCCATACTTGCTTGAGCACCATGTGAAGAATACTGTATGCATGTTAGTTGGACATGAAGACGTATCACTCTAGGCCTGCCTGACTACGGTTACATGCCTTTGGCTAGCATTATTTCACAGCTTTGTTGTGCCACTTGCATGTAGTCATTACAATTGGATTGACCCCTTTTGTAATGTGAGCTGTGTCTGTGCCCAGGAATTCACAAACTTTCATCTCTGTAGTCAAAACCTTTCATCGCAAACGGCTCAGAGGGCTTCATCATCTGTCAGTTATCTTCAGACAGAGGTAAACATGTTCAGAGCGCGTATTCACCCCGAACAATCACACTGGAGTTGATTCCACTTCTGAAAGGCTCACTGGAGTGCTGTGTTCTTACAGAGTAAAACAAGCACAAACTTCCAAACACTAACTCATTTCAGATGGGGAGCAAAGATTCTCCTCATGTGGGCACTTTGTTGGGCTACAGTTAGTGAGTTTTGTTTTTTTTCAAACGGGGAACAAAATGTTTTCAATGATTCATGCCATGGAAATTTTTACACTGCTTATAAATGTGCGTCTGTAAAGGTTTCATGGTGCCATAGTGGCTATTATATAGCTATAGTTAATGGTAACTGTGTGTATCATACGATTTAAAGAGATGGAGTCAAATACATAGATCTGGATGGGCAGGATCCATTCAACATTCAAGAGGTTATCGGCAACCATCCCTATAAATGTCTTATTAGATGTTATTTTAGACTTTCTAATATCATTTGCTCTGGATTTTTATGAAAGCACATTTTCAATTTCATCTGGACCCTCAACAATGATACATATTCAATTGTTCTGCTAGAGCACAGCGTATCCTGCTAGTCAACGAAAACAGATTTCATGTTCCTGTTTACCACAGGCAGATCTCAAAAACATAACGTCATTCATATGAGCCAGAATTTTTCCACAGAGGATAGATATGATGGGATGTTGACATGGTTATGCCAGCTCACTCAGCGGCATCAAGCAACTGAGCTGGTTTCTCAAGGTTCACTTGCAGCAAGATATGCGTGCCGACATCCCTTGCTACATAGCCGTCTAATGACAGACTGAACAGAGAGTGCAAGTATATGGATGTAAGAGACAAAGCATATCTACTATCGACTCAATTCTTTCTTTCTCTCCTTTTGTACTCTCTGTGAAAGTGCAATCATTTCCTCATTAGTGCTTTATTTGTTCTTTTGCCAGCGTTGGACTGCAGGGCTACTAAGGGCACTGCAAGGTTCATTTGGACACTCTTAATTATAGGGGAGAAGAAGAGGAGCAAAGAGCTCTTGCCTCTCCCGTCAGAAATGAATCTGAATCAGCTGGTCCTCCAGGGCGAGCAGACCGTAAAGGAATACCAACGTCTGATCGTGGCTCTCCTCTCTGCACCTTCACTGAGACTGATGAACCCACTGAAACACTAGCCAGATCAATCCTGTCGTGATGTGAGGATCGTAATGAAGTTGTTAAATTGTGTGTCTTTTGCGGAGCAGCACACACACTGCGTGGTGTACTTGTTACTTTTGGATTTATAAGGGCTGGCCCTGAGGTCTTAAAGTGAACCGTAATAAATGGTATCAATGAGGCTGTTTCTGGGGATAACTAAATTTGCCAGCACTCTTCTCCAGATCTTTTCATTTTTATACATTATTGATCTTCGCTCCTGTTTTATTAAACTCTCCTGCAGTGATTTATTTCTATAGGCTGCACCATACATCAGAATAAAGCATTACATCGCACTTGAGTAAGGAATAAACACATACAGAGCTATAGCACATACATATGCCATGCATTAATGAACGTATTAATCGGATGAGGGGATGAATGGATATTTATTCTGATGCTTGCCATGGAGTGTGGTGGTACCATAAGAACAATTAATGAGTTATGGGCTCCTCATTCAAATTGCACAGGCATGACTCCATGTGAAACACTCGCACCACAGATGAACATTTAATATATCTCAGGTCTGCTGAGAATTTGTTGTTGATGCTCATAGTTAATGAAAGGAAGAAAAAAAATAACACAGCTTCCTTGTAGGGGCATTAATGCATTACAGTTCTCAGCATTTCATAATAATATCTGCCTGATGGTAAACCTATCCTCTTACAATGAGACTTGAACAAGCAGTTGTATACAACAGCTAATTGGTAGATTAGAAGGGGCAGAGCTTTACTGTCTTTTCACCAATAATTGATCTTGGATGGATACACTGAGTGCATCAATTTGCCAATAGGCCATTATGAGGAATGCAAGAATGCGTGTGCATGCAAGTCTTACGTTGAGTCTGTCAGGGATTTGATGTATGGGGGCTTATTGCATTCCCTCATTATGATTAATAACGGGGGAAGAACCCCCATCCTCTCCACGGAATAAATGTAATTACCGTCTTCGGTTAGCTTGGAAGGCAGACTCCAGCTTCTGCAGCAGATACAGCCAAAGGAAATCCCGGGGTAACGCAAACACGGGCATCATGGGAGAGGTGGGGAGTTCTGGTCCATTGGATAAAAAGTGTAGCGCAGCAATATGTTCTGTTCATTCATAGATAGAAACTGGGTTTTATACCGTTCCGCTGCCACGGTGTTTATTAAAAGCGCTGTCCCGCTGACTCGACAGATATTACGCTCAGGTAACTGTTCTGGTTATAGGAACGGGTATCAATGATGATGTGACGTGAACAACAAAAAGTGAATCGGAGTGACAGACAAAATGCGTTTTCATCTTGCCGCCATTGTTGCCTTGTCTGAAATCATGTGATTGATAAAGGTATATGGATGTCGTTATGGCAACATCTATCTCTCTCTCTCTCTCTCTCGGGTTTAGGTCATTAACATTTGCAGGCTAATAGGGCGAATATGCCTATAATCGTTCATTGTACATGTCCTATTTTATGGATAAGTGTATATCTCTTAACATATTCGACAAAATATTTTTCATATACAATAGCTAAAGTAGGGCAATTGTGCATTTTGTTGAAGTAAGTCGTATCACAAAATATACTGTGATTTATGGGCAATTCTATATGAGTCTTTAGATATTAATTAAAACACTGTATATTTCATTATTTCACTTGTTAAACACAATAATGCAATTTCAAAAGGACATGCAAGCAAACAAACAAACAAACAAACAAGTGTCAGGGGTCGTTTTTGCTATGAGAGTGAGTCCCAAATAAATTAATGCAATCAGTCACGCAGTCCTATTAGGGTGGAGAATAATATCTGGTTGAGTTATTGAGTTACCAGTAATTATTGAGTTAATGGCCGCTGCATTGACTACTCTACAAAAACAAAACAAAAAACAGAAAGAAAGAAAGAAAGAAAAGACACAAGGAAAAGAAAGAGGGGGGGGGGAACCTAGATTACGAGGCCATCAATCTGCAAGAGTGTTTTTTCTCACTCAGGGAGCAATCAGTTATGAGGCTGCTGGACCCATTCTGATCAGGACCTCCGTCTCCCCACATCTCCACCACCCCGCTGCCTCCACGGGCTGTCTGCAGTGAGACTGTGCAGGCAGGGATGGGGAGAGGGGGACAGAGACCACAGAAGAGAAGAGAGGAGAGGAGAGGAGAGGAGAGGAGAGAGGCACGAGCTGGGCTTTTGTAATAATGATGTACCCCCAGGCTGTGGAGCTGTCGATCATGGGCATGCCTTCCTCCTCCTGCTCTCTCTCTCTCTCTCTCTCTTTGGCTCTCTCTCTGGCATGCACAAACACACACACACACACACACAAACACACACACCATTTATATCTCCTCTCTGTTTCTGTCTATTGCTGTGACTCCTATTTCTCTCATTGACACACACAGTCACACACACATACACACACTCTCCCTATACCTCTGCCATTCCATTTTCCTCACTTGGATTTTCAAAATGAATCAATCCAAATGCACATATTCGAGAAAGCATTGGCCACAATAATCCTGTAAGATCAAGAACACACACTCACAGACAGACAGACAGACAGAGACACACACACAATTCCATAGCCATTTGAGAATATATACTGTAGATATTAAATAATTTCATTGATTTGTTAATAATTCTGCAGGTGAGCCACAGCTGCACTATTGTATCAAGGACTCAACAATTCACAGAAACCATAATGCTATTTATAATTGTAAAACAACATAAATATTATAGATACATACTGCAATTTGCCTTCATGCTTGATTCTTTGAAAGTGATAGTTTACACATAATGTATTTAATGTAATTCTTACATGGAAACAACAAAAAGTAAAAAGGACATATGCCAAACATGAAGTCATCCCAGTCATAACAACTGATAATCATTAAGCCAAACATATCATTTTCTTTCCTGGTCCCTCTGTGTATGATACACTTTGTAGTCATCTTAGTGATAAATGGTCTTTACCAACCCTCAATTACCTACTCTCACCATAGTCATTAGTCATGTTTAGTCGTGTTTGTGTTTGTATTGTATCTGGCATACAACTGCACAGGAACCAAGGATACCTAGCAGGCCTGCAACATGGAAATGATTGAAATTGAAGATTGCTGCTTCTATTTTTATTTACAGTAGACCTAGCCTACAAATGTGAAGACTACTGTATTTGCCACTGGTGGTTTGGTGTGGTGTGTCGTGTACCGCACCATGTGTGATTTAGCTTTGTTCAGCGTAAGTCCATTTGGGAGGCTATTAGCAGTCATTGCAGGACTGTCCTCTAGTTGCTGGCATAAGGTCTCCTTACGAAAAGTGCCCGCGGGCCACTTTTCCACCACCACGCCCGCGGTAGGGGGTGACAGCCGGCTGGTGGCAGCTCAAAGCGCAGAGGAAATTAAATTACTGCTCGCGCTGTTCAGGTTTGTAAACAACACAAAGCCAATGATACGCTTAATTACACATTCGGACTTGAGTGGCGCGTGCAGGCTACCAGCGCAGCACTGAAGACGTGAGCATCCTTATAAATAAACAAACATGGCTGTGTAGTAAAATTTTAACATAGGTTTGGGCCTACAGGCTTCGCAATCCAATGAGGTGCAGTTTGCACTGTTTTTGTATTTGTTTTGTTTGTATTTTTACTTAGAGGGCAAATATAAAATTAATTATTACATTATAATAAAGGCCTTATTTATAGGCTACACATAAAGTCTAAAAGCATGTGCCGCAAATTGCACTTAATCCAGAAATAATAACATGTTTCTTTTTTGCCACTGGCTTAATAATAATTTTAAAAAGTTCAACAGAAATGTCTACAATAGAACTACTGTGATTATAGATCCGTTTGTAAGATTGAGCACGGCAGACGTTAAGGAGCAGAGGATGTGAAAAGAATTCAGTAGTAGGCCTAAATCTATAGCATAATCAGACATTATATCATCCACTTACTATCTCCTATTGAAGCCTAATTGCTCCCAATGTTTCTCTCTGTTTCTTCTTCTTCTGTCCTTACTGCATTGTGATATTTTGATTGGACTAAACAATTAATAATAATAATAATAATAATAATAATAATAATAATAATAATAATAATACAGTTTATTTTTTACAAAACACTGACAGATATTATTATTATTATTATTATTATTATTATTATTATTCATAATAATAACAATAATAGTAGTAGTAGTAGTAGTAGTAGTAGTAGTAGTAGTAGTCTAGTAGAAATAGTCTAGTAGCACATTCAATATAGACGTATAAGCTAGTTGTGGTTGGCGTGGATGTTGTGACTACTAAAGTCTCATATTACCATTAGACTATTATTGTTATTATTATTATTATTATTATTATTATTAGGCCTATTAGTATTGTTATTTTTAGTATCATTATTGCTGTTATTGTTATTATTAGTATACTTATATTACTACCACAATATTTGTTTTCTTTGTTTGCTACTGCAACATAGTATATTGTCATAACATTTAATTTCAATGTTTCAATTTCAAGATATTCAACACCATAAAGTAAAAAAGTAAAAAAAAAACAGCAGTCTGAAATCGATTAGGGCGAACTAAGAAAATAAGCGATCCCTTATTTGCTTTTCTCAACAATTAATTGCCTATACCTCTCCGCTACCAAGTTTCTGTTCTGCCCACATTAGGCTACGAGATGACGTCCTGGAGTTCCCGGGTGAGCAGCCCTGCGGCTGAATGTTTTCTTTTTTTCTATCCATCTTTTTTTCCTCCCTCTGAGCACTGCGTCCAGTTTAAGCCGTCTGATCTGGCCGAGAGGCGCCAGGTTATCCCGAGGGAGCAGGAAAGTCAAGGACTATAGCTCGAAATGCAGAATAATGTAATTCAATCTGGTCAGAATTCAACCTAATTACAGCAGAAAGCACAACAGGCAGAGCAGAGGGGGGCTCTGGATGCAAATGGACAGGGATGACAGGCTCATCAGAGTTATCCACGACATCTTCGAGTGAAGCCACTAAGCTCTCTCTCTCTCTCGCTCTGTGCATGTGTGTGTAATAGAGAGAGAGAAAATCTGACCAAAGGATACGTGCGTAATGTGTCTCAATATTTTTATTGACAACAATTTACACGCTAGCCAATCTTTATATAAACCACCCACAGTCCCATTACTCTGTGCAATGGTTTTCACTCAGCTAACAACATTTTAGAGACAATAACGTTCAGACATAGCCTTCAAAACACACCTACATCCCTTCTTTAAATAGGCTACATATTTTGGGAATTCTGACACGTGTTGATGCATATGCATCCATCTATTGTAATATTAGTATTAAGTATTGTCAAAATGTATTTCTTGTTGATATTTGACGTAACCTATAACTCTTTTCCTATTTTGCAAACAATGGCACAGTTGTTTGCAAATCTATCCAAGTCATCCAAAACATCTTACACCCATGGGGAGGGGGACAGGTCGCCGAAAATGTCGAGAACCAAACTGTGACAAATTCCTATTGTCTCCGCTTCTGGTCCCTACTTTATTACACAGACAACCCACACACCGCCCGGAGATAACGATTCATCATCGGCTTCCATACACGCTGGAACCGACTGCAGACACAGCCTCCGGGCAACCAGCAACGGGTTTCTGAATCCGCCTCCTCCACAAGTCAGCTGCGTCAAGTTGCCACCTACATATATAATCGGGATTGTGAACGTTAAAATTAGAAATGTTTGTCTAGAGAAATAAGCCTATTGTTCTTTCAATAATATATTAATATTAATGCTTAAATTCCACATTAGGAGTGCTCCGTCGTTGACATAGTCTAGTTTTAGTGGGCCTTATTAATATTATTCTTATTTTAAGAACATAATAGATCGTTCGAGAGCCATATGAAAAGAAACAAGCAGAGGCCAATTGTCAGGTTCAATTAAGAGAATGCTCCTTAGTGTTCAAAATAATGAGAGCATAGGGTAATTAGTATACGCCATTTGCATCTTCGTTAAATTGAGTTGTTCTTTGATTGTTGACGAAGATAGACCTAAATAATTAACAGACCAAACAAAAACGTTGATTTCATGCAGGCTATATTGTCTATATAGAGTATATTTACCTCTAATGAAAGTGAGTAGGCCCATTTCTTTCAGTATCACTTTTGCAATACCATAACCCATTTGGAGGCTGCGTGTTGGCATGACTGAAAAGAGAAGGCCTACAGTTGGGATAGGGTTTATTGTTGTCTAGATGACATTAAATAAAAAACGTTCAGCGTTCAATGAATGGGGAATGAGGTACGTGTCTAGGTGAGACAGCTTACCTGAGTTTATCATGCAAGTCCCTACAGCTATGATGAGCCCCATTGCGACACTCCGCTCATCATATCTTAGCAATCAGAGAGGAAGTAGTTTGGACCAGTGACCCCTGACCACTGCAGGTTGCACAGTCAGACTCTGAATAATCTCCCACCAGCAAATCTCACTGTATTCTGCAAAATTACTGACAAAGTGTTCTAAATTAAATGAAAAAAAAAATGGATAGCGTAGGACACAGCTACTCCAATAAATTTAACTTGTGTTTTTGCTCTTGCACAAACGATTGCATTAAGGTTTGTTTAATTTCAGCATGATTTAGAACCGTGAGGGGCCCTGTTCTCGTTCATTTGATGTCAACTCCATTTCCCTCTGCTCGTGCGGGCTATGAATACAGCACACCCTTCCATTCGATCCCATTAAAGAACCAGCTTGTACTTTGGCAAAGAAATAGGTGAAGGCGTCCATTATTGATATAGCTGTGAATTCACACAATTGATTTTTATGCTTCCCCCTAGCCAGCTTGTGCCGAGAAATATTTTTATTCGTGTGAAAGTTGAAATAAGAGCGTAATAAAACGATGATATATTAAATTCGTTTTCACCGTGTTGGGCTTTATTATGCGCCATTCTTCATTTTTATTGAATTGAAAGCAGACAATCCGCGGAGTTGCTTCGGGCGGAGAAAGGTTAAATTATTTGAGCCAATCAACACTGTTTTTGCATCACTGAAGGCTACTCCGGCATTTCAGTGTTATCCCGTTATTGTGTGGACCTCGAGGCCACATAAATCAGTAGAATTTAATATCATGTCATCCAGCATGTCCATGAATAGCCTACCATGCATAAGTGATCTTGTTGAATGTATATTCCTTTTCAACTACAAATAATATGACTATGGCAAAGCATATGACCGTGCAGATCCAAAAATACATAGCTACAATTAATTTGGACACGCATCCAGGTGATTGGAGGTCCAAAGATGAGCATGCAAGATAAGTCTGAAGGATAAATAGTCCAAATTTTGTAGAAATGTTCATTCTGATAATCATTTTACAGATAGTTCAGGTTTAAAATAGGCGTTTGAGACCAGACCTTGGTTACTTTCCAACTGATGTTAAGCAAACTAAAATGGAAAACATGTAAGCTATTGATTACTGTAGGCTACACATGTGAACAACTTTCATCCTACCTATACCCTGGATGACTTGGTGTAGACTACGATCCGGTCGAGATATCCAAAGGAGACACGGAAATACTACTACTACTAATAATAATAATAATAATAATAATAATAGAAATCTCATACTGAATTATTTCTGTGATAATAAATCCGACGAAGTTGCTTCGTCTGTCGTTTTCATTTTTACTTGATGCACACGTGTCTATGTATCCGAATAGGTAGCCATAGCCTACAACACGACACCAGTGAAAAATAGATGCGGGTTCTTTAAGAGGAAAGCCGGTAGTAAACCATTGTCTATCTGGAAATTTGGAGAGCCAATGACAGAATGTCAGACTTAGAAGGAGTGTCTCGTAGGAGTGTTCACCTGCTGAAAAAATCACTTCACTAAGCGCTTGGACGGGAGATTTTGTGCGTCTACCAATTAATATGCACGTTAACTTCGTTAAACGATTCATTTTAGATCAGAGTACAGTGTAGGCTACTGAAGCGTCTGCATAGGTCTGGTTCTGGGTTTTCCTCAGTGATGACAATAGCCACAGAGCACCATCCTCGCTACAACTTGGCAACTCTTCGCTGAATGGATTTGCTCCGAGACGGAGAGGTTTTCACCCATGTCTCATGACTTCAGCATGAACAAGACCTAAAATGAAGGAATTGTGAGAGAGGTTGGATAAGTTGGGATATTATTCAGGTAAAGCGCTGTCCGCCACGATGGATTAATTGCAGAGTTTTAAATTGCGTCCTTTGTAGACTTCGAGTTCGAGTAATAACCGAAAATGTGGATCTTGGCCATCTCAAGCAATACCATGTCTTAACAAGAAGGGGAAAAACTATTCTTCATGAGAGAGGATTAAACATCTTTGTATTTCTTTTCAAGGTAAAGCATAGAAAAGACACAAACACTATCTAAATTTACATACTCTTTATACAACTATGGAGCACACAGGCATTGAAGAAGTGAACCAGACCCACCAGCAACACGAACCCATCAGTTTTGGAATAGATCAGATTCTGAACAGTTCGGATCAACCCAGCAGCTGCATGCTTCCGAACCGAACCAGCGACCCGGATTACCAGCTGGCACCTAACGTTTACTCCAATGGGTACAACAGTGTATACAATCCGGCCTGTTCCATGGCAGCTGGGTTGGCGGGCTCATACAACGTGAACATGAACATGAATGTTAGCATGAATATGAACGTTAACGTGAACTCAGGGAACGCTGGCGGTGTCATCCGCGTCCCAGCCCACAGACCCATGCCACCAGCGCCTCACCCACCTCCCCCGACGCATCCACCCGGTATTGCTGCTGGGATACCGACGGTACCAAACATGGGAAACCCGGCCAATTTTACCTTCCCCTGGATGGAAAGCAGTAGGAGGTTTGCGAAAGACAGACTCACGGGTAAGTTTGGAAATTAACTGTCTCGAAGTCTATATTGAATTGCGCTTTTTTGGCGAAAAATCAACCTCGCCATCACAAAAGGAATAGTTTATAAGCCATTTAAAAGTATAACTAGACTATGATTATCTCAGGCTTACACCGAATGCTCGTCTCATTCATTTAAATAGGCCTACTTGCTTGAGTATCAGGCTTCATTCACTTGATTGTAAGATATGCAATAGTTTAGCTATAGCCTAGTTTAAAATAATATTTCAATTCGTTGGGTGAGATATAACGTTATAGTTTGTTTTGAGTCTTTGAATCTTGTTTATGATTAACTTGGTCTTTGTAGACAAATTATTATTATTATTATTATTATTATTATTATTATTATTATTTCAGGTAATTCTGTTAAATCCAAGTTTATGCATTTGTATTTTCAAGACAGACCTAATCATAGTGCATTTGGTTACAACTATAATTACATTTTATTTTAAAAGTAGGCCTAATATTATTGATGATAATAATAATAATAATAATAATAATAATAATAATAATAATAATAATAATAGTCAGTGGAAAAGAAAGTCTTTACACTTCAAATCTTAAATAATATAGGCTAATGTCATACAAATGATCATCAGTCATTAGATTTGTGTCAATGACACTGTCAGTCTTATAATTGAATATATCTTGTCAGAATGGTTAAACGTCTAATGATAATTAAGAAATAATTCAGGCTTTATTCTCGCATTTGAATCAGTGGTTGGCATCCTGCTAATTCATGTCAGATTAGCCCAGTCTTCATGCTGGTGGTGATGGGCCTAAACGTTATTAAATATTTCAGAAAGGTAGGATTTATCAGGCCAGGCCGGCTTGGGTTAAAATAATATTTCACAGGGCATGATGGTAGGCTAAATTACTTCTAATTGGGAAAGCATACTCCTTTACATAAGGAAAACATAATCCTTTACATAAGCAATACGTATCCTAGCATATGCTGAAAAGGTCTAGGACAATATCATGGCCTATTACCTTTTTATCGCATTAAGCGTTTTGGTCGTGCTTCCCGTTTACAATGTGGCCTGTATCAGTCCCAGAACATGGTTTGCGAGACCTTTTTTTCCGCAAGAATAGCCTACAGTTTGGATTTTATTGCATTTTCTCGGGAAAAACGAAGACTCAATTATTCTAGCCTCATAGACCCATTTGAATATGTGCGACGTCAGGACACAGGGCAGGTGGCCTCGTGCTGTCTCCAAGAGCAGGTGTCTCTGGCATAGGGTCTGCACGCGCAGTATCCATTTGAACTGCACCTATTCTTCACTTGGTCAGTGAGATGGTCCCTAGAATGACGTCATTCATACCAAGATGAAGATGAAGAGCATTATGGATCTCTGCACATTAAATATTAACTATGCTGTTCTTTTCACATTAATTATTCATGCCATGGAATGATATGTCAACTGCACAAGCTCTTTTGTAAATATGCTTATCAATTTTACTCATAGCCACCATGGGCCACTCATTTAATATGTTTTATCTTTAGCAAGGTGCAGGATGTGACATCACAAGCAATAGGAAAACTTCTATTATGCTAATTCTACTGAATAGCTTAATTGCCTTATTTGCTTGTTTTTATTTCCCTGCTATTTTATTATTATTATTATTATTATTATTATTATTATTGTTATGATAAGCAAATTCACTGGTTCTGAAATCTTCGAGCAAACAAAAAACATTTTGCTGTGACGTTAATCAAGGTTATTCACCTAGCTTCTAAAAATTAGGCCTCTGACTGAGAAGACCTATAATTTAGCCTAATTGTTTGATGCATTATGATACATCCGCCTTGATGTGTGGCAGTCTTGATCGAAACCATTATAGCTCGCGTGCGTAATGCCAAACCGATTGGCCTGCGCCAAATTCGGTCACATCACGCTGCAGCACGCACCCGTCAGGCGGCAAACTCTATGCATTTCAAAACACGTAGGCAAAGATCCTGCACAGTAGCTCTTGGGTTTATTTGAAAAGCTGTTGGCAAGATGCTCGGAACAGCCCTGTCCTTTTCAAGCATTTCCCCTCATCCTCTCAGACTGCACGTGTGCATTTCACCGCAAGTGTCACAGCGTGTTGAGGACGATGCATAGGCCAGGCGCGGCCTTGAGATCTGATATTCACCACAGGCCGGACATATCTGGACAGATTGTCGGGCTTTGAAAGGGTATACCACATGTTTTTTGTTAATTGACTCCTCGGCAGTTTGCAAGTTTATCCAAGAGAAGAGATGGATAAACAGATCACTCACAGATTAGTCAACAGTGGTGGTCTCAAGGGTTTGGTGAAGGTCTGCCGGCTTTGTGCGAGTGCTTATGAATTTTCTAGTAAACTGTATCTATTTCATAGAAATTAACACACATCACAGAAGTAGGGGAACACATGTTTACGGGATAGTATGATTCTGTGCGAAATTAACAATGTGGCTATTTGCCAGATTACATAAATCCTCTCTTTGTAAACTGCATATTTTAAACGGACGTGTATGACGATGCTCGTTGGATGCTCGTATAGGCTATTTTGGACATCGATATCTGCAGATGGTATAATTAGGTATAGAATAAAAAGATGAAATGATAAACATAGGGAAGTCCAGGCCTATGAGATGGATAAAAAGAAAACAAGCATGATTATGCTAACAGAAAGAACCGAGACTATAGCTTGTGCATTCATTTCAGTTTAGGTTTTATTCACCCTCATTGTCATTACAATGTCATGGCAAATTCAGAGCCCCCTCACGCTGCCTAACAAAACAATGCATAACCGTAAATGTTCATGTTATATTTCAATATCCTCGGTAGAATCCATTAAGTTTATATTTATTAGATTGCTTCAGAGGTAATATTCGCAAAGGGGAAGGAAAGCGCTGTCGTATGAAAGTGATATTACGTATAAATGATTTTATTACTGGGCGCATATTCTCTACGGTAGCATTTTATTTTTTGAAGTGCTTATGCCAAATTTTATTACACCGACATATCATTTAGTACACTCCCTGGCTGTGTCCTTCGTGAATTGGAGTGATTGTTTCTGCCTCAAACTGACCCATATGTGTGTGTGTGTGTGTATATATATATATATATATATATATATATATATATATATATATATATATATATATATATATATATATATATATATATAAAAGAGTGGGCTTGGGGAGATATTTCGCCTAGTTTCATAGGCCAGAACTGGCCAGACCTGGGAAAAAGCAGGACATGTAGGCAATGTTTGAGATGCAGGCGGCCTCCCCAGCAGTTTTTAATCTGGCTTGTTACAAATTCACCTGTGCCTCAAGGAAAAATATCAAGCAGGGTGCAGAAGGAGGCTTTTATGCATGGCCTGATGTAGACAGCACATACTGTTTCGCCAGACATACTGCCAATGCTGCTTGAAAAATTTATGATGACAATGACCTCCTGTAATCTGTGGTGTCTCCTGCGATCTGTGAAGTGATTAAAAGCTATCACATCAAGTTACACTGACAAATGAAGAGACATGAGGCCAAATCCAATTAGCTGCCTCAATCCTTGTTGGATGTCCAAAATGGTGGACAATCTAAAATTGTTAACAGGATAAGTCAAATGAAGGCACAGGCATTAAAATGTCAGCATACTGCTTTCCAGAATAATGAGGTACCATTTCATTTATTTGTTTTTGTGGATTTTAAAAAAATGAGTCCAGTCTGTATGAATCACATTTAAAAGTTCACCATCTTCTATCACTGCATTGACCTTGAAGAAGGACATCGCTGCGGAGTCCAAAACGATATATCAACCCTGCTCGAGATTCATGGCCACACACTTAGCCATGCTTAACTTGAATTACACGTGAACGTGACTGTATGTGCTTTTCCCCCATCTCTGCATTTGAAACGTCCTGAAATAGAAATAACACGCAGTACCTTCGTGCGGACATCAAAGGCACATACTCAGAGTAGTAGAACACTTTCCAGTTCTGTTTTCCATTGAAATCTCTGAGTGATGCACAGTGTTTAGGGCTTCACCTGCTGATCACTCTATGGAAGTGTGAATTCCCTGAACCAAACGACATGCTACTGAATGTCACTGATGATATGGGTCAGTATTCACCACCATTGCCTTTAGAGGGTCATTCATACTCTGGCACCGGTGCGACTCAGTGCATGTTTTGGTGCCGTTGTCTTTTCCCCTCCGCATGCTGCTGACTGGGCTCATTTCACTCTCTGGGGTCTCAGAGGGCTTGGCGGCAAATGTTTTCATATGCATTTTGGCTCCTGGTGTGCCACCAAACACAAAACTACATGTGTACATGCCGCAATAAACAGCATGGCATGGGAGGGCTTTTTTCCAGCTGAATTTAAAATAGCATGTTGCAGAGGTAAATAATATATGTTAAAAATTACTAAGTGGAATGGCATTTGCTAAAGTATGGAAATGTACGACAACAAACAACCTTGGTATACAATGAATCAACCTTGGTTCAAATAAAAACAAATCTCCCCCAATTCACTTGACAGTGGCGCAATTAAAAACAGTGTTATTTTTGAAAGTGTATTTACAACTGGAGAGTCTTGTAAATGTTATAGGAATATCCCTGAAGGTTTAGAACTAAAAATAGGTTTTTGAGATATTTTGCACATCTCTATCACTAGGTCAGAGCTATGAAATACAAACTTCTTGTCAGCACGGAATCCTAAAGCCTTCCCTTTAAGATTCCCCTGATGACTGACACTCATTCCAAAGGTACTGCTGTTTTAATTAGCATGCCTATGGATATTATCTCATCAATCCAGTCTCTTCACCGAAAACCGCAATTAAACTCAAATGTTAAATTTAACATCCGTTAACTCCAAGTGGAGCGCTATGCTTTGTGGTAATAGAAATATGCAACCCATCATCATCTCCACACCCTCTACCAGCCTCCCCCAGGCTCCCAGCGCGAGGCCCTGATTATCTCTCCCCTCTCCCCTGTCATTCTTCAGCAGAGCAGGCAATGGACAAACATGCAGGAGGCCCCACAGGGATGCCTGGGGCTCTCCTGCCGTCCCTGCTCAGCTTCGGGGTTCTACCTGAGGGGGACATGGGCAGGGCCTCCCCCTGGAGCTCTGCGGAGATGCTAGCCAAACACTATTGCAGTAGTCCGCGCATGGACTACTTAGGAAAGGGTGCAGGCCCAGGTAAGTTTTTAATTTGTGTTTCAGTGCAGTCGCACTGTAGGTGAGACATAGACTGACCGTTATCAAATGTATAACACATGTTCTCAAACTCACATATATACACATACTGTACCGTGGAAGATGTTTTACCATGAACTGCCACGCTGAAGATTTCTGTACATCATTAGTGAAACAACTGCAGTACCATGTTTTGATCCCCCAAGTTTAGAAACATTAAGTTTAAGCATCAGAAGCTTTTAAAAATATTCCCGTTTTAAAGGTAAAACCTTGGATATTATTGTTCATAAGTAAACATGTATTAAAATGATTAATACATAATATGAAAGGTTTTCTTGATTAAACAAAATATATTATTGTTTAAATAAACAAATAACAAATATGTTATATTAAATAATATGGTAAAATATTCCGTTGCACATTTTGCACATTTTACAAAATACAATTGCTATTCATATCAGGGAAGAACTGATATGACCCCAATAGTTTTTCTTCCAACTTGAAGACTGAATTGTGTCCTGGAGCTTCAGACTATGGGACATACAGTATTCCTACAGGGTGAATGAAACTGAGAAATACTATGCCTTCAAGGGTTGTGTTGCTCTCAGCTCCTCACGTCTGTGGGGGGGTTCTTCCAGTGCTAACTCCTTCTTATTTCTTATTTCCACAGCAGCCCTCTCTCCTTTCTCTGTGACTCGGAGGATCGGACACCCATACCAGAACCGCACGCCACCCAAGAGGAAAAAGCCCCGCACGTCGTTCAGCCGCGTCCAGATCTGCGAGCTGGAAAAGCGCTTCCACCGGCAGAAGTACCTGGCGTCCGCGGAACGTGCCACGCTGGCCAAGGCCCTTAAGATGACAGATGCTCAGGTCAAGACCTGGTTTCAAAACAGAAGAACTAAATGGAGGTATGGCACCATCGGACACTTTTGCTTATGATGCCATTGTGTAAATGAATGGGTTCTAATGCTGAGGACACTCTAAAACAGTAAGCCATTTTTAATAATAATAAAAAAACGTATAACAAAAAACAGTTTGGCATTTTAAAAGGACAGATCCAATTATTTTTTAATTTCATTTGACTTTATTATGTACAAAAATGAGGTACACCATAAGTCAGACAAAAGTAAAAAAAATATTTTCATTTTTTTGTTGACATAAAATATAAACTGACCACTGACTAAATAAAGATCTATGCTGCAATCTCTTGTCACAATAATTGAGTACACAGTTCATGGAAGATGCACAGCCCTTTCCATTGATCCAATTGGAGATGGACGTTTAAGAGAAAAGGGCTCCAAACATTATTACAGTCTTGTTCATCCATTGGCCTTTCATGCAACATTCGTCAGCTGTAGTTTTGCTGATATAAATATTAATGACTCACTGTCATAAATGCTGTCAATCTTACAGTCATTCGCTATCAATCATTTTAGTTCTTGGCAGATAAATGAGGCATCAGTCATAAAACCCTGCTTATTCATTTCCCCACAAAGGCAATATTGTATGACACACTTAAAATGTACTGACAACAACCAGACAACCGGTATATTAGAAAAGAGACGTATTACAAGGCAAGATTGAGACAGAGCACATTCAGTGATAATGCCCAACTCCAGTTTTGATGTGATTTATAGTATTTTCCAAGAGCCTACGAATGGATATGGATAAAGGATGTATTTGTGTGTCAACCATATGAGTAACAAGCGCATGATCAAATGAGAGAGGAACAATTGGATTACAGTGATGCAGTTAGCCATAACGTGTAGCTAATGGATGGAGGATGGCGTGTATGAAACATGATTTTAGGGTTACACCGTGACTGCCTTTGACATGAAAGCCGAATTCACAGCACCGACTAATATGATGGTGTTCAGGTCAATCACAGTAAGGCTCAATCTTGGATCCTTTTTAGCGGTACATCAAATGGTAGAGATTTTCATGAGGCTATTCAGAATATTAAATCTATAAGGTCACACACCCTGACTTACTGTCAGATAAATATAAGATCATGATGTCCAGTTTTTGTTTCTTAGTTATTCATGGATTGAATGGAATTGGCATTCTTGATTTGCAATGCCAGGTTTTCACAGACCAGGCTTATTGATGTTTAAAAGCAGTGCAGTTTTACTATGCTGTAATCAAACCCCCTTGAATGAGGAAATATAAAATTTGGAAGGAGCCATGTCAAAGCTTGTGAAAATAGGATTTATCATCAAATATAAATGCTGCATGGTCCGTTGCTATTCCATTATTCATGTACCGATACTCTAAGTGAAAACGTGCCCAGTTTGTGGGGGGAAAAAAATAAGGTTGGGGAATATTTACGTGCACACCAAGAGCTAAGACAAATGTGTATGCGTGTGTGTGAATGAGTGTATGCGCGTGTGTGTGCGTATGTATTTGTGTGTGTGTGATATTAATTCCTGACCATGTTTATTTAACCTCTGAAGTAATAACGAAATTAATTCACTGATTACCAAAACTAATATCCAAGGACCAAGACTAAAATGCGCCTAATTTCAGTCATTCATACATTAAAAGATCATTGATGAAGCGGTGTGTCCCTTAACTCAGCAGTAACGTCACGGTGGTGTGTTTGTGCCGGTCACCTGCAGGAGACAGACGGCGGAGGAGCGCGAGGCGGAGAGGCAGCAGGCCAATCGTCTGATGATGCAGCTTCAGCAGGAGGCCTTTCAGAAGACCCTGAGTCAGCCGCTCCAGCCGGACCCCCTGTGTCTGCACAACTCCTCATTGTACGCGCTACAGAACTTACAGCCATGGGCTGAGGACAACAAGGTGACCTCCGTCACCTCAGTAGCGTCCGTAGTCTGAGCACAGGCGTATGTGTGTGCGTGTGTGTGTGTGTGTGTGTGTGTATGTGTGTGTGTATGTGTAGCGCAGATAGAGGGAGAGAAAGAGAGAGAGAGGGCTGTTTTATGGGAAAGGGAAGCAGTTTGTAAACAGGACATATTAGGGAGATCGGATGCCAACTGGAATAAAATAATTGAGGCTTCATTGGTTTACTCGCAAAAAATCATTTGATGAAACCAAGCCTCCAGCTATAGGTTAAGTGCTTATTATGAAGGACTGGGCTGGAGGCTTTTTGTATAATCTGGTTGTTCCTTACGTGTGTTGCCTTGTTTTCACTCGGTCCAAGCCGACAGTACAGGATATTCAGTTTTTCCCTGTTTTTCCTCAATGTAATGAACCAAACTTGAACTGGTGTGCAGAGCTACAAGGGATCGCGCCCAAGTGAAATCCTTGACTGAATGTTTTTTATGACTGTTGTTTTGGTTTTGTTTTTTTTGTTGGTTTTTTGACACAGCTGTGTTCAAATACTTTAAATCTCACCGGATATGTGTGTACTTAGCCTTAGCGTGAAATGACTGTTTCCACACAGTGACTTAAGCCAAAAGTAAACACTCCTTGTTAAAATGTCAGTTAATTGGTCTTGATACTCCCACAGGATGTCTGTCAAGTTTTTTTTCATTCCTTACGCTACCTTTCCACTTTCCCCTCAGCTGACCGTCTAACAGAGGGTGGATCTACAGTTTGTCTTCACCACCTGTCAAAATGGATGGATGGATTCTTCCCCATCCAGAGCGTCCTGCTGACTGACTGTCTACGTGCCATGAGGCATCAACAAGACACTGACTCAGCCAATGACTCGTTTGTTCTTGTGTATTTTGCTTTGACTTTGTATAGAGAGAGAGAGAGAGAGAGAGAAAGAGAGAGAGAGAGAGAGAAAGAAAGAGAGAAAAAAAAAACAGAACTGAACATGATGCATGCTCCTGACGTTTCCACTTGTGAACGGGAATCAAAGTTGATGAAGGTTAAGAGACCTTCTGGACTGCAGTCTACAAAACAGTTATGGTTTCTTTCCCCTGACTCTCGAGTCTACATAATATACATTTAAAGGTGTTTTATAATAATTAAACATACTTGTGATTTTTTGAAAAGCCATCATGCAGAAGTCTGTTTTGTCTGACTTTGTTTACCTATTATCATCTCAGATCATTGTCTCCACAACTTGTAGTTGTCAAGCTCAATGCGTGGTTGATGTTTCGCCAACCAACATTTCGGGTTATTATTTCGGTGCTGCTTGTGAACCATATCCACCCAAACACTGTACGGGTGTAAACAAGATTTATCTGACCTCTGAGCTCCAAAAGCTCTAGACTCGAGTCAAAACAGAAATTTCCTCTTTGGAGGCTTCGGAGCACAACTATCTGTGGATCTGAAGGGGGAAGGGCCAGAGGAGGCTTTAGACGTTAGCTTTCTCCGCAGCAAATGAGGCTTCACACCCCTACAAGCACTCAGCCACACACAGTACACATGGCTGCCTCTCCCAGGAAGTTCCGAAGAAGTAAACTGATTACCTCTGCGCATGATCTGCAGCGCCCAGCATGGCTCTCTCGCTGCTCACCAGTGAATCATCCCCGAGGATCATCACACAACAGAGAGGCCACAGAGACTCACATACAACCAGAAACACACGTGAGCTCGCACCACTACCCCAAGGATTGCCCACTAACATTGCGCAGCTGAAATAAAGAGTTTTGTATGGGTTACACTAATTGTACTGTATGTTTGCTTATTTGTTTGTTTTGGGACATTTCACACTGTTTTGAAAGTGGGGCCCTGCTTAAATGTATGACCTGAATGAGCCAATTACATGATTTGTGTGTAACATTACTGCATAAAATATATATGTGAGCATACATTATTTTATAGTCCATCCATCAAACTGAATGTTAGACATCACAATCTCATCCTCCGCAGGTTCAGATTCGAAAGAAGTCAGGGTCAAAGCGTGTCTCACACTCGTCTTACCCCTACTTATTGCTTTGTCAACATACCTCAGCCTTGAATACCAAGTTGACACATCTCTAGCTCTCTGCTTAAGATCTCTGTTTTTGAGTTGTATTAAAAAGGTGTATTGAGCCACCGCTTTGCACTGTCAAGGACTTAATACTTGGAGGTAACATGTGAAGTGAAGGAGTTCTCAGATTCAACTTCAATATTGAGTTTGAATGCATCATTTAGTCTGACTATTTCATGAAATGTCATGGCCTGGGAAAAAAGCCTGAGGGAAAGATACTGGCAACCCATTAGCCTTATTCAGCCTTTTCTTTGAAACCTTTACAACAAGCTCCAGTTCAGCTCTGTAGTACAGTCTGTGATGTTCTAAAGTTGCGAATCGAGGTCAAGTTTAAACCAGCTCTCTTGCCACTCCCCCCGCATTTACAGATAGGGTTTGTTTTGTCAGTTTCGATGGCGTCCCGCCTGGTTAAGATCCTGTCAGTGACAGGCTGTTGTCCAGGTGACACCCTCTCCACCCCCATTTCCTCTGCCAGCACGCCGACCTCTTTCATCCTCCTGTCTCCAACACCATGGCGACGTGACTAGGCTCATTCCGCCAAAATTCCTCTCCTACTTTGTTTTCAAAACCGTGCATTGTGGTTTTACTGCAGGTGGTTTATGATTTAAAAACAAATATTTTAACCCTGGCTGAAAGAGGTTCCTTTTTTACCATCTAGCAATGGGTCTTATCCTTACCCAATAAAATGTCACCGCACAAGATGAACAACAACCTCAGATTCAAAGTATATCTGACTTCCCATCTCCTTATGTTTGTAGACAGGCTATCAAGTTGGTGGGCCAACATACAGCATTCCTTCTTTCAATCTTACTTTAGTTGGTAAACAAATAGAATAGGCCTACTAGAACTCACACAAAAGGTGTACTGTTAGCCTGGCCTTAGAGAAAAACAAATATTCAACCTGCTTTTCAGACTAAATAACTGATGAAGTAGAATACGTATTATTGAACTTTCAATTAAGGTACATTTAAAAATACTTGCAAAAAGGTAAAATAAACTACTAATGCATGCTACTTGTCGATACAAATGCAAACAAAAACAACATGAACAAATTAAAACATACAAAGACTTAATCATATACAGCTCTGGAAAAAATTAAGAGACCACTGCACATTTTTCTGATGTCATCCTACGGTTGCTGAGTGACATTTGAATGAGTTGACGGTCGTATTCAAATTTGCAGTGGTCTCTTAATTTTGAAGGAAAATTGAAGGAAACTGAAGGAAAACATAGAGTTGATTTAAATTAACATCTGCACCACCATATGGCCAACCGAATGATTGAAGGCTGGATCTGGCATGATGGCTACCTGATATGAAACAAACAGCCCATGACCAGGCATGTAATCTAGTCATCCCTCATATATCAATATATAATGCTTTAATTCAGTAACAGCAGCTTTCTATTTCTATTAAACTCAATAATAATAATAATAATAATAATAATAATAATAATAATAATAATAAATTTTATTGATAAGTGCCTTTCAAGTCACCCAAGGACACTGTACAATTAAAAGGTCTATAGACAAAGAAATGCGCACAAGCAAGTCACTGAATTTTCTTTATAGAGAATTATAGAGAGAGGGTTTATTGCAATATGTACAATATGCTTAAATGTGAAATGGGGAGTAAAGGACTTAACTGCTGAATTGTTTTAGGCCTATCTGACAGCAGGTTAACAATGTTTATACTTTATAGTAGGCTTTTCTGTCATTTCAACACACATTTCAAATGGTTTCTTAAAAACACCTTCTTTTGCTTTGGTTGTGTGATATTAACCTGTGGTTTTCCGAAATTACAATTAGGCCTCATAACTAATTGTTAAGCTATAGGACTACTGTGGCTAATATGCTGCTTCTGGCCAAACACCTTTCCCCACAAAAAATAAATCAATGAACGAATAAATAAAAAATAAAAAAATATATAAAAAACTAAAAATAATATATTATATATATATATATATATATATATATATATACACACACACACACATACACATATACACACAAATTTTTGCTGTTTGATGATGTACTAATTTGATTAATTATGTGGGCTGTTGAAACATGATAGACCTATTTGGTCGACTACGTTCTCAAATGTGGGCCTTTTATGGTTATGGTTATGGTTATGGATTTAGCAGACGCCTTTGTCCAATAAATACAAAACAACATAATAATATTTAAAATTGAACAGGGAACAGATTAGAATGTAGATCAAATATAATAAGGAGATAATTTTACTAAAACATAATTGGGACACAGTTGAAGTGAACTATGAGAAACTTTTAAAAAAATAAACCTAAATGAGCTTTCTTTGTTCCACAGACTATGCCTATACACATTAATTCTGTCAATAACATCTTTCTAACGCTAATTCCTAAATGTTTCTTGTGTGGTATGCATGCATTGGCTATGTTCCAGTAGGCCTATTCTAAGAATTAGCCACATATACACAAGCTGCGTTCAAGAGATGTATAGGTTGGTGTCACCCCTAATTATGTCTTTTCCTTATAAGTTGCCTCTTCACCATGTCATTCGTAAACTGGTGCCCACAGTTTCCTCATACTGTTACCAATTGGGCAATGAAAATAAACCTCAGGTAGAGAAGGGTCACCACAATACTTGAGAACATATAGTTATTATGGTGAAATAAAGTATAGCCTATATTGTTTTGAGTGTGTAAATCTGATAGGTACATGGTGGATTATTTGAATTAATTTTGGATTTTGACATTTTGAATTTAATTATCATTGGTGCACTTGGTGCCTTATTAAAAAAAAAGGAATGCTACGCCTGTGGCCCTTCCGATAGCTTAGGCCTACATAAAAAGTTATTTGTAATAGGCCTAATGTGCAAAAGCCTTCTGGCAGCTTGTTTTGCTTTAGCAATGTTATAAGGACCATTTATGTAGCCTATTTCATATTCTCTTAATATAGTATTGCCAGCATACTCAAGAGACATGTAGGTCTGCATAGTAGCCCCCTTTAAAAACATATCAAATGTAGGCTACATAGTTTGTGCCTTTTATATTCCCAGTATCTTCTGGTTGCGTTCTAGGCTAGACAATGAGACAATGAGAAATACATGTGTGGTTATTGGCTATAACATTGCTATAAAACAACGACTCTAATGGATGCCTAAGACTTTTTCACAGTAGACTACATTAAAATAATTTGCAGTTAATTGTTGCTTCTTGTGATTGTTGACTAGTGCAATTTTGTATTTAACATTTAGGCTATTGCACCGACCCTATGAACCTAAAATCCTCCAGGAAAAACGACAATAGGATTAATAACTTCTGCAATAGCGACACTTGGCGTTGAAAATAAGAAGTGAGGCTATCAGCGTCCAAATTTACAAAATAACATTCAATTGGACAGAATCAGCATTGGGGCGGGGGAAGTAGTGTGTGCCAAATCCCATTCGCTACTCCAGCCATCAGTCAGACCCCGGAATTACAATTCAAGAGCGATAGTGGCGCAAAAATGGCTGAAGATAGTATTCCCGACCTTAGCCGACCCCAGATGTATTTATTTGGTGAGGTTAATAAGCACCCTCTCTCATTCCCAATGCAAATTAATGCGCAAGCAGTCTTTTAATTTACCCGAATAGTAATTTGACTGAATATGTTGCTGTAGACACGGAGTTAGCGGGCATGGACGTCAGATTTGCTGTGGGTTAGGTGTGCAAAGTTAGCCGTTGCTAGCTGAATAGCCCTTTATTCTCTAGCTGTCTAGCTTGCACCAGCTAAGACTGATATTCAGGCAAATGATGCATGTTTTCGTAAGGGAATATCCAGAGTTACAATACGATATTTACCAGACATCTTAAATGAACGAATTTGCTAGATAATCTGTTTTCCTGTCATATTACTACAAGCGTAACATGCAGTTGTGTACAATAGTAACGTTTTAATAGCCAGTGGTACCAATGGTGGCCTGAAATGTGCTTGCTTAGGATGTTGTTTCTGCAGATATGAGCCGAGAGGCCGTATGGCTTTGATGATCAATTTGCTAATTTACTCTTCTAGCCAACGCATGACCATGCTATAGGCAGAGATGACTGTCAAGCAGGTGGTAAACAAACTAATATGAAGGCTACATCAAAGTTACGCGTTGCAAAAGTCAGGGAATTCATAATGGCTACATATTTTTTTGTCCGACAGGTTGTTCGCTTAAGGCAGATAAAAAAGAACATAAAGTGGAAGTGGATGATGATGAAGCTGAACACCAGTTGTCACTCAAAGCGGTAAGACAAGCAGTTCCTTCCTACCTGATATTGAGGGCGAAATTGGGAAATCTCAGACTTCGGAAAGTGAAAGTAGGCTCCTACTCCAACTTAACACAGGTGAATTCCCTAATTAGCAGAGCTACCTGGCTGTTTAAGTGATTGGTTGGAACAAATATGGTAGGCCTTTCACTTTCTGAAACCAGAGTTTTCCAGCTCTGCTCGAAGGCACACTGATCTGTCATGCATTGCATCCATTAAGGAAAGTCAGTGTACATGGAAGTTAAAGAGCAGAGAAAACAAAAAACTGAATAGAGCAAGGTATTGTTTTTGTAACTCCTCAACAACACATATTTTGTTTGTATTTAGTGTACAGAAAGTAGTTATCATAAATTAAAATACCTATGGAATTCTAGGTGATAACATTGATAATACTGAATAGTTTCTTACTGTAATAATCTTCTTTAACACTCAAAGCAGTGTCAGATATGCACAACATGTGCAATCCAGAGAGCCTCGCCTCCTCCCTCCACAGGGTTTTAAAGTGATCAGGTGACCTCCCTAATTGAGAAAAAAACAGGCCTACTCCTTATAAGGCTAATCAGCCAATTTGGGTACCCAGGTGCACACGCCCCTTCTTGCGCCTCCATCGCAACTACACAGACTAAATCAATCAGGGCCTGAAATCATCAAACATCACTAGCAGAAAAATAATAATAACAGAATCTATGTGCACCTAGACTCTGCCAAAGGAACAACATATAGCCTATAATGAAGAAACATACCCAATACTACCAAAATTAAGCTTCACTAGTGACAGTGTGGGTCACTCTTGTCACAGGTGGGTCTAGAATCTTTAAGTTTAGGGCAAACAGCACATGTTAAGTTGAAAGTCATCTACAGCACAACCATTCTCTGACCAGCCCTCTACTGATGCTTGTTTCCAGGTGTGTTTGGGTGCCGAGGCAGAAGATAAGTTTCACACCGTGGAGATTGAAGGGATGACGTATGAAGGGAAGTCCACAAAGTTCCCCCTAGTTGTTCTCAAACCATCTGTGTTACCGTCGGTGAGTGCCTCCACAAGCCACTACACTATGTTCCATGTCAAGAGCACAGCAACTTGATCCCCTCTGTTGCCCTTCATTTGGGATCTTGAACTAGCCTTTTAAGTTTTGATGTGCAAGGAAAAAGATTTAAAAATAAGCTTTCTCTGAAGCTTTACTCTAATGTCAATGTAGTCGTTGAAGGGGGAGAGGTCCCCAATCCCCTTCCCCTTTTTTAACATGTTAATAATATTGGCATTGTCCATCAGTAGCCATGTTAACATGGACAGTCATGCCGATTAAACTAACTGAATGAAACATTTTTGCCATCTGTTTGGTTACATTGTATTCCGATCAAATGCTTACAAGCGCTCTGGAATCTTTGCCCGTAATAGTCGTTGCTACTGTACTTTTCCTTGAGAAGCTACAGCAGGCCGTATAAATGGCTGTTCAATCGGAATAAAAAACGGAATACACCACCCCTCTCATTCCGATTAAAATAATGAGATTGACCGTTTTAATTCTGATCAATGTGTTTAAATGTGTCATTTTTATTCCGATTGAGCCATTATTGATTATTGAGCTAGGGGCAGCCGTGGCCTACTGGTTAGCACTTCGGACCTGTAACCAGTGGGTTGCCGGTTCGAACCCCGACCAGTAGGCACGGCTGAAGTGCCCTTGAGCAAGGCACCTAACCCCTCACTGCTCCCCGAGCGCCGCTGTTGATGCAGGCAGCTCACTGCGCCGGGATTAGTGTGTGCTTCACCTCACTGTGTGTACACTGTGTGCTGTGTGTGTTTCACTAATTCACGGATTGGGATAAATGCACGGGATCAAAAGAGTATATATACTTACTTACTTATACATACTTATTCTGATTTGAATCGGATTAAACGTGTCCATGGAGACCCACCTAGTGTTGTTCATTATGGGGTTGTGCTGTGCTGTTTTGTTGAGAGGAATGTTCTGTTTCAGAACAAGCACACCTGATAATTCCAGATGTGTCAGTGATGAGAAAATGGTTTGTTTTAGTCACATGCAAAACACCTGTCTCTTATCAGCTGGTCCCCATTCCTTTGTAGTTTTGCTTACCAGTGTTGAAGAGTATTCTTACCCAGCTGTGAAAAGAAACACAATGCTTCATGCTTGCCTTGACCTGACAGATTATTCCCAATGTGAGAAAAGAGAAACGCTCTGGGGCTCGGCTGCAGATCCACAAACACTCAGAGATTGACATCTGCATGTAATCAATCGCAGTTTACAACAGTCGGCAAGTTCGCACTGTTCAGCTGTAATTGTGACAGGTGTACAGCTGTCAATTAAAAGTATTCTGAGGTCGAGTGGCGTGCCACAGGCCTGCAGCTGTTGTTATTTGGTTGCCATTGCAACGTCACGCCAACAACGCCTCGCCGTGTGGAATGTTCATTGAGAATCTGAGACTGCACCTTCAAGCACATCGGGGTTACACAATCAGCCGCGTACGTGAGAAAAGATGTTTTGATTAAGTGCTCTGTCTGCTAAGGTCAGAACTGAAAAAAAGCAGAGATGGATTCACAGTTAAAAAATTATATTAATAGTTGTTTTCCCTGAACAAGGTGGAGACTCTGGCATACCTTTCAGCAAGTCATGCACTGACTGGTTATCTTTGCTTAGGACGTGTTGAGGGATGAAGATATTTAGAAATTCATAACGCAGAACTATCATCCGTGAGATGGCCATTGTAGTCCTGTGCTAATGCAGACAGGGTGTAGGTTAAGGAGAAATCGTCACAACAAATCTTATTGTTGGCACAGGGGAGGTGTTTTTGTGAGATTATTATACCTGC
Source organism: Alosa pseudoharengus (assembly GCF_046254945.1). Taxonomy (NCBI): domain Eukaryota; kingdom Metazoa; phylum Chordata; class Actinopteri; order Clupeiformes; family Clupeidae; genus Alosa; species Alosa pseudoharengus. The sequence goes on along the minus strand of NW_027468630.1, from coordinate 24,701,310 downwards.
TAACCACCTATGTCTCATCCTCTTCCCGATCTGCAGGTGAGTTTGGGGGGGTTTGAGGTCACCCCTCCCGTGTGCTTTCGGCTGCAGTCAGGTAGCGGCCCAGTCTACATCAGTGGCCAGCATTTTGTCAGTGAGTATTACGACCCTGTCTATGGCTGTCCATAAATTGTTGTGGATATCGAATGTCCCCATTGTGTTCCCACCAGATCAAAGGCATAATATTGAAAACACGTAATTTAAGTTTGTATTTATTTCAAGCCTTATTTACATCATAATAGATGAAGGGCAAAACAAACAGTACATAATGCACACTAATGTACACTCACACAGAGATTCGCACACAGACACAAGCACAAAGCACATAGCACTGGACATACTGTACATCCTGGGACGTTAAAGTGTCACCCGCCATGCTCTACCACACCAATCTCCTCCACAAGTTGCTTTTTTAACTCATTGAGTGCCAAAAACGTAATATTACGTTTTTCCTTCCCATGCGTTGAGTGCCAAAAACATAATATTTCGTTTTTAGCTTTTTTTTTAATTACGAAACTAGACACACCTTATATGTGATTTTGGGAACTCTGTGATGAATGGAAATGAAATATATGACGATCGAAAACGCACAATCTGGACATTTTATCTGGACATTTTATCATAACTTGGTTGCCGCTTTGGGTCGAATCAGTGACGCATGCACGTCAGCTCAAAACCAGGCCATTTTCGTGGGTCTATCACTAGGTGGAAGTCTCGCCAGGTCTCGCTAGGTCAGTTCCCGGAACCTTACAGGCAATTACTTCATATTTCATGAAATACGTTCTCCATATCTCCATTTCTGCGATTTTGATGAAAACTAGCCACTGTTTAGCTTGGGATTTCTCAGGAACAGAGGCGTGTAGAAATACACGGTTTGCACCCACTGAGAGCTTAAAGTCTCACCTTTCAAACGAGCCATTGTATGTGTTCATAGCTATAACACAGAATATGCTGTGGCTGTACAAAAATCATCAACAATGGTCTAGATTGCTGGCACTCTGGAACAAAGCTTCCAAAAACAGCTTGGCATTCAATGAGTTAATAGATATCATCATAAGCATAGATATTAGAAAGCTAGATACCGCATTGGGCTTCAGAACGTACGAAAATAACGCCACCATCTTGGTGGGGGCAACAATCACTGGAGGCCAATGGAGAAACAGGTGTCTCTGACTGGAAATCAGACAGGTGTCTCTGATTGCCGGCAAGTGTTGCCCATAGACAGTAAAGGTGTTGCCCTCAGCAATATGGCGACGACGTTTACCTATGCGACCTAATAGAACATGATAAACAATGCGGTATCTAGCTTTCAAATATCTATGATCATAAGTACATGTGTTATGGGAGGCGCTGTGGCGTAACGTGCTACAGCGCCTGACCCACATACGGGCCCAAGTGCTGACGGGGACCTGGGTTCGATTCCGACACGGGTCATTTCCATCCCCATCTTTCTCTCCCACTCACTTCCTGTCAGTCTCTTCACTGTCCTGTCCATATAAAGGCAAAACCCCAAAACGTATACTAAAAAAAGTTCAAGTGTTAGTTAGACACCTTCTGTTCAAATGGTATTTTTGATGTTCTTGTGCACTTGTAGTCTGATCTGTGTGTCCAATGCTGCCTTCAGGTGTAAAAGACTCTGATGACGAAGAGGAGGAGAATAACACATCGCCAGTGAAGAGGCCCTCCATTATGCTGTCAGGAAAAGCTCCTCCGAAGGTACTTTTGACCTGAAAATGCAAATGGAGCTTTACCATACAGCTGACTTGGTCCATCTGTACATTAGATTAAATTAGATTAGATTCAACTTTATTGTCATTGTGCAGAGTACAAGTACAAAGGCAACAAAATGCAGTTTGCGTCTAACCAGAAGTGCAAAAAAGCAGAAAAGAGCAATATGATATACAAAGTATAGACAGGTGGTGCATAAACATGACAAGAAATATAGTGCAGTGTAGACAGTAGTATACAGTTGGTTTACAGAAGGTGGCTAAGAGTATTATGTATATTCCATTTATTCGTTTAACGGACGCTTTTATCCACTGTTCCCGGAGCATCTCGGGGTTAAGTGCGTTGTTCAAGGTCACAACGGTGGAGGCCGGGTATTGAACCCACAACCTTTCATTCTACTGCATGCTAGCCCAGCTCCTTAACCACTATGCTACCACTGCCCAAGGTCTGTATAAGTGACCTTGCCATAATGTTAACTGTAACCTAGTCACCCTTGTAGTGCTAACATGTTTTTTTTTTATTGCAAAAAGGGTGCAAGAACAAATGCAAGTATATAGTACAATCTATACCCAATCAAACAACAGTACATTCATTTCATCAACATTATAATAAATTAAAAATACACACGTATACATAAAATAAAAACATTTTTAAAAAATAAATAAATAGATAATTACATACAAGCGTCACACAGTTACACAATCTTAACTGAGGGGGAGGGTCATACAGATGTTAGATTGTAGACATAGTATTCAAGAAGCAGTGCATTCTTTTTATCTTTCACCATTTTTAGAGATTTTAGGAGAAATTGAAATTCTATTAAGAATACTTTCAGCTTTGGTTTGGTTTTAAGTAATCTGTGTTTGTGGATAAAAAACTTGCATAAAAGAATAAAGAAATTGGTAAGAAAGTCAGTAGCTTTGTCTTCATGGATAAAATAACCTACTCAACAAATGAGACAGATAGTCTTTCGGGTCAACCCAAAAATCAAAAACAGCGTTGCATTCATAAAAGACATGAGAAAGAGATTCTTCCATATCACTAAAGGCACATGTATTATCCATATCCATAAATGTAGATAGCAATGCATTACAAGGACAAGTGTTGTGTAAAATGTTGAAGTGTAATTCTTTAACTTTGTTGGTAAGGCAAAATGTATAAGGTAATAACCATGCCTTCTTCCAGTCTCTTTCTCCCTCTAGGAGAGCATTTCTTTTTAGCATGAAAAGCATTACGTTATTATTGTATTTTTTATCAAGGAGAGGGCAACCATCAATGGCTAGAGTAGGGTTTACTCTGACATTTGAGCTGTATGACAATTGATATTTCATTAACTGAATGATACCAGTAGGGATTGCATTGCACACTAGATTAAACTGCAACAGGTGATTTCACGGTATAAGGAATGGGTTGCATCACTTATGTTGAAGCTTCTCTGTTCATGCTGGCACTTCACTCGGCTTGTGGGTATGCTGTTGTGAACTTACCTTTGTGTCAACTCCAGCTTCAGCCAGCCGACTTGTTAGTCTTGTTCCAGCATTATTGCCAAAAGTTTTCATGCAACTGTATTTTATGTATTGTGTACTGTTTTGCATTGACCTGCTGTTGTTGAACTGTTAGGGCAGTCATTTTCTAGGAGTAAGAAGTGACACAAAGGTGATTACCGGTATGCGACTATTATAACATTTTGGCAGCAATCCATTTTTATTGTGATTTTTTTACATTGCGAGTCTGTTCAGTCATAAGAGAAATAGCATACTCCTGAATTCATCTCATTTGAATCTTCTCATTTAATTCTCTGAAAAAAACAAGCTTATTTCAACCTGTGAATACATTACCCATTGAGTGTATGGACTACTTTGTATGCTGTCCTTTACAAACCAGGCTAAGAAAAGAACAAGGTATTGTGCCATCTTGTGGAAGCAATTTGTCAGAAGAAATTTTATCCGAACAGTTGGATGTATTTAGGTCAAATTAAAATCATAGCATTAACTAAATAGGCATTGCTATTTGACACTCCTGTAGCTGTAGAAATATGTGGGTTTTTTTTCCAGTTAATTTTTTAAAATGTTGACTTATTTATCCCTTATTTACCCTGGATGTCGCATAACCTTGGGGTCAGGATACGTCCCAGAAGGCTTAGCTTGCTGAGAGTATAATATCTGTGTGTGTGTGTGTGTGTGTGTGTGTGTACTTCTTTCTACCCATAACAGAAAAAACTGAAAGTTGATTCTGATGAAGACGAAGACAGTGAGGATGATGAGGATGACAGTGAGGATGAGGATGAGTAAGATTGCAGGCTAATACTTTCCTACCTCTTTCCACGTGAAGTCTACCAAATGCTAGTTTCAGTAGTTAGGCTAATGGTCTTGCCAAGGTGCCATTTTAATTATGGTTCCTCTTGCCTCATAATTTGCATTTAGTTTTAGATTTAGATTTAGACCTGGTTGAGTCAAGTCAAGTCAACTTTATTTATATAGTGCATTTCATACACAGACGTCATTCAATGTGCTTTACATAAACACAAGCAAACAGTACAATAGCTAATAAAGGCATAGAAGGGCAATAGTAAAAGAAAAGTTTAAAAGTAAAAGAATAAAAAAATTAAAAGGGTAGCACTGTGTTTAGCTGTCTGGCTGAATAAGGGCTGGTGGGAGAGCTTTGGCAGAACACTCTAAAATGCTTGTTGATTTCCCTTTCCAGCGAAGATGATGAAGATGAGGAAGACGAAAAGCCAGTCATCAAGGCGAGTTCAATAAAATCACCTAAGAAGGTAAGGGTGAACTTATTTTTCTGATTTGTTTCAGCAATTTGTATGCCCGTGGTTCAGACATTCCAGAGTCCTCACTCCATTTTAGCCCAAAAGAAAATCAGAGGCACTCAGCCTTACTGATGTGTATGTAATTGATAAAATAAGGTTTATCTTCCAGCTGCAGAGAAGAAAGGAAAAACAAACTTCTCACATCTGCTGAGTGATGTGATTCTCTCTCTCTGTGCTGTGATTTTTTTTCAGTATTTTTTGGAACATGTTGATTGATCCACCAACAATCTGGACAAGTATGACAAAGCAGTCGTTTTTAGCATTGGCTGTTAGTTTCAGGTAGCCATTAGGTTAGCCAGCTGTTAAGCGATTAGTTCCCATGGATATATTCTACACTTTCTGGGGTGCAGCGTGTGGTAGCAACCATTAGGGGTCAGTGTGTGTCTGAGAGGTTGGATCTTTGCAAATGACAAAGGAGAGGCTGTGTGTTGCACTGAGATGGGAAATCCCAGGTAAGTGAGGCATGTGTAGGCCCCAGGTAACCTGCAAGCACTGAGCCAGTTATTAATTGAAATGAATGCTTAGGGTTGAGCCCAGAGGTGCCAGACTGTATCAGAAGCTTATGGTTCCTTATTGTTGCACAACTATGTATTGTATACATGCAACTTGCATTTTAATATCCTTTGGTACAAACAGGAGAAAATGTTTTAAAACACTGATCAGTTTAGCCATTGCCTGCACATTGCTGCTTGTCTATATATCTTCTTCATTTTTTGTACTTTCAACACATCACCTGTCATCAGTCAGACCAGTGTAGGCTGACATGTAGGTGAATCATTTTTACACCATCCTGATGAGTTTATAGCATGAAGGTGCGTCCCATTAGGGGATAAGAATGGCGTGTTCTGGACCCCATGCGCTTCCACCCCTGTTCTGTTCCCTTGGTGTTCTGAAGAAGCCATTCCACCGCCACCCCTCTCCGGTTCTCATCAAGTCCCCTAGTGCACCTGGCCTCTGTGCTTAAAGAGCATGTTTATACATCCAAGGTGTATGTGTGTGTGTGTGTGTGTGTGTGTGTGTGTGTGTGTGTGTGTGTGTGTGTGTGTTTGTTTGTGTGTGTGTGTGTGTGTGTGAATGTGTGTGTGCGCGTGCATCCAGACATGGTCATTGTGTGTGTGTGTGTGTGTGTGTGTGTGTGTGTGTGTGTGTAGCCGTGCCAGGCAAAGATCAAAGCTGGCTAGACGTGCATACCTGCTTTGTGAGCAGCCATTCTTAGCCTGAGGGGGAGATGACAGCTGAGGTTTTCTGTCACACACTGATTTACTCTGTTCATTCTTTCTCCCTCTCTCTCTCCCTCCCTCCCTCCCTCCCTCTCTCTCCTCCAGCTCTATCCTCTATCTCTTGTTCTGCCCTCCACAACCTCTCCCTCCCTCCCTCTCTCTCCTCCAGCTCTATCCTCTATCTCTTGTTCTGCCCTCCACAACCTCTCCGAGTCTTCTGTGCTCTCCATGTGTTTTCCTTTTTTTGTGTCCCAACTCCTTCCTCCCCCTTTAGCGCTCACCCTGTTCTGACCTCTCTGCACTCCTCGTGTGCTCTCTCTCTCTCCTCTCTTGTTTCTCTCTTTTCTCTTCTCTCATTCCCTTTTGTCTCTCTTCTCTCTCTCTCTCTCATTCTCTTCTCTCTCACTTTTTTTTTTCTCTTTTTTTCTTTCAATCTTTCCCTCGCTTTATCGCTCTCCTTTCTCTCCTCTCTACTCTGTTTCTACCTCTTCTCTCTCTCTCTCTCTCTCTCTCTCTTCTTTCTCTCACTCTCTTCTCTCTCTCCTCTCCCTTTCTCTATCTCTCTCCTTTCTCTCTTTTCTTCTGTTTCAACCTCTCTACTTTCTCTCCCCTCCCATCTATCTCTCTCTCTCTCCCCATCTCATTTCTCCCCATCTCCTCTCTCCCTCCCTCTCTCTCTCTCTATCTTTCTCTTTTTTCCCTAATCCCTTTCCTATGCCATTGAGATGAACAGGTTAACACTGACAGCCCACATCAATTGCTCGAGGCCATAACTAGACAGACTACAGCACATACAAATTACTGCACACTTTTATCACCCGTTTCTGACAGTTTGAGCAAAAAGATAATAAAAACGTATTGCATTTCAAAGGCGAGGCATTGTCCAATGTTAAAGCCCTTAGTTTGACAGCGCCGTTCATGTGTTGTGTTTTTGATATTGTGACAGGAGTACTGCTCAAGATGTTGAAGGAGTCTTTTGTTTTCTAGAAACATCCTAATGTTTTCAGGGTCACACACACTACTTATATCTCTAATGTCTTGCTCTCCTTCTTTTTTTCCTCTCTCCTCCTCTCTTTCTCTCTTTCATTGTTCTGTCTGTCTCCTCTCTTTCTCTCTTTCCCTCCTTTTTTTCCTCTTTCTCTCCACCTACTTTCTCTCTCCCTCTTTTCTACCTCTCTCTTTTTCTCTATCTCTCCCTCCTTTCTGTTTCTGTCTCTCTCTCTCTGTCTTTTCTCATTCCATCCGCTCCACTCTGCTCTCAGAGTAAGGGACTTCCAGAGAAGAGTCCAAAGAGCACGCTCAAACAGAACGGGCCTGCAGGAAAAGCCCAGGCGTCTAAGGTAGGCTAGCACAGACAGCACAGTCCCAATCTCTGGCTAAACTGAGCTACTAATGACGTTCATCAAAACCACAACAAAACCCACTGACCGCCTCCAACATGGCAATGCACCGTTTGTTCCCAGCTTTATAGAGGAAAGGCTCCCTCTTTATATTAAATAGCCCTTACTGCAGAGGACTTAAAAATGGACTAACCACATGCTTTGAAACTCCCCTAACAGGAGTGCTGTGCCTTCTCATGCACTAGGCATGCTCACCACTCAGAAGTGGCCTAACTTAAAGTGAAATCTTAAATATTGAACTGAAGTAAATAGTAAATCAAATCACAATCACAGTATCTGTCTAGAAAATTGCAATTAGATTTTTCCCCCCAAATGGTGCAGCAGCAGCCCTAGCGGAGACATGGGTTGCACATCCATGGAGAGCACTCAGGCCCCTAGCGGCTCTGCCAGCCGCCTGACATGGCAGCACTGTGTTTTAAACATTTGGTTGTGGCAGTGGGCCCACATGCTTAATTTACCGGGTCATTTACGGCAAGGGGCTCCAAGCGAGCTTCTTTACAGACTATTTTCTCACTCTGTGCCAGCAAGTTTAAAGTGAAAAATTGCTGTTTTGGGATTGTTTTTTGTTCCAGGGGAGCTTATATTTGGGCAAATGATGCATTTAATATATCGGCCTCTTGTTTTCCACATCAGGCATCTTTCACTGCATTAATTGAAGTACTTGGATTATGTGGTTTTGTTCAAAATATCTTAAGTTTATTATGGAGACCCACTGGCAGTAGGCCTAGTACATTATTTAGTAGCAGAGACCTAGCAGTTGAGGATAGCCGAGCGGTACAGGTCATGTTACATTATTGGAAAGATAATAAACAAATAAACATAACCTAATTTGTTACGTTATTGGGAAGATAATAAACGTAACCTAATTTGTTACGTTATTGGGAAGATGATACACATAACCTAATTTGTTACGTTATTGAGAAGATAATAAACATAACCTAATTTGTTACGTTATTGGGAAGATAATAAACGTAACCTAATTTGTTACATTATTGGGAAGATTATAAACATTACCTAATTTGTTACGTTATTGGGAAGATAATAAACATAACCTAATTTTCTGTGTGGCACCAGGACATGATCACACCACATTAAATAGGGCAACATCAAACGCAGGGGCCAAAGAGAAGTCCTATTTGTATGTATGCATATATAGAACCGCTTGAGTAGAGGAAAGCTAGCCTGACATAACCAGGCTAGCTTTTCAGAATTGGCGTGTTTCAACAGATACAGGGAAAAAATGCCTCCGCACGCAATTAGATAGACCCAACCAATCAGAGCAACGACATAGACTATGTGAATCCTATAGAGCTGGTAAGTCCCGCCCATCCGCTGAAGCCCCAGTGGACCTCTAGATTGAAAAATCGTCAATGCAAGTGAATGTAAGAAAATAATTATTTTCTAGTCCCGTTTGAATTTTGCCATGAATGTGAACATGTTGTCTGTGAATTTTTAATATAAATTTTCATGTTACGAGTTTGACAGTATATTGTATGATTCTTCGGCTAGCAGTTGTGGAAAAGACATAACGAGAAAGACTACATGTCGCCTATGTGACGTGAGCTAATCGCTAACATTAGCTGAGATGCTAGTTTTTGTAACGGCAGGAATAAACACATGGTAACAAAAATATTCGAAACATGTCTAGCTTCACTCAACACATTAACACTATGATACAGTGTGATTGTAAAGTTGTATGGTTCACTGTGTTCAAAGTCGATCTTAATAACCCTCTCCATCTCGACCAACTGAGAGCTAGCTGTCGTCTAGGGGAAACTTGTAGTCCACAAAGTGCTCTCACACAAAGTTTAACCGCATCAAACTTCTACCCGCTAAATTGTAGCATTCTTTACACGAAAATTTATATTAAAAATTCACAGACAACATATGTTTTCATGGCAAAATTCAAACGGGACCAGAAAAGAATTATTTTCTCACATTCACTTGCATTAATGATTTTTCAACCTAGAGGTCCAGCGGGGTTAGCGGAAGGGGCGGGACTTAACAGCTCTATAGGGAGAATAGCCAAAAAATCCTTCTTCTCGACAAATGCCTTAATCACTGTTAGGGCTTTGACTCCGAACTTCGTTATTCGAATATAATTCGATTATTTTAAAAATTAAAGATATTCGAACGAATTTTAGGGATCTCTTATTATTCAAACCTGTAGCCTATGGAGATAATTGTTTGTAAATGTATTTGGTTGTAAACGTTGCTTTCAATTCAGATTCCGAGGTTTTTTCACGCCTGTTGAAGTAAAATTGCGAGCTCATTAGCAAGGCTATTATTGGTCATCTGGGCTCCTGTAGGTGACGTTGGCATCCTGGCTGGTTCACGCTTAGTGAGCTTCCACATAGACATAATAGACACTTTTATTTTAAACTTAACCTTCCTCTGATTTTAATCACCTCAGTTATCGATCAAAGCAAACAGGGAAAAGAAATGGCAACACAATCATGAAAAACACTCAAATAAATAAATGTGCAGATAAGTCTGAATGAAAAGCAGCACTGGTTGAAGCCTGGAAATATTGTAAACAAAGTAACGTTAGCTTAATTTGCTAGTTTATCATAGTCTAGCACTACTGGTTAGACTGTTCAGTTTCCCCACGTGTGTTTAAGTTTTAAATGAATACTTTTTCTCCTTGGGACAGGCCCGTTTGAGTCTTGGAATACTTTTCCATTTGCATCGGGATTGAGATGATTAGAATTTAGCAGTCAATTTGAATGCAACAGTTGAACAAATTCGTGCAGCGTGCTAATGATGCTAACCGGATTTAATAGCAATTTAGCCAGTCGTCTTGCACGATTAATGTTTGGATTACATGTGCATGCTGAGGAAGGATGCGCCTGTTGAGGGAGAGAGAGAGAGAGAGTGCACGGGGCAAGGAGAGTGTGTTGAGGTAGGCCTACTTCTATCGCCTACTCTGGTAGAGTTTGACATACTACAATGCAAGATATATTTAGCCTATTTATTTATGGACAACGTAAGGCAGGAGGTGTGTGTTGCTTTTAATTATGAATGTTCTATCGAACGTATTTTTTATTGATATCGATTACATGTCTATTGCGATACATATCGCTATCGTTTTATCGCCCAGCCCTATGGTCAATAATAACAATTTTAACACACGCATAAATAATCAGCCTTTCGTGCACGTTGTCTATTGACATTGACTGATACACTGCCCTCTGGTGGACAGAACATATAGAACTTAAGTTTGATACCAATATCGGTCTTACTGAAGACAGAGAATGTCTAATAAGGGGAGAACTGCCACTCTCGGAAAACTTCCGGTTTCTGAACTGGTTGCAGTTCCTCCTGTGGTTCCACATGAGGGTGCTCGTCCACGAGAGCAGAATGCATGGAGGTCTATGGAGCTGTAGCCCTCAAAATCCACTTTTCTCGGGTTATAATTGTTTTTCAAGTAATTTGAATATTGTATTCGAAAGGGGAGGTAAAGAAAATACACTTGGTTGAGTATTATATTTTTTAAAGTCACTTAATTGTTCTAAAAAGCCTTTCAAACGTGTCAATGATGTCATTCATTAGCACAATGCTAGCGTGTTATGGGCAACAACGACCCAACCTGTAAGAAATCAAAAGGATATAAGTACTCGTTCATTTAACTTTTGACCTATAACCCATGTTGAAGTTATACAAACTACAATCAAAGCTGAGATTTGTCAACGACAATCAGGTGAAAGAGACAAATTTAGCCGTCTAGCTGCATTGACTCATTCTGCACTCATGGCGATCGCCCCCAGTGGAACTCTGGTGGAACTGCAACCAAACCACAATGGGACCTAATACCGAGTGGCCAGGCTCTCTGTAGACGGGTTCTGCTGAAGACATTTAATGGTTAAAATATTATTAATACATATTCGAATATATTCAAATTTTAATATTAATAAACAAACGAACTTCGATTTTTGGGCAAAAGTCAAAGCCCTAATCACTGTTTTCTTTTTGTTTGTTTTTTTGAAGTTGTGTTGTCAATATATTGTACAAGAGACGGCATAGAGAAATCTAAACATCTAGCTTTTTGTTGTGACAAAATCAACTCAAGCGCTGTCAGGTGATGTGAATAACTAGGCACCATCATTCATCTGTCCATCATCGTGTCAAGCCTGCCCAGGTGATTTGATTGATGCAAACAGCTCTGGTTCCGGCTTGTCAGTAGAGGGACTCCACACTGAATTTCCCGAACTCAAATTTTGTGGGCGGGGTAAAGCCTTTGTTGGTAGAATGGTATATTAATTTCGGTTGAGTCATTGAATTTGTGTTATCTGAGCCAGACATAACAAGGGGAATTTTGGTATGTGCTTTGATGACTAGCACACGTGTCACTCCTTTGATCCAAGTCCAACACATCATTTCATATGCTTAAAATATTTAAACTGCTGGCAATAAATTGTTATTGCGAAAGATGCCATGTTGGATTGATGATGGCTCATCACATTTCAAGCATCCAACGTTTTATCATAGCCATGAACTTCACAATTGTCAGCATATACAGACCTAGTAAACATGCCTGAAAGCAAGATGCATAGTATATGTATTCATGAAGACTGCAGTGCAAAGGTCAATAGAGACTAGCAATGATGCCTACTGTCATTGTCCTGAGGAAAGTGATTGTCCACCCACTTCCTAAATTGACCAATGTTATGCTGTCACACTATGCAGAGATTAGTTCAGACATGCCTGTCAGACATTGAAAACCAAGAAACGATAAAATGCCTGAAATGGCCACTTTTTTGATCAGACACACCCAAATGAGGCACACATCTCAGTGTATATGTGTGTATTGTTGTTGTTTTCACCTTAATCAATGATTCTCAATTAAATGAAATTATTCTTTTTTTGAACCCATCCATCAAACAAAACCATAAATTCTCTGATGTGTATGTGTGTGTCAGAGAGAGAGAGAAGAGACATCACCTAGAGGAGGGACCCCCCCCCCCCCCCCCCACTACACCTCTGTCAGTAGCGTGCCAGTAGAGCTCTTAACCTGCCCGTGGATCCACAACTATTCCATGAATTTGGTAAGAAATTGCGTGGGCCGAAGGGAGTGTGCCTTAATTGTAGTTACGGTCTCCAGGACAACAGGAGCTACCACAGGGGGTAGAGATGGGCCTAAGCCTCACCCCTGTTTAGATAATCACGCTTGACCCCCCTTCAGTTTAGGGTTAAACTTAAGACCTCTCACCCACCTTCCCGTTAAAGCTGGGACACCACAGTTTTGCCCCCCCCCCTCCTCTGAGTATCACACTGCCGTCATGTGCATTCATACAGTATTGCACTATTCATAAAGTACAGGCATTTGTTTTAATTATTTTCTCTCTTTTCTTTGCATCTCTACACAGTCTCCACAGTGGTGCTTAAAAACTGTGAATCTCATAGAAATGCATAAATATATTCATAAATAAATAGAGATATGCAGATGTATGCCCTAAGAAAAGCTGAGTATCAAACAGATGAAGTTACCTATTCCTCAATGGATGAAATAAACCATTATTAAATTGCCAAAATGTCATTTGGTGGACTTTCAGTACTTTTGTGGTCAGAATTGTCTTTTTTAAGCCGTCCAACCTTCCTTCGCCAAGGAAGTCAGACAGTCTTCTACAAAAACATTTGGCCCAATGCAGAATCCATATTTCTGTCAACGGTAGCAGGATGCCTTGGTCCTGAGGCAGAAAACCAGTTAAAAACCATCATATTATTATAGCCTTGTTTTATTGTTGGGGTGGGGAGCTTTTGTTGGAAGGTTTCTTGTTGTTTTCACCTAAATCAATGATTCTCAATTAAATTAAATTATTCTTTTTTTTAACCCATCCATCAAACAAAACCATAAATTCTCTGATTCCTCTAGTTGGACTACAACTGTAGACAACGCAATGTCCTTAGAGAGAAATTACTGTTTTGATACATGGGAATATACATATTGATATGCATAGCAATCTGTGTTCAGTTTTTTATTGATACAGGATCGATGGCACTCCATTACTGATAGAACTATACATTTTACATGTAGGCAATTCTGCTGTAATTGTGCAGTAAAATGTCAGGATATCTGTCTCTGAAGTGAACATCAAATAACATGAAGCACACAAGGCCATTTATTAAAACATTATATGTTTTGAAATGACTGTGTTAAAGCCTGGATTTAAATCAAACAGAAATCGGATGGCATAACTATATTACTTATCTCTCTCTCTCTCTCTCTCTCTCTCTCTCTCTCTCTCTCTCTCTCTCTCTCTCTCTTTCTCTCCTTTCTGTCTCTCGTGCACACACACACGTCTCACACACACATACACAGAGCACAGACCTGCACACCTACCTGCTGCTTTTCCCTCAGGTGGAATGTGCAAACAACATACACACCCCACTTCTTGGTGCACAAATGACAATTCACTTGACCCAGTGATGCCAGGCCATGTTAGTATGTTATTAGACACAGGAGCACTTGTCGTGAGGAGAACTATTTACCTAATGTGTGTGAAGAAGCCTGGGGCTTTGTGTATGTGTGTGTGTGTGTCTGTGTGTGTGTGTGTGTGTCTGTCTGTGTGTGTGTGTGAGAGACAGAGAGAGAGAGCGCCACTGTGCTTGTGTGTGTGCACACGAGCAGGGCTAATTCCCTAATTACTGCATTTAGACTTAACAGTAGTGGTTAAAAAACAAAAAAAAAGAAGTTAGGTGTGTGAAATGGGATTACACTCCTTCCAGTCACACACACACAGACACAGAGAGAAGCTCAATCCCCCCTCTGTGACATGATGGTGAAAGACTCTTTCCTAAAATTCTCCGCATCCCTCCACCCCACCCCTTCCCCTAAAGCCCCCTAAAGCCCTCACCTCTTGCCCCTGCCCCCTCCCATTTGCCCCGGCCCCTCCTCAGCTTCCTGCTGGCACCTCGCCTCATGACCCGCGTGTGTGTTTGAAGTGTGTGAAGCCCCCAGGACGGAGGAAGCGGCTTCATGTTCAGGTGGCTGGTGATTATGGGATGTCAGATGCAGTCCTCCCCTATCTCTCTCTCTCTCTCTCTCTCTCTTATTCTTTTTCACTCTTTCTCTCCCTCTTTCTCCCTTTCTTTTCACTCTTTCCCTCTCCTTTTCTTTCTCTCCCTCTCTTTTTACCTCTGTCCCCCTCTTTCTCTCTCTCCCTCTCTCTTTCGCCCTCTCTTTTCACTCTTTCCCTCTCTTTTTCCTTTCTCCCTCTCATTTCCCTCTGTCTCCCTCTCATTTCCCTCTGTCTCCCTCTCTTTCTCTCCCTCTCCCTCTCTTTTTCATTCTTTCCCTCTCCCTCTTTCTCTCGTTTTCCCTCTTTTTCCCTCTCTTTCTTTCTCTCCCCCTCTCCCTCTCTCTCGTTCGCTGGTGCACAGCTGATAAGTGGTGGAAGGATAACTCACCGCATATCACCTGCCCCCCCCCCCCCCCCATCTACAAATTAGAGGCCTATATGTCTGCCAGAAGTGGACTATAAACTGTACTGCAAAAGGAAAAGCGTCTGAGATGACTGACGACGTGTGGCTGTAGGTGAGCTGTAAAGTTGTTAGCCTCCCAGACCCAAAGGTCACCTTGTAACGCATCAATCTCAGCTTGTGTCATGTGATTGACAGCTCTACTTCAACATCCTTAATGCCTAAAAGCAGAGGGATTTCAAATGAATTGTCTGGTCTGGGAATTAAAATTTGGCCTTTGTTTGTTGGTGGTGGTGGTGGTGGTGGTGGTGGGGGGGGGGGGGGTTGATAGGTGAAGGACAACTACAGTATGGCTCCTACAAAACAACGGCAGGAAGAGTCCTTCATGTCATAGAGGGCAAGTCAAAGTGGCATTGAGAGGGTGTGTTAAAAGAGCGTATCGGAGCCGGGCGATTACATCAAATGATGGCGTGCAAGTGATTAAGTCCTGTGTCCTGTGGCATCTGTAATCAGTGTCTGGTGCAGATTAAAAAGCTCGCTGTGCGCTGTCTGTTTATCAGCTGTCTCAGGCCCACAGCTGTCCTCCGCTCCAGAAAGACGCCCAGTAATAATAAATACACAGGACAGCACTCGCTGGCGCGCTGCCAGCAGCATGTGTGCTCTCTTAGCCTGAGAGGTGTGTGTGTGTGCGTGTGCGTGCATGCGTGCGTGCGTGTGTGTGTGTGTGTATGTGTGTGTCCTTTAATTTGATACCTTTTGATGTCTGAGATGAACGCCAATTTCTGAAGAAGAAGGAGAGAGAGAGAGAGAGGGGATTATTGCATTCTCAAGGACTAAATGGAAGAGGTCTATGCCAGCCCCTCTCCTTTTTTTTTCTCTTTTTTGTGTGTCAGTTGTTTTGTGTTTTTATGGTGACTTGAAACATCTATTTAGTGTTTTTTTTCTTCTTTCTTTTCTGCACAGCGTACTTCTTTGTGACTTGAACCATTTGCCCTAATGCTCTTTACCAAACATTTTCCTTTTTGCTGCTTTAATAGAACCAAAATCCGCTGTAATTGTGAGGTGGCTTGGCTCTCGTGAGAGCGGTCAATGGAGCCGCCCCGGCAATGTACGGTCCACCAGTACACACTCCCAAGCACAGGTGCGAAAAAGGACATCTGTTGTCTTGTAGGAGGATTATGCAGAAAAGGGCACACACACTGGAGCCATTACGCTTCATTCTTCCCATGTGGAGCATGTTAACATAGTGAAATGTTAGGGTCTCCCATTCTTCCCAACGACCTGCGAAAATCCCACTGTCGGTCCCCTTGTTCTCTTCCTGTGACCGTCCCTCCGTCTCTCTCTGTCTGTCTGTCTGTCTCTCTTTCCATGTGTCCCTCCCTGTGTCTCTGTTCCCCCATCTCTGTCTCTCTTCCTGTCTGTCTGTATTTCTCTCTTTCCTTCTCCCTCTCTCTGTCTTCTCTTTCTCTCTCTTTCTCCCCCCCTCTCCCTCTCCTTCTCTCTCTCTTTCTCCCCCCCCCTCTTTCTCCCTCTCTCCCTCCCTCTCTCTCTCTCTGTTAACAACGTGGCTCAGTCATCAATGAAACCCTGCAATCACAATGGATTCCAGGCTGGTGTGCGTGTAGGGACAGGCCGCTGCTTGTGTAACGCATAGCGCCGGTGCCGGCACAGGGCTTGTGTGTGTTTGCGTGCGTGTGTGTATGTGTGTGTGTGTGTGTGTGTGACGTGTGTTGTTGTTTTTGTTTTTGTTGTTGACACACCTGTGCCCACCATGCCCAGTGACGCAGCGGCCTCTCTTCTGCTGCCACGCTCTCACAGACATTAGACCCGCTCAGAGCTGCCCTGGGTCACCCACGATTCTTACATTTATTCATTTTCTTTTTTCATTTTTATCCAAAGTGGAGTGGATTCTCCAGTAATGTTTCTCTCCTCTATTGGAGTAATGTCTGTTGAGAGAGTCACCATTTCCTCTCTGTGGGCTTGATGAAGTCTGCAGACTGACTATGTGTGTTGTTTTATTGGGTAGTATAACCAGCCTTGAAGCTCTTAAGGTGCATTGATATCCCTTACATAATCTAGTCCAATGTGTATTAATAATGCCACCCATTTTTGGTTTTAGACTCTTGAAACGCACCCCCCCCCCCCCCTTCCATTATCACCTGGCAAACCAGTCCTCCTTCCTCTCCCTGTTGCTTAGTGCAGTGAGGAGTTTGGGCTTGCCCTCTCATGCGCAGCGACTGCAAAAGCATCTTTTGCAGCCCACCAGATTGGCTCCAAATGGTACCAAAGGTGGCGTCATTTGGAGGAAGAATCTACGTTTCTGTTTTCCAACTATCTTGGTCATGTTAGGCAAACTGGCCCACACACACACCCACATACGTATATACATACAATGTATATACATACAATACAACAATGCAGGCTAAATAGGTCATCTCTCTGCTGCTCCCATCCTGGTCGACACTCACATGCTGATGACTGTACACACACACACTATCACACACCCACACACACCTACATACGTATACATACAATAAACTGCAGTAAATGACGGTGCGTGTGTGTAAGGTATTAGAGGTGAGTTACGATGCTTTTGGGTGCCTTTGATGCCCACACACACATGCAGTAAACTGTGTGTGTGTGTAATATATGAGAGATGAGTTACAATGCTTTGGCTGTCATTGGTGCCTACAGTACACATAGACTTACACATACTCACACATCCCTCTACCCACACGCACACCTCCATCCATCCATTGACCCTGTTCTAATGAGTTACGATGCTTTGGCTGTCGTTGGTGCAGGCGCCGGGAGGAGGCAAAGATAAGACAGGGCCCAGCACATCCTCCAAGGGCCTCAGTCTGGCCGACGTCAAGAGCAAGCTGACCGCTGCCGTCAAAGAGGTGAGGCCCCTGCTACAGCATCAGCGCCTCTTCTTTATATGTGTCCAGAAACACTGAAGTGTCTGGGCTCAGGCTCGCCTTATACTAGCGCTTTATGAATAAATAGCCACTTTACATGGACGCTTTAAATCCTATTAGAAACAGAATAACGGCTCAATTAAAAATGATCATATAAACACCTCAATCGGAATAAAAATGGCTGATTCCAATCAGAATGGAAGAGGTGGTGTAATTCGTTCCTATTCCGATTGAGCAACCATGTATATGGTCAATCGGATTGCCTGCTGTATCTTCTCAAAGAAAAGTAGGCATCAACCTTTTATTCCGATTAAAGACTCTAAAGCGCTTGAGAGCACCTGATCGGAATAGAATGCACCCCATGTAAACAAACAGCACACATTTGTAATTTTGAATCGGAATGACAAAAAAACTGTCCATGTAAACGTGGCTAATGAATAAATAAACCTTGTACTTGTACTATTCCCCTCACAAAACCAGCACCTAAGCTTACTGTGGTTCTCACAGTGTTTTCATTCAATTTCAGGATTACTCTTACACACAATATTTGTGCTTGTTTATATTTATGTATTTATATTAATGTAGCAATATATCTATTTTTATGTTTCTCTCGCTCTCACTCTTTCTCTCCACACATGAATACACACACAGTTTTATTGTATCTGATTGAATCATCATTATATTGGGTCCATCAGGAGACTCCTTCCCTGAGGTTTGTGGGTGTGTGTGAGAGAGAGAGCGAGAGAGAGAGAGAGATAGCGAGAGAGCAGGCATAGGGGCAGCCGTGTGTCGGAGCGCTGTTAGAACCACACGCCCCGGAGCTGTTATCCCGGGCAGCCATTACGTCAGGCCAGAGGATTAGATTGCCTTCCTGACTCGGGCGCATCACTTCCTCCATTGATTGACCGCACACGTTGATCGTCACATTCTTCTTGCGCCGCCGGGCCCCACGCCCGTCAAACGTGCGCGCTGATAATTGTCCTGCTGTTGGGGAAGGATTTATTGACTAAGCGTATTCTAATGGTACACAAGTCTTAGCAGAGGGGGGGGGGGGGATTTGCTGGTTGACTAAACCATAGATGCTCTTGGCAATTAGCAAGGACGTGAGTGTCCTCCCAGCCAGATGCATGTGATTATGTGGAAAGACGATGTTAATGCATAATTTAACGCCACGGCCAATGACCCGACCCCCCTGCCCGGCGGCCTGTCTCTCCAGCGCGGTCTGTGAGCACGTGGGCTCGACCGGTCCGGGTGACCAGCGCCACTCTCACTGTTTTTCCTCCTCCTCCTCCTCCTCCTACCAGGGCAAATCCCTCCCAAAGACGGAGCAGAAGTTTGAGAATTACGCCAAATTTTCCTTCAGGATCACAGACAAGCAAGTGAGTATTAATCGTTCTTATCAAGAATTTGTTTTGCGGGTTATTACCTCCACCAAGATCTCAATGTTCTTCTTGGATGGAAGAATCTACCCATCCGTGCCTACTGGGACATGGCCATGCAGGAATGCACGCTGAGCTGGCCGTTCTGCTGGCCTCACACTGAGGTTGGGTGGACTGGAGAGAGAGTTGGGCTATCCCAGTCCAACAGCCCTCTTTCTCTCCCTCCCTCCCTCTCTCTGTCTGTCTGTCTCTGTCTACTGTGTATGTGAGAGAGAGAGAGAGAGTGAGTCAGCTTGTAAGTGCGTAATATTGTGCTATGTGTGTTATTGTGTATATGTGTGTGTGTGAGTAAGTGTGTATGTGATAAGAGTGTGTTTGTGTGTCTGAGAGAGACAGAGAGAGAGACGGGGGGGAGGGAGTGTGTGTGTGCGTGTGCACGGCTACAGGCTGTAGTAAAGAGCTGGCCGTGAAAGTGGACGGTGAAACATGGCTGTGCTGCTGGCCAGAGGTTCTTTGTGAGGTGAAGGCGGTGGGTGGCGCTGCAGTGCGGTTGTAGGTGGGGTTGGCGTAGAGTAGAGTGGAGCTGGGTGGAGCTGCCAAGGCAAACCTCTCCCCTCCTGATTTACGGGCGCAAAGTGTCTCTTGTTGCTCTAATGAGGGGACTGGTGGTATGCGTATGGTACCGGGCGCTCTGGGAAGGTTCAAGGACACGCTGACCCGGCTGGACTCTTCATCCGTACGGATCCAGAGATGAGACAGGTCACAATACTGCCCTCCTTCCAACACTGCTCACTCCAAGGCTGCATGCAATTCATAACTCTGCAGAATCATATTCTGTCTCACTTTCTGTTCGCCAAAACTGACTTTGAAATGAAATCACGTTGCCATATACACTGGCACAGAGTGATACGTGATGGTGCACACATCTCTTGATGGGAACACTCCAGGTGGAGTGTTCAGGTTCACGATGTTGGCCAATGCTTTTACGGTGCAGGCGACTTTGATGAGTGGCTTGCCATACAGCATGGGACAGGACAAAGGCAGAGAAGGAAAATGGCTGTGTGTTTTGGTCTTAGACGTAGACATACCGTAAAGCAGGAAGAGTGATGGCCAGTATTTACGGAGGAATCTCGGTATAAACCGAAGCAGCCTTCTCCAAATAGGAATGCTCGGGTCAAATGAGCAAAATCCCTCTTTTAAAAAGCTGCTTGCACTAAGCCTCTCATTAGTTTGCTCTAGCAGTTGAAAATGATTTAGCGTGTGTGTGCATGTGCGTGTGCATGTGTGTGTAGGCTGGTGCTTCCTATCTAACATTCAGTCCATGTGCATGTGTTTCCTCCTCTGGATGTGTGTTTGTGTGTGTGTGTGTTAATAAGTTAAAAGTTAAAAACATCACACTTTGCCCAGTTTTTTGTGTGTGCTGAGGTGGCGTGCAGTGGTCACTTTTGCAGGTGAGCGTGTGTTTCCCTGCCGGGGTCTGTTTTTGTTGATCATAGTGCAGAGAAGGGAGGAGAAAAAAACATCTCTGGAACCACTTTGGTCCAAAAACTAAGCAGAGACGTAAGACATGTTTCTGTCAGGCCCAAGCACTAGTCATACATTCTGGTATGTACAATTAGACCCCCTCCCCTGCCGCCTTTCCTCCCTCCCTCCCTCTCTCTCTGTCTTTCTCTCTCTCTCTCTCTCCCTCTTTCTCTCTTGCTCTCTATCTGTCTCCCTTTCTGTTTCTCTCTCTCTCTACCCTTCATCCCTTCTTTCCTACCTCCACCCAACTTGCCTTTCACTGTTCCTCAGGCAACAAGCAATGTGGATCTTTTTAACCCAACTGACTCATACATCTCTAATTATAAAGCATCCTAATGACCTTCTGCATTTCAGTCGCTCTTCCTGTCTTCCTCTGACTCACTCTTTTGTCCCTCTCCCTCCCTCTCTCTCTCTCTCTCTCTCTCTCTCTCCACCCCTCCTTACCCCATCCCCCCGCTATCTCTCATTCTTTCGTCTTTTTTCAGGTGGTGAAAGACCTCTGGAAGTTCTTACAGACGCTGAAACCGGATAAAAAATAATTATCCGCTGTGCCGCCGTTGCCCTGTCATTTACTGTAACTGTCCCACCCCGTGCGATTCTATGTCCCTCAACGCTCTACGAAGACCTGGACAGAGGTGTGTGTCCTCACTCAGCAATGTGTGACGGGCTCACACACCACACCACGACTTCTGACTCTCACTAGTCTCATACCGTCCACTGCGTGAGTTATTGACAGTGCAAGGAATCAGTGGACGTGAAGTAGCCACGTAATCTGGATTATTGCTGTTACATGGACGCTTTCAAGACAGTCGCTTAGGATCCCAACCCTAATCTTTGAGTCTGACTCTGCCCCCTAAAGTGCTGTGTAAGGAATTAATAACGATACAAAATCTTATTGCTACAGTACTGCAACTGTAATAGAGGGGGGAAAACACTGCTCTTTTAAAAAAAAAAAGTTAATTTAGAGTAACAGGATTAACATTAAATGTATTTCTTTATTTTGTTTCTGCTATTGGATTTGGTTAACCTAAGTAGTGTATAGGCTAATGTTCCAGCTTTCAAGTGTATTTTTGTATGTGCTGCTTTGGCAGCAAACTCATTACCGCAGACAATTGCTTACTGTAACTGGCATAACTCCTTGCACTTACCACAGAGTAGAAAAAAAAGACTTCACACCCTAAGTGGAAGTGTGGGCTCTATGAAGAAACATGTGATGGCTGATTTGATTCTTTGACAGTGCAAGGGTAAGAAACGTCCCAGGTCTATTTCTGTCAGTTTGATACAATCTTCAAATCCCTCTGACGGATATTGCACAGTCACTGTGCAAAATGATCCCTGTGAGTGTGTTTATAGTCAACAGGTTTTCCGTCCTCTGAATAGACATAGATATTATTGTCTAGCAATAGACAGCTAATTAGGTAGAGCCTTTGTAGTTCCAAAAACAAATCCAGAATATTCCTTTTAGCAAATGGTCTAGACCCCCCCCCCCAACCCCCAACCCCTTTCCCTTTCCCACTCTACACACCTGTGAAAAACTTTCGCAATGGCAGCTTTGGCAGGGCCAGTTGTGAGGTCCATCCCTCTGCACCTAAAGGTTCCGTCTCCCAGTGAAGATTCCGTCTCTGTTTGAGCCAAGGGTTCCGTCTGGCCCTGCCGATTCCGTCTGACTTCACTTCCAGCCCATTCCCAATCCCATTCCCGTTCCCGTCCCCTCAGGCTCACCCCAGCAGCTCCGAGACGCACAACCCTGAGCAGCTGGAGCACTTTTAATGCGTCGGCCAGAGAATGGCACGTGGCCAGGGAGCGCTGACATGGGGAAAGACCCCTCTCATAACTCACATCCAACGCAAAAGGGCTCCGCTGAAACCAAGCAGAGGGTGCAGAGTTGAAAAGAAAACAAAAAACAGCTTTTCATCTGGTTTGGCCATGTACAACAGTTTGGGTTTATTGTGAAAGCTTGTGTTAATTCTGGGCTTTTGGAAGATTTTTTTTTTTTTTTTTGTAACATTTGCTTGGAATATGTCATTCTCTGTTGCTTCATTTTTGCTTTAACAAGCATTTTTGCTTTTGATTTCTTTCATGTTATTGAACTTTGTAATAGATTTGTGCTCTATCAATGCTTATAACGGACATTATAGATTCCCATGAAATCTGAGTTTTGAAATTTGTCATGGTAAAGGGACAGTGAAATGATATAATGATGATGCTTGTGTTTATGTTGTTGTTTGTTTTGTCATTTGTTTTGACTTCTTTCAACTCTGTTATACATCAGTTCAGGAAAGATGTTCAGTTCAGCTCAGATTTGGATTCAGATGTTGTAGATGTTTGATACCTAACAATAGCTTTATAGAATAGAATATGATCTTGTCAGGGTATACTTTCCCCCTGAAATGTCCTGCAATGGTTAAATGTGACTTAGATGTACCTGCTGAAGTCGAAGCCACCCCAGTCCTTCTGGAAATATCTAAGCAATCACAGTGTCCACTCTCTCTGGACATCCCAAAGGGGGAGGATTGGGAATGCTGGTTGTCTTGTTAATGCTTGGCTTGTTCCGCAAACTTTTTTTTTTTTTTTTCAAATAATTTCAGTATACATAAATAAAAGGTAATGATTCTGATTGGCTTTTCTTCTTTTTTAAAGTGTGTGTGAATTGACGCGTTTGTCACAAAGGTTCTTTTCATTAGGGGGAAAAGGCCATTTGGCAGCACAGGCGACTCTTAGAGAGCAGTCATATGTTGAACACATCACTCAGCCTCCCAACAGTAACCCCATTCACGATTTTGATGGATCCGTATAGCGTCGTAGATTACTTCCTTAATGTGCTTTGATTGCTATAACAGGTAGATGGCTAAACATGTGCTCTCTCTCTCTCTCTTTTGACTAGCATTTGTAGCGTGCATTTGACCTTAAGACACGTTGCATAACCAATGGCTGCAAAGCTGGTGTCTGGCCACTGTAATAACATGATCTGTCATCCCAGTGTTTACATTAACATGGGTGGAAACAATTTGTAGATTTTAAGTCTGGAGAATCAATTGACAGTTGATTGCCTCACCCGAACTCGAGTTCACAGGGCTTGCTAATAATAATCAACCAAATGTTCTAGCAAGGAAGAGCAAGCAGTCTTGCATTTTTTAGCAAAACAAAGGTCATATTGACTGTTTTTTTTTTTGTTTTTGTTTTTTTTTCAGTCCGGAAAGTAGCCGATAAGTGAGCTGTGGGCATGGTGTCATTCACCACATGGTGGCGATAATGAGTAGCACTTTATGATTTAACAAGCGGCATAGTCCCATTTGTGGTGCAGAGCAGCCCATTAATTAACCACTACCTGGAATCACATCCCCTTCACCCCAGTCCACCGCACAGCAACTCCCCTCCCTCCAGCCCAGTCTCCCAAGCAGCGCTGCCCATCACGTCTGGTAACCAGGAAGTCCTGGCAGGCCGCAGGAGGCTGGAGGCAGAGTGACGCAGCCGTGCGCGCTTGGTGGCTGGGGCTAGCAGGCAGTGTGGAAATCCCCCGCGCTCCGCTGGTGAGGAGAATTCCAGGCTGGGGCTAGACTCCCGTCGCTCCAGGGCCAGAAGAAAGAAAGAGAGAGAGAGAGAGGTGAGGGATGAAGGGAAGGGGAGGGAGGGGACCTGTCGGCTTGGAAGCATTAGACTTGAATGCCAGCCCAGACAATGAAAGTTAATGGTAAATGTCCTCTTGTGCGTAAGCTCTGCTGATCAAATGACCAGTGCTTAGGCGGCTTTATTGTTGAATTGTTTGATCACTAACAGCTCTTGTGCTGACAGTCTGTGTGTTTAAGTGCTTGTGCGTGTCTGTGACTGGTGACTGGTAGGAAATGTTTCAGGACATGTTCTTGCCTCCTCAGCATTGTTCCCGTGTCATCGCAGCTCTTGGGGATGTGGACAGGTGTTTGCCTGTGCGTGAAGGTGAAGACGGTGGCACCAGCTTCCAAGAGAGAAAGCCTTCCCTTCTACTTCCTCCCATTTGAGCTTGCTCTGGAGCCCCTAGTGCCAGTGGAGACCGGTGGCGTGCGGCGGGGACCGTGCATGCTGCCCGCTGACCGGGGCAATGTGCAAAATGTGAGCTATGTGAGCTGCTCGGGACAGGGACACGCGGACTCCCGAAACGCGGAAATCACCGCCGCCTGGAGAGGTCTTCGCAGCATTCGACACAGTGCCTCTCACACACACACGGGCACCCTCCGCTCATCCCCTCAACCCCACCCCGCTCCTCCCAAGAGGAGCGCTCTGACATCTGCCCCTATCTCTCTTCCTCCAGCATGGGCTGGACTGGAAGGGTGTGCGGGGTGAAAGTCAATTGCGGTTTCAGTGAACAAAAGGTGCTTTGGAGTGCCTATGACCACAGCATAAGGAGTGTTGACCACAATCACCTGCCCGAGGTGCTGAAAGCAGGTGTGGAAGTGGTGCTGAACCACAACACTGCATATTTTACCGAGGGAGACCTCAAGAGTTGTCCTCACTGTGTTGTGTCCCTGTGTGCACAGGACTTATTGGTTAGAATGGTTGAGGCAGAGGCAGGGATTGGAAAGCCATCACCGGCTTTTGGGTTTGAACGCGACTTGAACCCCCTTGTCTTTTTTTCCCCTCAGTGAGACGGCCCTTTGTCCCTATGTGGATTCCAATGCAATAGTTTCAGAATGATTAGCATACTACTCTCATACTTCAGGCATTTTTTTTTCCATTCCCAGGGTAGGGATTATGCAATCTTTTCCCTCTTAGGCGCTCGCTGCTACCTGGAGGACAAGAGCAAGAGGGAAAGAAAGAAAGAAAGAAAAAGAGAGAGAGAGGGGTGAGCAACCTGGCTCTAGTAGCAGAAGGAACAATTAAGGAGCTAGCAGTGGCCAATCTATACACCGTTCCAGGCCCATCTCTCTGTCACTGCTGACGTCCATGACAACAGCTGGACCATGCCAGGCAGTCACATCGAGAGAGCGCGCTGTAGTTTGGCTGAGCTGCAGGAGCAATTATGAAACATGGTGATCGGCCTGTCTCGCAAAACATTGTTAGAGCCCAAAATCCAGATGCGCCACAAAAATGCCTTTTGTCTGTTTTATGTCTCGCTGGAGCGGCCAGATGAGCTCTTTGCTCTCATATCGAACCCCGATGGTCTTGTAAAAGGCTCAGTCATGACTCAGTGCTTCCATGTTCCCTGCAGGGGTTTTTGGTGAGCGGGGGCATGGCCTGTGACAGGACCGTTCCTCCGAGTGCCAGGCCAGTAAAAAATGGCTGTTTAATATTACACTGTCATTGTGATCATTCTTTTAGTCGCTCTCAGAGTCTACGAGCTCTCGGAGCCAAGCTTTGGGTGCGGTGTCAGCGCAGTTGGCCTCTCTATCCTGAGTGAGTTTTTCACCGTGTGACATTTTAATATCTCCTCTTTTTTGTTGGCCCATTCGTAGGCCCATGCTTATCGTCTGTTGACAAGTAGTTTGTGGAGTACAGTCTGTCTTGGCCTGTCTTCAAACTCCACGTTGTTTGTTGTGAAACGAGTCTTCAAAACTGACACGTTACCACACCACCTAGATACAGCTAAATAAAAAAGAGGGGGGAAAATGAAGGAAATATTTGAAGCATTTGTGGAAAGCTTTCAAAATGGAACTGGAACAATACGCTTGCCCGAGGGGAAAGAAGTGATCATGCTGGTATGTTTATATTAGCCGAAGAGGAAGCCATCATTGTCATTGTCAGGCTTTTTTCCCCCCATGCAGAGTAGTACACGTTTGACATCCAGACCTCTCAAAGCTACATAATTTCTCCTCATTTAAAAATTGTTCAGAAGTAGATTCATTGCTCAAGTCTACATTTAAATGGTTCATACAAGCCACTGTCATCATGGTCTATGTGGTCTATGGTACTGTAGGAAACCACATAAAGCATGTTATAGTTAGGGGAAGTGTGACAAGACAAGTGGAGCGTGGTGAGACCCGTCTGCCGTGGCTCTACCCAGGGCACTGCGGTTGGATAAACAGGGCGCGTTGATGCAGCAGTAGAACAGAGGTGATTAAAAACGAGAGGAGGTGCGCTGTCCTCGACATGCGCCGACACGCGAGCACATTACATCCGCGGCTGGCTATGGCAGAGATGTGTGCCGCATTCCTCTACCCACTAGAAACCGAGGGCTGCTTCACGAAAGCGCTGTGCACGCACACGCAGGGAACAGTCCCACTCTGCAGCTCCAGTAGTGCACATCCAAGCCAGCGCTTGTTGTCTATGGCCTTGATTCTAAGACTGTGTCCACAGTCAGACATGGACAATGTATAGGCTACTTTAAGTAAGCACAAAGGAAGCAATATTGTATACATGTGGTCACTTAAGTTAAATGTTTCTCAGTCTGAGGTTCCTGTAATATCCTGTGGCATGACTCACTGGGTTTTAAATGCCATCTCCACCAAGCTATGCACAGTTTAATGTAGGCCTGTCTTAGTCTCCTCTCACGTAATGCTTTTGCTGAATAACATTAGAGTGTTTACATGAAAATACAAGCTGCCTGATCACGGTGAGGTTTTGTCGGAACACTAACAACATGACACATTCTCCTCCCCTAATGACTTGTAATTGTGAGGGAAGAAAAAGCCTGAGATCCTTCATTTGCCTCGGAAAGACCCCCTGTAGTTTCCCCCCTTCCGATTCCTCGAGCCATCCCAGCACCACCCCAGGCCTGGGGTTTAAAAAGGCATTTGACTAAACGGCCTTTCATGATGCAGTGAGTTAAAACAGGGGCAATTTGTCACTCCCTTACATCTCTCTACGAGCGAGAGAGGGAGGGAAAAAAAGAGAGGGAAAAGAGTTTGTATTAGCCTGTGATTGCAGCCCTTGAGGTTTGGAGCAATGTTGCACTTCAAATGCTGTCTGGAAGAGGCTCGGGAGTGGGGCACCTGTAGAGAGATGAGAACTTTTGCTCGATTTCTCGTCGGCAGGAGTACGTCGGCACTGCAGGCTCTTATCAAGATGTATGTAACCCATTTGGGGCTAAATGGTCTGTGACAGGCCATATGATTTGTAGCCTTTCTGTGCCCATGCGATTACCTCTGTCTATCGTCTCAACAGCGTTCAGCTGTTTAAAGAAGGGAGCACAGGCACGTTCACAAGAAATTTTAGACTTTACAATAACAAAGAGGATATAGTGTATGTCAGGTAAATACATTTGAAAAAGACTCCATACTCTTTAAAAGAGATGGCAGAGAACTCTCCTGACCTGCCCAGCAGGCTTTTTAACCCCATTTAACAGCATGCTGTTGCTGTTAAGAACACTTTGGGTTGGAGATAAGCAATACAAATGAGTTTGCATAGTGCCCTCCCTCCCCCTTTGGGATATTTTAAAGGCGCAGAAAACTGACATTGATCACCGACAGCAGACTGATTTTCTTTACTTTGACGATGCATAATGCTATAGATGGCATGTAATTTAAGTTTGGTAACTGTTTGTAAAACGATTCTTTGTTTGTTTTGATGACTGCCGCACACGGGGGAGTTGACCATGCAACACCCTGCGCATTTGACCAGTAGACTCCACAATGCAACTTTGAAGTAGGTTCCAAGCACTTTACAGAAACTCCATGCTTCTTTTGCAATTTAGTTTTAAGTGATGGCACCAATCTCAAGTCTTTGTAGAACCCTAAATCCTACATCTGGAACCCGCTCCTCCGCCCCCCAAATAACATCTGCTGCATAAAGGCCAGACAGGTAGTTAGAGAGTTGATTGGTCATGGATGGATTTTTTTTCTTCCTCTTTCGCCCCTTACCCCCACACCCAACCCACCCCACCCCACCCCGTCACCCTGCTGAAAAAGCCCGGAGGGCAGTATTTCACTGATTACAGAGTCCACATTTGAATGGCCGTTTGTGTATTGTCAGAACAAAGGGGGTGCGCCGTCTCTAAAGACGTGTTAGACAGGAGGAATGGATTGGCCTCGGACGTTAGGCTCCACTGGCACTACAGGTTGGGGCTGGCCAGCTGAAGGGCCACACAGGACATACTGCCCTCTGCACTCCACTGTGCCGCGCCACGCTGCTACACACACACACACCACTTAGATCTAGGCCCCGTCCACACGGAGACGCTTTTTGGGTTAAAAGCACCAGTTTTGCTTCGTCTTGGCCGATCGTCCAAACGAATCCTGTAAACTCACTGCCCGAAACCGCACTTTTTTGAAACCTGGTCCCAGGGTGGAAAAATCTGAAACCGTAGCGTAGAGTTCGTTTGGATGGGGAAACCGCATATCCTTGATGAAGTCATCGCCACACCTCAGCTGCCCTGGACTTGACACTTTATAGTATTGCCTAACAATACTAGTTTTCATACATGACAATACCTACGATTACACTCAGTAGGATAAATATCACAACTGGTGCTGCGCAGCGCCAATAGCTTATGACTTGGTGGACTGAACACTGTTTTTCCCGGTGTTTTTTTATGCATTCTAGCTACTGTCAGTGATGCGAGAGAACTAGTCAGAAGTTATTAGGGAAGTGCGGTGTAAGTTTAAATTAATTTGTGTGTAGTGCCGGTGTCATTCATTTATTTTACATGTCTTACAACATAAATAAATGCATTCATAGTCTAGTGAAGTCAGATATGAGCATACAAAGACGCTTAGAACTCATGTTAAGCCTATGGTAGATGCGCACTAAATGCGAATGCGCGATTTGATTTGCAAAAGTATCCACTGTTACTAACAAAGGTATTATAGCAATATTATAAATGTGGCGACGGAATAGCCTAGAACTTGGGTAGGCTACGCCTAGCCTTAATGTGAATCGCGGACTATCCTACAAGCAAAGAAAGTAAAGGAGATTATGTGTACCTGCGTTAGCCAAATAAAGGATGGGACTGCATCCTTCACAAACCGTAAAAATGAAGTTTATTAGTTTTACAGTTGACTACACTTGACAGTTATACTATAAGTCCACACAAACAATTCTGGTTTCCTTGCACTAGCCATTTTCGTTGTAGCCTACTCTGTCTGTTTGTATGGCCTACACAGCGTGCAAGCTTTGGTCAATTTATGTACTAAACAGTGCCACCTATAGGCCTGGTATATGAAATAACGTGTTGAGTCGTGTTGAGATGGATCCGTTTGGACGCAAATATTCTTGATACGGTTCCAGGGAAGACGGAGGAAAAAAAGATCGGTTTGGTACGTGTGGACTAGGCCCTAGTCTACTAGTGGCTTACCGTACCCCCAACACACACACAAACACACACGTACGCACAACACACAAACACGTACACACGGACCGCCATCTGTCCAGGAGAGGTCCAGAGAAGAGCACTGAGGGACAGTGAGAACTTTTTGGACAGAACACACCAGAACACCATGTGTTTGGGTGAGAGGAGCAGAGAGTGAGTGAGTGAGGCTGTGTGTGTGTGTGTGTGCATGCAAGAGAGAGAGAGAAAAAGAGTGATTGTGTGTGTGATGGAGCCCATGCATGTGTGTGTGTGTGTTGCGCGCATGAAAGAGAGAAAAAGAGTGATTGGGTGTGATTGTGTCCATGCGTGTGTGTCTGTGCGTGTGTTGTGTCTGTGTATGTGTGTGTGTGTGTGTACTTACGTACGTACACCTGTTCTGCACAAATGTCAGCATATACAAATGTGTGTTTTGTATTTCTGTGCAGTGGGAAAGCGAAAGTAGATTTTGGATATTTAACATAATATAAAATTCCACAAACATATTAGGGCAGTCTTCTTGAAATTTGATATGATAAGTCTGATGATGATGGTGTGTCTGATGTCTCTATGCAGTATTTAAATATGTTTAATATGTAATATATTTACCATTTAAATATAGGAAATTCTGATAGCAATCCTTGTCATCATACAATTCAACTAAGTGAAGTGAAGTTGAAGCATGATGCTTTTCCGATTATTTCTAAGTGAAGAAGTTGAAGCATGATGCTTTTCCGATTACTTCTTAAATTGTTCTAGACATGTTTTGCACTTGCTTCACACTTGCTGAGAAGGAAAACAAAACAATGACATCATTCACTGGGTGACCTCGGCACCTCTCCCGCCCATGTTTGAGTCACGCTGTTTCCCAAAGTCTCGGTCCCTGTGTATCTCAACACTGACGCAGGGCAGAGCCAAATTTAAGCCAGGTGATTAGCCGCCGCAACAGCCCGAGAAACTCCATACAGCTCAGCACTGTATGGCCCAATTACATTCTGGTTTCCCCTCCTATAGTGCTATTTTACTTATTCTCTCTCTCTCTCTCTTTCTGTGTGTGTGTGTGTGTGTGTGTGCATGCGTGCAGTCGTGCATGTATGTATATGTATGTTGTGTGTGTTTTAAAGAGTCTTTTTGTCTAATAGTGTGGCAGCTGGATATTTAACATCTATTAACCCCTTGTCCTTAGACAATTATATAAATGAATAATTAAGACAAGAAGAGCTAAGTGAGCAATGGAAGTGCATGCAGTCATGAGAATTAAGACATATGTTAGCAACTAGCCGCCAAGGATCCTTAGAGAGTGTTCATGCGCTCAGACAGCTTTAGGACGGCAGTGCAACCGTTTGGGGAAATGTCATCATTAACGTCAGGCTATGAGGTGGGGTAAAGGATCTGTAAATGCTTTCTGTATGTAAGCGGTGGTTTGTGCTGGAATGACGGCTTAATTATCTGCTGCACCTCCACCACACACACACACACGCACACACATGCACTCACCTATATTACTAAACATGTCAGGCCTCATTTAACTGCAAACAGTATTTATGCGTGCATGTGTGTGCCTGTGTGTGTGTGTGTGTGTGTGTTTGGGGTGGAGGGGGGGGGGGGGTGCTGGTTGCTGTAAATGATTCCATGACGAGAATGTGTGATGGGCGACAGATGACCGCTCGTATCCCTCCTCAGCGCCCTCAGTGCCCTCCAGGGGCATCAAGGCCGCGTCACACTCGCGTCCCTCTGCTCTCTCGCTTAACCACCTCTCACACCACTCTGTCATGACCCTGTGGTGACCCCCCACATACACTCCTACACACACACACACAGACACACACACACACATACATGGAAAGCCTGTGTGCTGTTAGTTTGCTGGTGTGTTAGTTTGCTGGTGAGTAGGGTGGTGTGTTAGTTTGCTGGTGAGTAGGGTGGTGTGTTAGTTTGCTGGTGAGTAGGGTGGTGTGTTTGCTGGTAAGGTTGGTGGCTGGTGTGTTAGGCCTTTGCTTAACTTGCTTTCAATGGGGTGGGTTTGAATTTCGTTTTCCTTTGTGGGTGGGGGGGGGGTGTATGAAGCGTGCCCCCAGCAACCCCCCCCCCCCCCCCCCCCCCCCCCCCCCCCCCGCCCACACACACACACACAGTCAGCCCTGACTCCAACTGGACACACATGGTCTGATGGGAACTTTCTCCTAGGCCACAAAACTCACCTAAAGTACTGAATGAGATGCCGACACCCCCCATTTTGTCTCTCTCTCTCTCACACACACACACACACACACACACTCCACTCTCACGCCTCTCTCTTACCCCCCCCTCCATCCGTTCTGTCGATGTGTTTGTGTCAGAGATGAAAGTGTCCGTGGGCAGGGAGGAGAGAAAAGGGTGGAGTTGATGAGGGATGCTGGGGACGGAGATGGGGGTGGAGGTGGGGGTGGGGGTGGATTCTGACACTAATGTAGTATACTGGGCTTTACTTATAGAACTGCAAAGTTCTTTTGTCAGGTTTAAAAGGTCTCGTAAGCCTTTGAACAACTGTGTGTGACCGCCCCTGGAAGAAGGGTTTCCTCTCCCACCCACCCACCACCCCCCTACCCCTCCCCAACTCCCCTCATTGAACTTCACAGATGCGATTCTCTCCACATTCCTGATAATCAATAACCCACAAACCCTTGCAAACCAAGAGAGTAAACTTTAACTGGAGAAAAATGTGTGTTGTTCTGCTGGGCAACAGACAATCTTAACAGATGATTTAACAAAATGTTCCCTTTCTGAGGATGTTGCCAAAAGCCTTTGTTACACTTGTGGACTTAACAATGTTAACAATGTTATTCTTTTCGGTTGTGATGTAAACTGAAGACACATAGAACGTTTTACTTGCTCTGCAAGTAAGTTGTTTATTCACCCAACACTTAATTCAATGGTTAATTTAGAACCATGTCTAATTTTCATTAAACTTTTTTTCAACAGTGTTTTAGAGAAATAAATTCATGGATTGCTTTCCATGTCAATAATTACCAACATCCCAGAGCCTACATAATGCAGGGACACAAAATAGTTGCTGATATTTATTTAGGCCACTATTTATGTATGTATTATAAACCCATACTTAATGTTGGTAGGTGTTTGTAATCAACCAATTTGTTATTCCATGTCTGTCAACAGACCAATCTTAGATGGACCAGTAAATGCTGGTTTCTGGTGTCATTTCACATTAAGTGGTTTTCCTAAATTATAAATTTCCCTTCCTGAGGATGTATATGTTTTGTGATTTTATTGATTCATCCATGCTGTTTGTGTTGGATGATTTATTAATAAATTATTCCAGATTTATTTCTGGAGGTGAATGGACGCATTAACCGTAGCCCGCGTGTCATTGCCACTGATTTATTTTTTATGCTGTAGGCTGGTCGCAGGCCTCAACACTAGACATGCTGACGGATTTCACAATGCCGGATTTAAGGTGCTGCGCCATAATTGTTGTTTATAATACCCGTCGGTTTAATCACTTTCCCATCTCTTGTCATTCACATATTCCAGGCAACGCTTCAGCCTTCATTCCATCTGTCTGCTGATAAGCATTTTGGAGAGCCACCAAACTGATGCCTCAGGTAAACTGATGAAAACACACAAGCAAAGCATGGACTAATGCCTGTTTATATTAGGCATTTTAATTTTAATATTATGTGCTGTGTGGATATCTGCATGCAGGTAATTTCTTTAGAGCCGTGCAGTAGCCTAATGCTAATATATATTTTAACTAATTACCCCGAGGCTGTTGTCGAGGTCCTCTTGTCAAGTGGAACCCATGCCTAAAGGACACTTAGCGTAAAAGGAAGCTTTTAAATCCAATGTGAGAATGAACGCGAGATCGACGGGTGGTAAACCTAAAGTGGATCTTCACTGAGCGAATTTGGGTGGCTTTACAGGCATTCACACCTCCCGGGCATTTAAATGCGTAAGTTATAGCACAATATTGACAAAAAAATCGAGTTTGACAACAACTTGCATCTCAATGGTGTCTGGGAAAGCAACGCAGAATCAACAAACGCCAGGAGGTCCAATAAAGACCCCGAGGAGAAGGGAAGTCGACCAACAAGCTCATTTCGGATTATTTGAAGAACAAGCTGCAAAGCCTGTATTCAGCCTGACTGATGCGTCTTGATTATATAAACAATCTATGGGACATAATGAAAAATGTATTAGCTTTCAGGCTAATAATAGGCTAATGATAAAGATAATAATGATAATAATACTAATTTTAGCAAGATTGGAGACGTGTTAAGACATATTAAAACTTTGAACTGATTAAGACTGGTATTTTATCATCTACAATTTTATCACGCAACAACTCACGAATACGTTGTAAATTACACTGAAATCAAATGAAATCGCAGAGGGAATGTTGAGGAGGAGAAACCCAAGAAATTCGTATTCCACTGAACCAAGAAATTCGTATTCCTTTGAAAGCAACTGCCCTGCCACAATCATTTGAGCGAGGGAAAAAAAACTCTCCCAAAACTGATGGTCTCTCAAAGATTACCCTATCAGGTGCAAACCGCTGACAAGTTTCCACCCACCACCAACAAAAAACCTCACTGTGCCCAAATCCTTAGCGGCAGATACTTCATTGACAGGCGTTACACCATCATCCGTGCTACAAGGACCCGTCGCAGCTCTGAATAAGGTTTTATACCAACACCGTTTGGATACACGTCAACTTTCAACACAAGACGAGGCATTAATCGCGGCGTGTCTTTTTTGACAGGTTTGGTCGGTATATAGAATTGTTCTTTGAGTCTATTTACCGCAAACTCCGCTGATTTAAGATCATATATGCAAGGTGTACATTTAGATGTCCCCTGCAGCTACGGGCGGAATTGAGGTTTCTCTGATCTTTGGAGCAGCACCCTTGGGAGGACAGAGGTGCGCTCAGTGGAACAAGGGGCAAATTGAACCTTTCCGCGCTGCGCAAGTCTCCGCCGCATACACCCTACAGAGGACCGTGGATCGAGGGGATTTGGGGAGGTGGAAACTTATTTGTAGACTACACTTATTCCACTGGATCGATCTTTTTAAACAAGGAAGCACCTAATGTTGCTTACAGAGGTGCAGTTGTACTTCATCTATTTATCATCACACTGGGATTCCAAAGCTCCTCCGGGATTCTTTGTATAAGAAGACTGGCGGGGCTTTCTTCGGCGTTTCTCGGGGCTTCAAACTGTGGAAACAGGTGTATTCGAGCAAGTCAAGATGTCTTTGCTACCTTCAAGGTCCATCTACGTGTAAGGATTCCATTTTTTAATTCCTTTCGATTCCTAAGTCTCGTACATTCTTGCCAATAGAAGTCGCTAAAAGCCAGCTTTCTGATGCCGACAAGGTACATATTTATTCAGTGTAATTAGGCCTACTCGTGATTTACCCCTCCTGTTCTCTCTCTTCCCCGTCCCTTCAGGTGTTTACATTTTCTGGTCCTCTACTTCCAGCTGCAGGTAAGCCTGTCAATTCTTTCAATTTTGCGGTTGTGCCGGGAGTAACGCATTCGCATTGTTTTTGTGCATGCATCCGACATTCGTGACCTGTATACTATAATAATCTGAGTTTAATTGGAAATAAAATTGATTTAAATAATATCATTAACACTTTCAAAAAAGCCTAGCAAGCACTTTGTAGATATTCTGGGATTTTCATGGTAGTCTATATAGTCACCAAGTTTGTTGTAATTGAATCATCATTGGACAAATTAAATAAGATTTTATATGCCGTTTTTGTATGCGGTTCTGTTAGTCAGACACTATTAGCCTACTACACTTACAGTACAAGGAGAAGTAAAACTAGCACAACATGTTAATGTTATTTAAAAATGGGCGCACTGGGTTTACTCGAAAATCTTTCGTTTGTGCGTTTACGCGCGAGTAGCCTATTGGACAAGTAATCATTCTAGATAGTCAAGTTATCATCATATATTTAGTATTTGTAAATGTTCTTTGCCCAAAATAAATGGCAATATGGCCATGACAGTTTCAAATGATCATGTAGGATTTCTTGAGATATCACTATCACTAATATTGTGAGTTAATACAGTTATGAATTAATGCAGTAACTTTATTCGAGAATATGTAGAATATGCATGTATTCTAGACAGGGCAGTCGCGACAATAACAAGTATCCCAAAAGCCTGCAATTCTTCAAAATATGGTCTTAATGTGACATTTAGTCAAGATGCCACAATATGTGTGGTAGACATTTTGTTTTGAAATTAAAATGATTTTCAATAATTCTTTTTTATTAATTGTATTCTTCATTAGGATAGCTATTTGAAACCTTCTCCAGAGTATGAGTGGGAGCCCTGTAACCATAATAAAAATAGTTGTTTTCCTCCAGAATGGTTAAAAGACAACCTGTAAACCAAATAATGAATCTTTAACACCAA
The DNA here is from genome assembly GCF_046254945.1 of Alosa pseudoharengus. Classification (NCBI taxonomy): domain Eukaryota; kingdom Metazoa; phylum Chordata; class Actinopteri; order Clupeiformes; family Clupeidae; genus Alosa; species Alosa pseudoharengus. The sequence goes on along the minus strand of NW_027468630.1, from coordinate 24,665,245 downwards.
ACCATGAGACCAATGACAAAATACCCATATGTACATGTACAAGCACACCTCGGTGACAGACTAATTTTCCATAGCAAATGGGTCAAGGCCATGTCATTATAAAACCTTGCATTAGTATCTCATAATAAAAGGGCCATCTACAAAGACACCCCTCAAATAATGAACAAAAGCCTTGATTTGAAGAAAATGAGACACAACTGGGTTATGTAACGCTATGTGCTCAGTTTGTTCCAAAGGAGTTGGCACAAACAACAGCGTAGTGTAGGCCGTCTGATTTCTCTCCCTTTGTGCCAGTAATTACAATACTAGTGCTTTAATTGCAGCTTTCTGCCTGGTCAGATAGGCCATATAGATGTGTCCTTCCACATGCCTGATTGCTCTCATTGAGCTTTGCTATGGGTGCTTCAGTTGGGGGCTTTTGTTTGTATTCACATTAAACAAATAATAATAATAATAATAATAATAATAATAAAAAGATTTCTGTTGTTTGGTTCTAAAATGAATGGGAGAAGATTTTGAGCAAAATGGTGAGTCTGCTTCTTAAACTTTGTAGGGCCGCTATGCTGGCTTAGGCCTCTCTGAGGCAGAGAACGCGTTGAGCTTCTTAGCAGGGATAGTGCCAATCGTTTGAAGTTCCAGTGATATCCATTTCGCTATGTTGTCTTTGAAGAGCGACAGCTTGATAAAAAAATGGGGGGGGGGGGGGAGCGTTTCACATGGCTTTAACCTTAGCTCTCTGCATAGGCTTGCCTTTTTCCTTTTCTTGTTGAGATGCAACTGTCTACGAAACACACCTCTGTGTTTGTTTAGAGATGGGGAGATTTTGGTACAAATCCCTCAGAAGTGAAGTTTTCTTTTTTTCCCTTCCCCGACTTCTATCACTCGCTCTTGTGTGGGCTGGAGATGAGCTGGGGGAAATAGCCAGAATCTTGATAGGGTCCTGCACAGAGAGGCCGAGGGTCTGAAGCTGGCTGGGTGTCCGTCGCAGGGCTGTTGTTGATGGGCTGTGGATGTTATGGCTCTTGCCGTTGGCCGTGTGTTTTCTTGCGCTAAGGAAAGTTGTTTTGCTCTCAGTAAAAGGGGATCATGTATGTGTGGAGGTGCTGGTAGTAAAGGGATCATGTATGTGTGGAGGTGCTGGTAGTAAAGGGATCATGTGTGGAGGTGCTGGTAGTAAAGGGATCATGTATGTGTGGAGGTGCTGGTAGTAAAGGGATCATGTATGTGTGGAGGTGCTGGTAGTAAAGGGATCATGTATGTGTGGAGGTGCTGGTAGTAAAGGGATCATGTGTGGAGGTGCTGGTAGTAAAGGGATCATGTATGTGTGGAGGTGCTGGTAGTAAAGGGATCATGTATGTGTGGAGGTGCTGGTAGTAAAGGGATCATGTATGTGGAGGTGCTGGTAGTAAAGGGATCATGTATGTGTGGAGGTGCTGGTAGTAAAGGGATCATGTATGTGTGGAGGTGCTGGTAGTAAAGGGATCATGTATGTGTGGAGGTGCTGGTCGGACAAAGGCCAGATAAACGTGTTTCTGTTTGAAGACTTATCCACAAAAAAGGAAGTTTCTTGTCTGCAGTTTCCCAGCTGTATGTTTCAAAGCTGGATTTGGATTTGTGGATGGATTTATGTGACAATTTAATAAATACATATTAATAGCTAACAAAGTGTTTGTGTTGCATTGCAAGCCAATTTCAAAAACCCTTAACACCTTTTTTGTATGGAGTAATCTTATTTAACAACTAGTTTGTGGAAAAAGTGGAAGTACATTCACCCTCACGCTAGATTTTTTTCCTCCTCCAGCATGAACACATTTCCCCCTCTCAGTCACTAAATGTCATTAATTTGCTGAGGTTAAAATAACACGGAGTCAGAGTATGTAATGTGTATATAATTAGCCACCCGAGAGAGGCCACATAAAAGCCCATTACTATGTAATTACTGCTCGATACAGCAGGGGAACTGGAGATTGGCTCGAATTGAGATTCCAGGGGCTTTGAAAGTATACCTTTCTTCCCCATTCCTCCGTACATGGCATGGATGACAGACTTGCAGACATGCTTTGGGATGACTGGAAGTTTTTTTTTTTTTTTTTTCTCTTTTTTTCATTCTTGGTTCTCAGGTAGCTGGAAGGAGAGGGCCAATGAAGACAGACATAAAGTGAGAACTTTCTGAATGGGAGTGTGTGTTATGCTGAAAGAATATGCTCCCACGAGCGTGCGCGTCTGTGTGTGTGTGTGTGTGTGTGTGTGTGTGTGTGTGTGTGTGTGTGTGAGAGAGAGATTTATGAGCCGGATTCTATCCTGGGGCAGATATTTGTTTGATGATAGTGTAACGGGTCTGGATGCTTCAGGTGTATAATTGCTAGTGGCTTGCTGTTGGAAACGGAGTAGTGGTTTCACAACTTGTCTCCTGGCACCTCCTGCTCACCTGCCTGCCTGCCTGCCTGCCTGGGCTCGGAATAGCACCCGAGAGAAACATGTCCCAATCATGCTCCATTTCCCTTCAATGCAACCAGAGCCCTCGCATGAGCTCCGGGGCTTTGGTGCCATGCAGAAGGGCTCACTGGTTTAAGTCTAACATTTGTTATGTAATGGTTGACTGTAGACGATCTGTTTTTAGACGAGGGGGATGGATGACTGAATTGAAGAGTTAGGTCCCTTAAGACCCTGGCGTGTCTCAGACTATTTATGGCGGATTTTTTTGTTTGTTTGTGTGTTTCTTCAGGAATCCCAGCAGACCGCGCCTGACTTCCGGATCATCATCGAGAACCACACCAAGAACCCGGACGAGCTGAGCCGCAAGCAGACGCGCAGCTACCAGCTCTACAGTCGCACCACTGGCAAGCACGTGCAGATCTTGGGCAAGAAGATCAACGCCAACGGAGACGACGGGAGCAAGTACGGTACGGGAGCGTCGCTGTGTCACGTCTAGTAGTCTACATGTCGTCTCTTTTGAGCGTTGCTGTGTCACGTCTAGTAGTCTACATGTCGTCTCTTTTAAGCGTTGCTGTGCCACGTCTAGTAGTCTACATGTCGTCTCTTTTAAGCGTTGCTGTGCCACGTCTAGTAGTCTACATGCCTTTTTTATGCGTTGCTGTGCCACGTCTAGTAGTCTACATGCCGTCACTTTTGCCATGAATAATGCCACCATGCCAAACAGCAGCAGGCACAAATGGTGTACGTGCCAGGTGACCTTTCTCTGCACCAGTTTAGTAGAGCTCTGTTGCCAGGCTTATCCTGCTGTGTTGGTTTATGCCATTGGGGAATGGCATTCTGGGATATCATATGTAGGAGTGAGTGCTCTAGCAGCACTGCTGGCCTTATTCAGTGAGGTTGGATCAGGTGAACACTGAGGTTTTGTGGCAGTCGTCCATTTCATGTTACACTAAGCGGTGTTGACTGCGTCAGCCACACAGAGCAGGCTGGCTAGGAGTTACTCATGGCAGCTGCGTGTCTGTGCCCAGGGTGTCCCACTAGTGTTGGATGAGCGACCTTTGGTATGCGCGAGGCATTGTTGCTCAGCTCATTGAATGGTAGCAGATGTGTGGCGCTAGCCTGGCGTCGTCTGATGCAGTCTGGGTTAAGCAGTAGCTTTTTTTTATTATTGTGTTTATGAAGTGATAATTCTGTGTCTATTGCTGCTGGAAACATTACACACACAGCTACTTCACAATTGAATGATGTGCTTGTGAACTATATGACATGTTACTAGAGTTTCTGTCTGAAAGTTATACGCTATCTGGGATAACATAATTTATCCTGCTGTTTGAGGCAACAGAGGTCCTTTTGATTATCCTTGGCTTAAATGATGCTTAAAGGATAGAAAGGATTCCTCACACAGTATTAGTTTTAATTGAGAGGTTGTCAGGTATTAATCTCCACATTAAGGCCAAACTTTAGTCACCTCAGTAAGAATAATGGGAGACTTAAAACTGCTTGTAATATGATTTAATATGCCCAGCAAAGCACTCTACGTGGTGGAGAGTCTGTATTTTGTGGTTGATAATTGATCTCTTTTGCTTGTAACAACACTGCAAAAGGTTAAGCTCTGACACCGTGTTGCCTGTGGACTAGGCCTCAGAGTGGGTGGGTGATGGTGTTGAGGCGGCCTCTCACAGGTGTACTTCAGCACACTTTGGATGCAATGCAATTGTGCAGAATGGCTCTGCATAGTGTGCCAAGCACAAGCCAGGGGTCTCCCAGCTCTCTGACCCCCGCCCCCCCCCCCCCCCACCACCACCACTTCCCCATCACCTCTCCCATTTGTATTCCTAACAACATGGCTCCAATGCACGGCCTTTGCATATGTTTCAGCTTTCATCTCTGCACAGTTCTCGCCAGAGAGAAAGATCGGTTCTCACGTCCATTGACGGAGGCACTCCGCTGAAACTGGTTCTCCCACTCACTGGTCTCTGCTTGGTGTTTTTGAGGGGGACGATTTCAGTGACCCCCCCTCCACACACACACACACACACACTCACACTCACACACACACACAGAACCCTCTCCACCCTCCCCTTCTCCTTTGAACAATGCTGAATAGCCCTGTGTGTTAAACAAATGGATCATCTTAACTTTTTGATTGAGTGAGCACAGACTGAAGGCAACTTGAAACCCAATCCCAAGGGATCTTAACCGCTCCGAGAAGCTTGGCAGATCCCTTCTCCAGAGCCGAGTGGGGAAACAAAGGTGACTAAACAGGAGAAAAAAGGAGGGAAGAGAGAGGGAGATAGAGAGAGAGAAGGAGAAAGAGAGACTGTGAGAAAGAGGAGGGCACCTTAAACCATGCCTCCCAGCTGACTCTGGCCTGTATGTAGTCCCACTGTGCCAGATCAGCCCCAGACCTGGGCCACGTCCCCACCAGCGTCTGGGCATCAGTTCTGGACGCCACGCTGCTGGGCAGGCGGGCATTCTCTGGTGCTCTCTGCTCTCATTCATCTGCAGCTGTCCTCATATTACCAGCCATGTTTTACGCCAGCTGTTTCTCGGTGCTTCATCCGTATAAATAATTACACTGAGCGGGCCATTCTAATAGCTTTAAAGCCCATTAAGTGCGGCTCCTTTTCCCTCGCGTATTGCTGTGATGTGTGGTGGACGAGGTGAGCAGATCATTACCGTCCTCCGAGCCAGTGCGTTGCAGGAATGTCTCTGGAGCCATTAGTAAAATGTGTTTGGTCTCTCTCTCTCTCTCTCTTTCTCTCTCTCTCTCTCTCTCTCTCTTGTGCAGCCCTGCTCGTCGTTCAGACCGAGTCGTTCGGGAGCCGGATTCGAATACAGGGAAAGGAGAGTGGCTACTTCATCTGCATGAACAAGAATGGGAAAATTATCGGAAAGGTACAAAAACGCCTCTGAATCTGTGTGTGTGTGTGTGTGTGTGTGTGTGTGTGTGCGTGCGCATACATACCCTTGTACAAAAGGAAACACCCTTTATAAATCATTATAAGCCATGATTATGGACTTTCTCTCCATTTGAAAGAGGTGGCGTTACGCAATCTCCTCTGTTTGTTTGGCTTCCAATACACCAATTATATTATGTTCACTGCAGTTATGAGGTCAATGCATTGAGGCCTCATTAGTACTACATTAGACATTAGTCACTGGTCAATACTCGTGTAGCATCACTTTATCTGTGGCTACTGTAACCTGACCGACAGTGCGCTAGTCAAGGAGAGACACGGATAGATTTGTTAATGCAAAACAAAGTAGACACTAATTGCAGGGTAAAGTGCGTCACAGATGTCCAGACAACCACAAAAGAAGCACAAGGAAAAGATTGTTATGTTGATGTCTCGTCATCATGTGTCGTCATCATCTGTCACTCGAGTCAAAACAGTATTTTCTTTCATATGGACCAATCTTCCATAATATAATGTAAACAGCACTGTCTATATAGTCCAATGCTGATGGTGTGTGTGTGTGTCTGTGTGTGTGTGTGTGTTTGTGTGTGGGTACCCTCAATTTGGAAATGAAACTACGTATGAAAATTTTCAGCTGGCTGGCCCTTGGTGAAAACGTCTTGTTTTGTTTCCATACTGTAGTGTTCACCACACCGCAAACACGTTTTGATACGGAAAGAAAAACACCCACTTTTTTCTCTCTCATTGTGGCCAGTGCATTCCATCTCCCACTGCCTTGTTTGATACAGACTAAAAATACTAGCTGGGTCACAATTTCAGGGCCCTCTTGGCACGAGCCCGTGTGTATGCAGGGGCCTGGACTGATCTACAATGTATACATAAGGCAGGAATGAGGTCTCAAGCAGTAAGGATCTGTGTTAACAGCACATACCGCCTATTGCACAAGTCATTGAAATGCCTTGGGTAGAATTTCTCAGGAGACCAAACTAGCGTAGGCACCTTTGGCTCAGCTGAAATCAAGTGGAAGATTGATGTCTGCCTGTATCTCAGTGTCCATATCCCATTAGTCTGATGCACTTGTTTCTCTGGCCACATTCTAGATTAAAGGTAGATTCTATCTAGAACAATCACTCTTAGCCCATTCTGTGGGTTGTCTTCAGACGTTGGCTGTTTACCTTTCTACGTGTTTTAAATCAAGCGAAGTCTCATTGCCTCATCCCCCATTACTTATTTTAAATGAGACGGGAGGGCTTGGGCGATTGTGTTAATCAAGGTCTTGAGAAGAGCAACAACAGGTGGTAACCGTCTAACGTGCTGCTCTGCCCCAACCCCTTTTCTTCTCTGTGCAGCGCGAGGGGTCGAGCCAGGAGTGTGTCTTCGTGGAGGAGTTTCTGGAGAACAACTACACAGCGCTGGTCTCGGCCCAGTACAAAGGCTGGTACCTGGGCTTCAACCGCAAGGGCCGGCCCAAGAAGGGCTCTCGGACGGCACAGACGCAACAGGAAGTACATTTCATGAAACGCTCCCGCCAGGGCAAAGTGGACCCTCTAGAGGAGTTCCGTTTCACCACAGTAACCAAACGGACGCGAAGGGCAAGGCGCTTAAAACCCAACCCCAAGACGAACTGACACCAGTGATAGTCAAGCATGCACTGTTTCCAAGGAAATCTGCTCTTGCCTTAAACGACTTAAAGACTATTGTTATAAAAAAAGATGGATATGGGAAAAAAACAATTAAAAAAAAAATCAAAGATGTTTTATTTTTATATTTCAGGAGCATTGAATATCTCCCAACTGTTGAATGTTTCTGGATTGTTGTAATTGTTATAATGTGACTGCGTTGTTATTTATACTGGGCAAACTAAGGAGGACAACACAAATCTAAAATCTCCCGCTTCGACAAGTTTACAGCAGAAGGCCTCTTTTTAGGCTTTGGGATGGAGAAGAGTGTCAAGCATGAAAACGTCACACAAAATCAAAACAACCACAAAAAAACACCTGTTTGTTTAATTTGTGTTTTTTCTGAGTCAACAAGGATCCAACATTTTCCACTGGAACTCGGACACTACAGAGGTGGAATCGAAGACAGACTACAGTAGCTTGTGACCCACTCTCCTTAGGAAAAGGCACAGCTTTGAGTGCAATATTTTGAAGGCCCCCCCTCACCCTCCACATCTCCACTTTCCAACCCCCCACCCCCCCACCCCAATGGACGGCCTGCTGGGCTTCCTGCACCTCTCTCTCTCCATGGATATGTTCCTCTGGACATGCAGACTCACGGCGCATTCAGGATAGAATGTGCTGAACACTCTGGGGACTCAGATTGATCTGTGTCTTTGGTACGACCTCGGATTCATTTGAGAGCACTGACCGCAACAACACGTCCAGCCTGTGGTCAGTGTTGACTGTCATCCTGCTCAGACACACAAAGGGGACGGCTGGAGTTGAAACGACTGAAGAACTTGTGTCCTTGTAGATGTAATTTAACGACACATTGACCTGGCAGGTCTGGACATGGTGGTCAGACACAGTAAGAGCTTAGTCACTTACTTACCGGCACTCGCCAAGTTGTGTATCCCCCTTCATAACATCAAAAATGTATGACAGTGCACTATGCCACCATTCTCTCTGCCCTCTCCTGCCAAATTATCAACAATATAACATTTAACTTAATCACTTCCCTTTCGGATAAACACCTGACAACTACCTATTTTAAGGTGGCAGTCTTCATCCTTATAAATGTCTTTACTAAAGTAAGTGTCTGAAGTAAGTGAGACCTCTCAAGGCTGGTCGGGTCATTCGTCTGGTCACCCTGTGCCCTTTAGATCTGTGTCTCGGAAAGATGGTTAAGACATTCCCTAGCCCTCCAAGCCAGTAGGACTGACCCCCTAATCTACTGAGTGTTCATTCAGTGGTTTAAAAAGAACCAGAGCTGTTTAGACTCAAGACTTCCATCACTTAGAGCGAGGGCCTTATCCCCTCTGACAGGAAGAGCTGTAGTCTGTATATTTGTCACCTGTCCCTTGGACAGGATTTGTACAAGATACTACTAACAACATGACACATTTATGAATTTAAAAATGTATGCAAAAAAAGTAATTTTATGACTATTATAAAATATTTATTGCCTTTCTCTGTAAATACAACTTGATGAATTTATTTGACCTCTGTTAATAAAAAAATGAACTATATTTAAAACATTTTATGTGTTGGCCTAAGGCTATGCTGCAGTGGCTGTCAGTGCGATGAACAAAGCACCTTATCAGAAATATCTCCCCATTTGGAGGTTTATGTCAAACACATTTTTGTTAGATTCCTTTGGACTGTGTAGAATATTTTATGGACAGGCCATGAACAGGCTCCTGAAATTTATATCTTAGTAGTACAGTCTCTGGAACACATATTTTTCAAGCAGCCAAGTTATGCGCCTTTCATATACAAATCCGAGAGTGTGAACCTATTCGCTCATGGTGCCTTGTGGAGGTGATCCTGGAGAACTATGCAGAATTGCAGCATCACCCAAGCAGCAGGCTTCCGTTGAAATGGAAACACACTGATAGCGCTGGGGTGTTTATTATATCTAGACAAATCTGTGTGAACAGGGAAAACATGACACAAAAGACTTTTCTCTTAAAAACATCCTGTATACTCCGCACAGAAATACCAGCTATGTGCCTAAACATAGCTTGTAATCATACAAAAATGCTCTTATGCAGAAAGGGTCATTTTGTAATTACAGAAGAATATCTTTTCATGTTTATGTTTAATTGTGAGTCACTGTGAATGTGTGCAAAGATAGTTTGCCTTTTCTGATATCCTATGAATGTTTTACACGCAAAGAGAAACCAAAGCACACATTTAGAGATATGAACAATGGCACTGATATGACCTCTTACTTGGCATTGAGGAATGCAGCATACATATTTCACATTGTAATTCATGTTTTCTAACAGCTGAAACATATTTTAGTTGTGAGCAAATATACATAAATGGACAAGACAGCATAGCTAATCCTGAATCAAGCCACCTGCTTGAGTTCGGCTGATTTATCCACTGCAATGTCCAGGAGGGTGGTCCCAACTCCTCGACACTACTCCAGAGGGGCTTCCAACTAAATGAAGGAAAGGATAAAATGCCTCTAGCTAGCTACCACCTGTGAGTTATTGGCCGCTCCATCGCATCCTCATGGGGGAAAATGTACATTTGTGAACTCTGGCTGAGGGACCATTATCAAATCTTCTGTTACAAAGTTTGCTTTTCTTTCTTTTTATCCTGCTTTCTTCCTTTTGTTTTTTTTTTTTACTCCCCAAGAAACTGTTAAGAGCCTTCTTTTGGCAAACCTATTTGAGACATTTTTCCCCTGACTGAAGAGAAAAAAGAGAGGGGGGGTAAGAGGAATGTGGACTAGCATGTCTTATAATGTTGTGCTCTGGAATGGTGTTTACGGGAGCCGTCAGGCTGAAAGATGGCAGTTTTGAGGAAAAAATGCCTTTTGTTTAGGTTCCCACTGATGTTATCAGGACCCCTCCTGCCCCGCCACCTACAGCGCGCAGAGATGAGGGGATGGCATCGGATTTAGTTGTCTCTCTGCCACTGACAGATCTCTCTCTCTCCTCTCTCTCTCTCTCGTTCTCTACAGAGTTTAATAGTACTGTGTGATATGTGGCCCAGAGTTCTCCGCTAACACTGTGCTGGCGTCCAAGTTCTCATTACTCAAAATAGACAGTGCTGAGAAAAATGCTGGTTTTACACACAGCAGCCCATGCCTCTGTCTGCAGAGAGAGACAGAGAGACAGACAGAGAGAGAGAGAGAAGGAAAGAGAAAGACAAGACAAGCTTATGTTTTCTTAAAACTTGATTTCAATTTTAGCTATTCCAGGTAGTAAGGAGTATTGGGGGGGGGGGGCTTTAAAACTTTACTTCAGAAAGCAGTTGATTATTTTGTTATCAGTTCTGAGGTTGTGAAATGTTAACCATGTTGAAATAATGAAATAATTGAATACGTCGTAAACAAGGCACTTAGCCTAAGACCCCATGACATGTAGGGAGTTCGTAATGACAGTGGCCAAACATGCTCCAAACAAGCGTGGTGAAGTCCAGACATACTAAAATTAAAGAACAGAGCAAATTTAGCATAGGCCTCCCGCCAGCTTTTTCCTCCTTTGACTTAACCTTTGATCAGTGGAGGATGTCCTTGGACAGGACCCAGGAGCTCCACAAACGCAACATCAAATCCCTCTCCAGTGCCCTCCTTTTGAGGACAGTCCCTATGAACTCACCGCCGGAGACCCACCGCCTTTCAGACGGCCAGGAGTCGCTTTGTGACTCCTGAAAGGGCACGGAGACAAAAAAAGAAAACCACTATGTCCTCTCTTCTCTCTCTGTTCTCTCCCCTCAGTGACTCAGGGGTCATGAAGATTGGCTTTGTACTTCAGAGGGAATGGGAGCTTGGACGGTGCGGTCACCTCGGGCCCCGCACAGCAAAGTGACCCCCTTACCTGCTGGGGAAGCATTTATTTTTTTTATTGGCTCACTTTTAGAGGTAAACATATAAATAGAGTTAGACTCCGAGGAGCTCCGCGGTTGCTGTCACTGTCAGGCAAACAGCAGTGCGAGGCAGCGGAGACTCACTCGGCAGACGCATGTCAGGGGAGACAAACCAGAGCGTTCCCTGCCAGTGCAACCCTCAGCAACCACATACTTAATAAAAAAGCCATGTCAACAGAATTTCTCATGGTGGCCCATCGTTTGAAACATAGAACAACCTTTGTCTCCTTAAAATATAACTTCACTTTTCTTCTGGTCTGTGAAGGAAAACATGCGCAACCAAAATAATGGCTGACCTCTAATATAATCATGACTGTCACAGTTGTGTTGTTCTTGCTGCGTCCCACCAGACACCCACAAGCTTTCGTCTCCCTGTTAAAACGAGACCGCGCTTCGCTCCCTCTCTCGCCCTCGAAAACCTACAGTGAGCGTTTTGTGAATCTCACCACTTTTTACGACTGTCCTTGTGCATACAGCTGAGTCGTGTTTTCGCAGGCTTATAAATATGCTTACATGCCATCCCCGAAGGCCTGGGCTTCACACAAGATGTTTGGATTATTTTGATGGGGGCGCATGCCATGTATAGGCCGCCATTGCAGCTATTATTCCCTGTTTAGCCAAGGGTTCCTTAAGGTGACCACAGTCACCACACACCTCCGCGTGGGAAAACCAAACAGTATTCACGGGATGACATTTTCCAGAACCCTTCATCTGTTTCAGGCACAGTGACAGTGAAGAGAGGGAAACCTGTTAAGTGGCAAGTTGTCTGTGTTGATGAATTAATGTAATGCAAACATTTTTTTAACTGACCCATTTTGTCCAGACTTTGCACCTAATGTGGCTAATAGATTTAATAGTTTTCTTGTGTCTTGCGAGGGCAGTCAGGCTCAGCTGCAGTCACCTATCAGTGTCTTTCTGACATGGATGGACTCCAGATTAATGCTTTTGCTGCCAAAGTGCAGAAAAGCTTTGTCTTTCACTGGTTGAAGACCTAGATCACAGCCTAGCGCTGCAAAAGTTAAAATGACACAAACTGCTGTTGCTGTGCAGGTCTATGGAGTCGCTCACCAGAGCAGTGAAGCATTTCCTTGCTTCGGCTGACCAGCACTGCAAGGGTTAACTCCTGTGGAGTCGAACAATGTTCAGAATATCAATGGGGTTATTGGACCCATACCCTTACAGATGCAAAGCTTGTAGCTCAGCACAACGTGTTACAACCATGGCTTAGGCATAATTGGGACTGTTTACATCTGTAGGTCAAACACTTCAAAACCCTTAAAAGACAGGTTTATGTGTAAACAGAAGAACAGAGGCTGTAACAGAAACAGATTCGTTTGGCAAAGTTCCCGTGTTTTCTTTTTTATATCCCGGCTGATGAAAATGGCCAAAAGAACTTTTCTGTCGTGATTGATACATTTCACCGCACTGTTTGTGCGTAAGATTAGATGTGTGATAATACAATGTACTTGCGGTATTTATGTGTGTATGTTGACCTTACTCTGTATGTTTGTCTATGTGGTTTTGAAACAGAAGTTTGGTGGGGGGGGGGGCTGATGGGAGTGGTGTGTGTGTGTGGGGGGGGGGGGTTGGCTGATGGGAGTGGTGTGTGTGTGTGTGTGTGTGTGTGTGGGGGGGGGGGGGTTGGTCGGTGTGGGGCTGGGGTGGGGCGGGGGGAGGTGGACTCTTCCAATCCTGCTTTGAGCTTTCATGCGTATCTCTTAACAGCCTTGGCAGAACCTGCTGCCCCTTTCTCCCCCCTCCATCCCTCTCCAGTCCCGTCCCCCCTCCCTGACGGAGAGGGCCTGCAGAGGGCCGCCCGGGGCCCAAAAGACCCCCCCCCCCCCCAACCACACACACACACACACACACACACACACACACACACACACACACACAGAAGCAGCTGCCAGGTGACTCACCTCATTAGTTGCGGCCCTTTCGCCCATTCTCTGGGCTCCTCATTGTCTTGAGATATGAGATGAGCCTTTGTTGGGCTGCGCTTCGGCCTCTTTTCCTCCCCTGGGCAGGGCCCGTAATTAGTGCTTTGCGCTAGGCGTATTTTCTCACAGAGCCCCGACACAATTAATCAGCACTTTCCCACCAATGGCAAAAGCCTCTTGACTCTTTCAAGGCCAAAGTGGATTTATTTGGCTCCCAAAAGAGGGGTGACTTTTTTTTTTTCAGTCCGGAGTCCGGACTATTTTGTGGGCAGCAGCACAGAACAACATGAAAATATTAGTTGATGTCAATCAAAACTATACATATCAACAAGTACCAATTACAAACAAGCAACTGGTCTTCCCTCAACAGTACAGTTGAATTTATATATCACTTTTAATGGTGTAACTCAACTAATCAGAATTGCACCTTAGTAAATTTCCCAACACATCAATTTGAGAATAAGGTATTGGAGCATCTGATTATTTGTTTTTAGTGACTTCCCAAATAGTATCAACTGTTGTTGTCTGTTGTTGTTTATGTCCATGAAGGAAGCCTGTAGCGGTCCAGGGCGGTCCAGCTAAGGTCCCCCTGTCTGTCCCCCTCTTGGACCCTCAATTAGCATTTCGGCTTATTCATCTGTGAGAACCAGTCAGACAGCGGCAGCCAACAAGGAACACAACAGACAGACAACAAGGAAGATGGCTCCTTTGTGGTTATTTTTATTTTGGTGTCCAATAACAAAAACAACTGTTTTTCCACTTAGCATAAGGTATATATCACAAGGTGTGGAGGTGCAAAGAATTGTCAAATAGTGATATTCTGATGGTGTGATGATTTATTGAAGGTTTTTACCAACAAAAGGATACATTTACAATACATTATACATTTACATACTAGAACATTTTATAATGTCAGAGGTTCTGTCATCTATCTGTAACCGACAGTAAACATAACCGTTTTGATATCAACAAAACAAAAACAAACAAAAACAAACAATATTGACCTACATTTTCTCCTACCCTAATAAAGTCAAGTATTGCGAGTCATTATTATTAAAACCTGTCACTGTTTTTTGATTAAGTAAATCACACATGATTCAAGAGAAACTCGTGTGGTGGACTTTTGAATAAGTGAGACAAATGAAATCAAGTCAACGTGGTCTTGCTAATTTGGCCTCTGTCACCTGTCAGAAAGGTGCATCAGTGGTTACTGAACTTCCTGAGCCTCAAGGACTGTGGACAACAAGCTCATTGTAGCGGAGCTGCCACTGGGCTAATAGGCAATGGAATTCTTTCTTTTTCAGCTTTCAGGAAGACACCTCCCAGGCCAAGACTGAGGGAGGATGAAAAAGATAGTGACAAAAGGTTAGAGAGAGAGAGATTTTTTTACCAACAAAAGGATAGAGAGAGAGAGGGGAACAGCGAGATTAAACAGAAGCAAGAGAAAGAGACAAAGAAAAAAAGAACAACACAAGCAGACCTTTCACCTGAGGTCGAAAGACTGCTCCACGACTGCTGATGCGACATATGTTTTCATGAGCCAAGACAAGCATTCTGTCATTGTGGCTGCTCTCCAAAACTAATGATGTCAAGTGATTCCCTAACAAAATCCTCTTTTTAAAAAGAATGAAAGAGGGAGGGTGGTGGGGGGGGTCGGGTGATGAGAGTGGGATGGGGTGGTGGGTGGGCGGACGGCAAAAGGAAGCACAAACACTGCGGTCCCAAGCCAAACAAAAAAACGAACTTGATGTGCCCCCGAAGACCCTACTAGATTTTTGCCGTCTGCCAAGTCCTACCCCTCGCCACTATCATATCAGTGGACAGAGAGAAAAGGGCTCACTTTTTATTTACACGGCCCCTTATTGCCCGAATATTGCCTTTAATTGCTGTCCCGGATTTCCCGCGTCCATGAGGGGGGGTCAGAAAGGATTAATCAAAGTAATGGAGCATAATGGTGTCTCAGAATGCCCCCCCCCCCCCCAAACCACCACCCACCAGCACCACCACCACCACCACCACCCAAGTCCCAGGTCAGGGGTGGGACAATGTGGACGCTCAGCTACTTAGCTTCTTTTGCAACTTTGTGACAAAATCTGTTTGCCCAACACCAATTAGGATGGCTCTCTGTGCGCTCCGGTGAATGGGGTTGATGGAGGAGGTCGACCAGCGAGTTGACAGGTCCCCTGAGCAGGAACAAGCCGCCCTGTGTCCTCGCCCCGATAATTGGTGTCCCTTGCAATGTGCCGTTTCCCAGGGCCTGCGCTTTGTGTCCCCGCGGCAGGCCTAAATGAGAGGAATCAGGGCTTTAATGGGATTCCTGTGGGTTTTAAACAAACAGAGCGCAACCCCCTACTGCTGTGCATGGTGCAGGGACCAGCGGGGTGCCTAAAGCAGGGCTCCGAGTCCGAGCGCACGGACACCGGGGCGGGTGGACGAGAGCACGGAGGCCAAACGTAACGTGACGTAGTGATCGTGTTGTTTCTGGACACTTAGGAACACTCTTTGGTCCCACTGAAAACACAGTGACTGAGGATTACGCAGGGATGGTGGAGAGAAAGCAACAACTGTTGGAGATGGTCAATTGTATTTGTGGGGACACTGGTTGGAAATGGCCCTTTGCATCTTTACAAACTGTTTTGTGAAGAGATTTAGCTTCACTGTCACTTTGAAAGTGTGGACCCCAACTCATTTTTATTACAGAGCAGATGTTAAAGTCAATTCAGTTTAATTTCATTATTTTTTGAAGTGTCATTAACAACAGACTACAAAAGTCTACTTAAAGTCTACAACTCAGCTGAAAAATGTGTTTCAACTTCCATGTCTTTAGACAACTAAAACAACTAATGAAGTAATGAGCCTTTCCTGTGAAGAGCCGGCCGAGATGCAGATGGCCATCTCAATGAAAGTCAGATGTGTCTCTGTGCAAACAAACGAAAACCACTCACCGCTGGGCAGCTCAGACAACACAGTCCATTTCGCTAGCAATTAAATTAAAGCAATTCATTAAACGCTCACAGCCTTAAGTATACTCTCTCACTCACACACACACACACACACACACACACACACACACACACACACACACACAGGGCTGTGTGGCCTCTCTGTTCCTTTGATAAGGCTTTGAGGAGGAGACAAAAGGGTGTTATTAACGTGCTGTTGATGGTGTGCCTCTAATGTGTTTGCCTTGAGTGGAGTGAGCAGGATTAGCTCCTTTGTGCTGCCCTCTCTGGATCACACACTACCGGACTTTGAAAGCACACTTGCCCTCCGCGCTTAAACACACACTCACACACTCTCTCACTCAGACACAGCCACTCACGCACACACACTCAGTACACAGACACGCATCCCCCCACCCACACACACACTTGAGGAGATCTATTTCAACACTCGGTCACTTGCCCTCACTGATGGCCACTGTGATGTGTGTGCCGTCCTGTTCACCCGACACACAAACAGACACACATTCACACACACACACACACACGGCATGTTTGAACAAAGCCCCAGGGGTCAAGGTGAGGAATCACCCAAATCAAATACGGCTCGGCCAGGGTGCATGGGGACCGCTGACCCCTGGCTGACAGACCTGCGGCAATGGCCCTCAGAGACTTCACAGCGGCAGGGTTCAAGCACTCTGAAAAGGGTAGGTGAGGATGTGCCTGTCCCTTTTGAACAAGGGGGGTTGTAAAGACATTTGATCACCAACTGAGGAAACCAGTTGTCTCTTTTTTCGCAACTAACTGTAGACAATTTAAGTTGTAATGATCCAAAAATGTAACACACACACACACATGCATGTGCACACGAACACACACACACACACACACACACACACACACACACACACACACACACACACTGGTATCACACACATGACCTTTCTAAAACTGCCCATGTGTGTTTACAGTAAACAGAACCACGGCCTCTCTTTTTCAGTCGGGCGCCTGTGCAGGACCCCTGCGGGCATTTTGGACTTGCTCAGGGGGAATCCATCACACAGAAACCAGGGGCTCGAGTTACCCTCTAATGAAATGGATCAACATGAACAAATCAAAACACAACAGGGAGGCAGTGGGCAGAGAGCCACGAGCAGGGGACGCCACCTGAGAGTCTGACAAATTGCACAACGGCCTTTTGTAGACACGGTAGCTTTGGCGCGGGAAAGGGGAAAAATGCAGCTTTGTCATGACAGGCTTTCTACCCTCTTCTGTCTTTTGAACCCAGAGATATCACAGAGATGGGCTGTGCCATACTACAGTAGTACTCATATAGACATGATCTCACCTGGCTCTGTTAGCAGTCCTGCAGACTGAAAAATATATTTAGGACTGTTTATATAACATATCATAATTAGCAATGTAATGTATTAAAAAAATATGTAAGCTACTGTATTATGAAATGCAAAAGCCAGTTGTCTAGTTTGCATTAGTTAGTGAGTTGATCAGTTATCCAACCTGAGGTGGTGTCTGAAGCAGGGAGGCCCTTGATGATTTGAGGAGATTAATCATTCTCCTGGAGGAGAGGAACCCTCCCAAGATGGGCCATTTCCTCTCCTTCCACCAAGCCTGTTATCAGCTTCCCTCCAGGAATGTGCTGTTTCCAATTTACCCAGCACGAGTACACCCTCACCCTGCCTCACTCCCCAATCTCAATCACCAGCACGTTTAGTGCACTGTCCAGGACGTGATCCCCCCCACCCCACCCCCCCCCCCCCCCAAACCCCAACACACACACACTCACACACACACACACACACACACAGCTTAACCATAACCAGGGCATGACCCCCCCCCCACACACACACACACACCTTTACCCCCACTCTAGAGTACCATACCCAGGGCATGACCCATTTCCCATTTAGTGCCTTGTTCTGTCCACCAGTGTCATATGGCTAATATGGCTAATGCTAATCCACAACATTTAGCGTCCCTGCCAGACAACAACCCCCCTCCACGGCAAGGCCGGGAGAGCAACCCAAGCTCCAGGCAACGACACAATCCGTCAGGTTTAGCCTAAACCAACAACCCGAGGACAACTCGCACGGCGGGCCGGATTAGCAGCCGAGAGAGAGTGATTAGCCCAACAACAGCGAGTGTCAGGTGAGTCTTTGTACAGGTAAGAAAAGAGAGAGAGAGAGAGATGCTGTTGTAAGAGAGGCACTAGGAGAGAGTTTGAGTGGCAGTGTAGGCTGCAGGGCGGGAAATTCCCGCTCTGCACAAAACCTGATGGCAAGAGCACACAGCACACGGCCAAGGCGTGATGTCAGGCGAGAGCCCTGCTGTCTCTCTCTCTCTCTCTCTGTCTCTCGACCTTTATTCATTTCTTCTTCTCTCTTTTGCTCTCTCTTTCTGTATTTGTCTCAGACACAGAACCTGATTGCATCTTCAAGCCTAAATTTGAAAGGTACTCATTGAGGTGTATCATCATGCATGGGCCATGCAGTGGTGTCTAGGGTGCTTGAGTTAAAGTGGCCTGTACGTCATGCTCTATGACGCCTCTGAAACACGCACCAGTCCATAAAAGCAGACGTAGCACTTATGACCAGGAGCAATGATAGTTTGAATAACATAAACTACAGCTTCACGTCCATTCAAAAGAGCTAAAGAGCTTCCTTCCCCGCCACAGGTAGACAATGGCCAGTGTAAATAAAGATCAAATGAGAAAGCTGTGACACTCTTGAATAGCTGCTGAGAGATGCTATCTCAACAACTGATATTCAAAACCCACAGTCGACAATAAAGGGCCCTATGTCAGAGGAGAGTGTCTCCTTTTTGTTTTAAAGGCATATAAGGTTACAGCCTGCACACCGGGAGCAGACATGCGGCTGTTGACGTGTGTGTGTGTGTGTGTGTGTGTGTGTGGGGGGGGGGGGTGTCAGAGTGAGAGAAGAGAAGAGAGAATGAGAGAAAGAACGAGTTCAAGGTTGTAATCAAAGTGAGGCTGTATGTGTTGATGCAGGTCATTTTGGACACTGTCTCTTCAGATAGACATGGAGAGCAGAAAGCTGCTGTAGAGGCAGGGAACAAATCCTGTGATTGCATGAGATTTGGGAAAGAAGGGCTTACTCTGAGCCATTGAGAAATCCTGTTTTCTTTTCTCTCTCTCTCTCTCTCTCTCTCTCTCTGCAGTCAGAGGTGTGTGGGTGTGATGAGCTGTGCTTGTGTGGCCCATCTCTCCCTCATTTCGCTCATGTGAGCAGAGTTGGCTCATCTGGCCTCTGGACAAGTGGAGATAGCATTCAAAAGCACTTCACACACATCAGGGCTTTATCTCGGCCATCAAGGCCAATTGTGATTGAATCACAGTGCTTCTCCACGAAAATCGAGACAACTCACCGACAATCACACTAGAAGCTAGCCATCAGAATATCGAGACAACTCACCGACAATCACACTAGAAGCTAGCCATCAGAATATCGAGACAACTCACCGACAATCACACTAGCTACCAGAATATTGAGACAACTCACAGACAATCACATTAGCCACCAGGATACAGTATCACTTTTTCTTATTCCAGATGTCTTCCAAAGAGACTCAGCTAGGCAAAGTGTGTGTGTGTATGTGTGTGTGTGTGTGTGTGTATGTGTGTGTGTGTGTGTGTGGGGGGAAATCCCTCATGTTGCCCTTGTATTCTTGCACAAATCATACCAAGGCATGACGGAGCATGGTGCTTGGAGACAGAACAGTCGGGCTCTTGGAGAATTCAGCTGTTCGAACAATAAACAATTTAATTCCAATCTCTATCGGCCCATCACTGCTCCACATGTGCCAAAACCCATCAAGGTGGTTTTGTTCTAAAGCATGGCGTGTGCTGATGTTTACAAACAGATTTGTTTTTTAGAAGGGATGGAGGTAGTAGTAGTTTGTTGCAAGCCTCATTGAATTTCCTGTTGTGGCGTTTCACCAGAGAGAGTTTTAATCATTCGAATTGTTTTTTGTGGTTAAAAAAATAAACCACAATGTGTTTGCAGGTGCTATTAATCTCCCAAGGTTGGTTTGCACTAACAAATGCAAAGATAATCCATCCTTGTCCAAAAATATGACAATGTCAACAATTACATTGCATTAAATTCCCCTTATGCTATAAATCAGGGAAAGGTTATTGCATGAAATGAGAGAGAAAAGATTATGTTAAAGCTCACTCTGTGCATAGGTGCAGACACCAGACATTCCTGTTGCCCCAGCCTGTTCCCAGAATGTTGTCCCTAATTTCACAACCTGATTCATAATGAAAATCTCTGAGGCATTTCAAGTTATGCCATAACTGAGTCTTCTCAGGTGTGTGACCACAGAACAGGTGCATGGAGGAATTAGTGTCCCGAACCAACTTGGCCGCCTGACATATCAATATCAACAGAACATCACATCTGGAGTCGGCACAGATCAATGCTGGATCATGCTCCAATGCACCACCTGGTCATCACATTGATACGACGTGACAGAAAACACCAACAGGAGAGAGACTTGTTTACTTATATTTAGCATTTCTGCATACCAAACGTCCTTGTTGATGTGCATGGCAGCATCTCCCAGCATACAAGGAGATCAGGTGAGTGTCTTACTTTTGCAAGGGCTTTTGAGTTAGAAATGTAGAACATTTTGTCTCTGTTATTGACAACTGTTTCCATGGACACAATCAGTCATGGTACAGTGATTAAGTCAGTGAGTCTTGGATCAAGTTACTTTAACTCAGTGTACACATGCATCTGGTTTAATTAGAACATATTGTCTATTGTTTGTTTTGTTAAAGGCACTTTTAATCAAACTTTGGAGTGGGTATGTATAATTTTGGTAATGTGTGTATATGTATGTCTGTATCTATGTATGTATGTACATGTATGTATGTCTGTATCTATGTATGTATATGTCTGTATGTATGTATGTATGTGTGTGTGTGTGTGTATGTGTGTATGCATGTATGTATGCTTGTTTATTTGTATGTATGTATGACTGTATGTATGCATCTACGTATGTATTTATGTATGTAATTGTATGGAGGCCTCATTTCAGAAGCACACCTGGATGATGCAACGACAGTAGTATACACCTGTATGTCCAGATAGAGCGACTCCATTTTGTTGCACGTGGCACGGCTCAGGAGGAATGCATTACACACAAACCCATTTGGGCTTTTTCTCAAGCCAATATCATGTACTGTAAGCTCCAGCCACTGTCTCATGCATGCCATATCCAGTGCGTTGGGATCTATTTTCACTACAGAAATGTTGGCCTTCTTTCCAGGTGGAGGACCCCCAGCTCCCCACAACCTTCGCCCCCGAGCACACTGCCACCAGCAGACACCAAGCTCCCCACAACCCTCGCCCCACAACTCACAAGCACACTGCCGCCGCCGGACACTAATATTCCCACAACCCTCGCCCCACGACCCACAAGCACACTGCTGCCAGCAGACACCAATATTCCCACAACTCTCGTTCCATGAGCACACTGCCACCAGCAGACAGCAAGCTCCCCGCAACCCTCGCTCCACGAGCACACTGCCACCAGCAGTACTGGCTTTACATGAAGCTCTTCTATGAATGACTGATGGATCACACAAGATGTAAGGCTCTTGGAGTGTTCATTCCATGACAACCTGTGACTAATCCATAATCAAAGCCACAGAATTGAGATTAAAGAAAGGTAGGTGGAGGGGGACGAGAAAAGGCAGGAACACACGTGTGAGGGGACCAGGAATCCAGCTCAGATCTGCCATTCAAAACAGCACCTGGAAGGGGCTTTCCAGCGAAGGCGCTTCAGTCATCAATCAGGGCCAAAAGGAGCGTCCAAAACCTGCCTGTCAGATTTTAGTGGTTTGCTCTGTCGGTGCACAAAAAGAAAGGAAAGGAAAAAAGTTCCCCCTCACTCTCCGGAGCTGGGATTTCACAATGCAGCCACCCCAGCTCGCCGGGTAGGTGTTGCTTTATGGTGTATTATCATGGAAAATACATCTAATGATTAATGATGACACTTCTGAAGCTTTTTGTGCACAAAACTGTACAGCAGCCTCTCCGTGGCTAAAGGTACACCAAGCACTCTGAGTTACACTGTACTCTGAAGAAGAGCACTACCCTCACGGCTAACATGAAAAGACTGTTTAAAATAAATAAATTAGAAGGGGAAAATGTGCACTGTGTGTTAAGGTGAGATAGATATATGGCAGGAGATTTATTTCCCACTAACGTGGAGACAGGATGATTAAACGAC
This sequence comes from Alosa pseudoharengus, assembly GCF_046254945.1. Taxonomy (NCBI): domain Eukaryota; kingdom Metazoa; phylum Chordata; class Actinopteri; order Clupeiformes; family Clupeidae; genus Alosa; species Alosa pseudoharengus. Next base: position 24,643,184 of record NW_027468630.1, on the reverse strand, counting down.
TTTGCGATACCCATTTGCACTATGACTGATGTGCTTTTAATAACATTAACATGGACAGCGCTGAAAACGGACATGTTAAAGGGGAAACCTGGCAAAGACATATCTTTCCTTGTCAGAAAACTGCATAAAAGAAGAACTGAAATCAATTTTCTGTGATTCCTTGGCACTGTAGTTGGACTCTAACCATAACAATATTAAACAGTATCATGTAACTGGGATAGAAAGGCATTGTAGATGTATCTCCCTTAAATTAGTGAGACAAGCCATCTAACAGCATGGCTTTCGTATGCCTCGCATTGGGGGATAAGCCGTCTCATTTGTAATATAGACATAACGTGACACATTTACTGGGCTGGTTCTTTTCCCACGATCGGCTCGGTTTAATAAAGGCTGGACCACATTCATGTGCACTTCATCAACAGAAAAAAAACACGTTCTCACCATATCACTCTATCACACTCAGCTGCAGTCAGCCTGGGATCCGGCCTGGACTTGGCCCTTATCTGGGCCACTTACGCACCAGCCTAAACAGCTCTGAGGGAGAAAAAAAGACATGCCGGATGACCCAATGTCTCTGTTCCTGTTTCGGAGCTCCATCAGCTTTTTATTGGCCAACAGACGAAACGAATGAAGCGTTCAAAGAGGGACAGGCATGGAGAGTCATAAAAGTGTGAAAGGCTTTTCGTCAGCGTCTGTGTGCTCGAATGCTCAATAACTAACTTTCTCTGTCGCATCAGCCACATTTGAAGTCAAACTATTTCCGAATTATTTCCATCCATTCTGCCTTGCTGTCGACAAAATTTACGACCTCGTGGAGTATGTGAAAACATTCTTGAGATTATGATCTAACAAAGCTTTGTTCTAGGATTGAGATGACTTTATCAGACCCTAAGAAAATGCCATCTGATAATTATTCATTTTTCTGAGGGAATAAGGGTAAGAAAATGTAAAAATATCTCATAATCTCAAATTACATTCATCCTTTTGTACTGCATGTGATTTCCACATATCTTTGGTCATTTTATTTTAGATTTTTTACAATCAGGTAATAGAGAAAATATGTGAAAGGTAACCATCTGAGATGGGTTGTTCAAACCCATGTCATAAGACAAATAACCTAGGGAACATATGCATAATTATACCTTTAACCTTTAGAACATAACCACAATTTGTCTTGACTGTCAGTGTGCGTCAGTGTACAGTCACACAAGAGTCACGTTACCATTTTTTATGAATGTCATACCAGCTCTCAAAGTGTTTGATGCTATTCCAGCTTATTAGCATGTGAGAAGGGTGTTGTCATGACAGTATCAGGTGATGTTGTGATGGCTAATGTCAGATCATGACATCTGCCATAACACTGTTGATGATATGATAAGGGTAACGTGGTTATGTGGTCTTAGGGTGTGTCATGTGTGGCTCTGGTGAAGGGCGACCAAGAGCTGGACAACAGTAGATTTCACTCTGTCCAAGTCTGCTGATCAGGCTATAGAATTGATATCTCAGGAGCCACTGAGGAGAAATTCTGCTCCAGAGAGACCACTGGCCAAATAATGGGAGCCAGCAATTTCATGCGAATTTGTTCTAGATTACCAAAACATATTATTCTGATAGGCCTTAAAATAATGCACACTTGTTGTGAATTACCTGTCAATTAGAGCGTGCTCAGTGCAAGGCTGAAGTGGTGGCCCCTCTCCTCCAGCGCTCTGTAGGAACTAATAACCTGTGGACCAATGCCAGTGAGGGCTTATAGGGAGAGTGATGTAATGTTTATACAATATAGGAATATTTCACTTTGCTGTCAGAGTGCTAACTCACCTGTGTTTATTCAATCCCCAAAGAATCCCTCGCAGGGCGAAGCGAGGTGGAGACAATGATCCGCCTGTGACGCCGGGAGATCTACAGCGTGCGAAGGGCCCCGGCGAAACATGTCTGGTCTCTAGCCACCGCGGCTGCGCTTGGCTGCCGTTCAAGAGCGGAGAGTGGAGGAAAGTCATTGGCCAGATCGGATGCTCAAAATGAGCTTGGTTTGATTTCTTTCTCTTTTTTTATTTCACTTATTTCTTTTCTCTTCTCATTTCTTTTTTAACGCTCATTGTGTGGGCACCTTAAATCTAGCCGAGGTGTTCCCTCCGCAGAACCGGGGGAACCGGGGCCATAATAAAATTCCTGCCGGCCCCGTAAGAAGGACCAGCTGTGTTGGGTCAGCTTATGTGTCTGCTAGAGAATCTCTGATGCTGTGGGTGAGTGCAAACACTCGCCCTGTGAAAGTATGTCAGGGAGCCCGTGAACCTGCTCTATTTCTGGAGCCCTGTTGATCTCTCTCTCTCTCCCTCTGCATCGTGGACTGTGAGAGCAGAGCACACGAGAATGACCATGCTGCGGTCCCACACACAACGACAGAAGCAGTGGTGACAACAGATGACAGAAGCAGAACATTAGCAGTTTGAATTCCTGGAGCTCAACACTGAAAACTGACTGGAAGACGACAACAGACATGTGAAAGGTTAAAAAGTGAACGTACACACACACACACACACACACACACACACACACACACACACACACACACACACACACACTGACAGAATATATGCCTTACCTGTGTTGCAAGTCCTTTCGGTGAAACACATCTGCTACATAAATGTGTACACAAGGGGTATTCCTGATACAGAGTGCGTCCTGTATCCTGTACAAGTTTCTGGAAGGACTGCATATTTGAAAAGGTGGGTCTCAGGTCAGAGCCCAGGTAACAGCGGGTGTGGGCCAAATCTGCGCCTTATTGGGGCCAGACTCAACCCAGAGTTCACTGTTGTTAGGGAGGGTTTGCGTTGCTTAGTCATGTTGTCATGGAGCCCCTCACAGGATGCCATTCGTTGCCAAGCGTGGAGCCTGATGCTTTATGTAACTAACGCTGCGGTGTCCCAGCTCAGCGCACTCGCGAGCCTCTGCTCCGCTCTGCTCTGAATCAAACCTGCCTTTGTTTAAACCAAACGCCCTCCAAGCCGTGACATCGCAATACCTTAGACACAATTTCAGATGGAGTCGGGCTGCCGTCAGGTGAACTCCAAAAAAGAAAAAGAAAAGAACCAAATGTTTTGACAGATTCCAAGGTTACTGAAATATTTTGATGAAAGTTGCGGGAAAATATTTTGATAAGGCACGCTGGCAGTCGAAATTAATGGCACATTGTCGGGGCTGATCCACGGCGCTGTGAAGTGCAATCTGGGAGAGTGAAAAAAGATAGGGCTTAGCGCTGGCAACATCGCCAGGCTTTTACAAACCAAGCTCAACACTCTGAACGCACACTGACTGACTGGGTCTCACTGGCAGAACCCACAATGACAGTGGAGATGAAATGTGATTAATATGTCTCAACATAAGGGGCTGGTTGTACCTAGCAGTTGAAGTGGAGCCGTCCTGATGGCGCTAAATAAACATATTGACAGAAATAATCCCGTTGCAAAATAAATCTACAAGATGTCGGCTTGTAAAGTCATGTCTTTTTTGATGCTGGGGCTGGCAGATTCACACCACCAGGATCTAAAACGCGGGAGGAATGTGGAAATGATCCCAATGGTAACCCAGACACACTCTAAACACTTGTATCACAGTTTCACAAAATGAAAAGAGAGAGAAAAAAGTCTGCCAAGATGATGAGAAAGCCAGGGGTGAATGAGGATGAGCCTTGAGGTCACGGAGTTCAAAATACTGTCAGCGCTGTGTAAGGGCCTGCCTGATTAACCCTAGCTAGACTGGCTCTGAGCATGGCACAGTCTACATGCGTACAGACAGACAGTGCATGGACTCCAGTCTTTTGTAATAGGAGATGTACTATTCGATGCCCTTCACACAGCCCATTTGATTGTCAGGCATACCCACCGTAAGGGAACATCCTGAAGAGATATCTCAGTCACATTATTGTCAGCTATGCGAAAGCCTTTAGTTACATGAGAACTGTGTCTGTTACTTAATTTGGTATATATACGGCAATGCTATTTGACTGGCTGTACAAAAGAAAACTAAACTAAAGGTCTGTCTTGGGCTTGTTGGGTTACTGAAATCTAAATGAACGTGTTACAGAGAAAGAGGGAGAGAGAGAGAGAGACAGAGAGAGTATAAGGGGAGGAGGGGAGAGTCTCCAAAAAGTTGTTTTTGTCTGTTAGCATAAATTTGAAAGTGCCTCTTTGATCAGCAGGCATACAGACAAAAGAATGAAAAGAATGAAAAAAAAACAAATGAAACGAAACAAAACCAAAACATGACACCCAGGTGTAGCTTACCGGGATCCTGGCATACCAGTACTACTATTTTTGCTCATGACTACATTGTGAGTGTAATATGTTTACACGTTCCTACATTTTGTCTGCATTTAGTAGAGGTCGTGCAGTGTGGAAGGAGATTGTGAGGGACTCGGCGGCATAGCTCCCTGCTCCTCACCAACACACAGTAGCTTTTGTGTGCACTGGCCTGGATCACTGAGCAAGCAATGAGAGGAGAAAGAAAGAAAGTTTATTCTTCTCCCTCTTTTTTTCACGTACGTTTTCCTTTTCAGTTTGTGTGGCATTTTCTCATCTCTCGTTCCCTCTCTCTCTTTCTTTCTCTCTCTGTCTCTCCCTTTACCATTCTCAATCTAACACACTAAATCACACCGAAGTTTTAAATTATGTATATATATATATATATATATATATATATATATATATAAACATAGCATGTTTGCAGAGCTAGCTTTTGAAGCATAAGTATCATTTCCAGAACTCTCAGATCTGGGTGGTAAGACTCGCTGTTTTCTGTCATGACATCAAATGTTTTAAAGTGTGACATAGATGTTTACAATCTGCCCATATGGTATTGTAATAGCTAATTAGCCCTAGTCAGTTGTGCGTTCTGTGTTGCTGTTGAGCCGAGGAGCCTGTGCAGGTTTGTTGGCCGCCATTCCCAGGCTTGCAGTGCGCTAAGGAGTGACTGCATGTGTTTGATTCCCAGAGTCATTCCCCGAGTGTCTTATCTGAGCAGGGTGGAAACACTGTAATCCTGTTTGTCATGGATTAGCAGATGGCTTCGGAGAGAGGTTTGTGTGTGTGTGTGTGTGTGTGTGTGTGTGTGTGTGCGTGCGCATGTGTGTGTGTGCGCGCGTGTGCGACTCAAGCTTGTCTCAGTGAGTTTGGGAAAATCTCTCAGCGCATGTTTTTGTTCGGGCGGCCGGTCAGACGTCCTCGACGGCTCGGGCAGTCGCTCCCGCCCAGCAGCTCCTGATTAGGAGTGAATGTGGAGCAGGGGCTGCGTCGTGCCGCGCTGCGCGGTGCAGGCACAGCGGGGAACGCCCGTTTTGTTTTCGCCTGACGCCATTCTGGGGCCTCCCTGCTGACCGGGCCCATCAGCTGGCCTCACTCAGACTGATGGCACTGAGCTGCACCCTCCACCGCCGCTGTGGACACACACACACACACACACACACACACACCTTTGAACATGTACACAGATACATACACTCACACACCCACATGTGCACACACAAACTCACACAGACATTCACTCATGCACATAATACACACATACAAACACACACACACACACACACACACACACACACACACACAAACACAAACACACACACAGCGCGCGTGTTACGGGTCGCCCTGCGAGCTGCAAAAAAGTGTGTGTAATATCACTGTCAGAGTGGGAGCCCGTGCGCGCACACCTCTCTCACGCTATCTCGGACCCCGAGGGACCACTTCACGTCTCGGCCCGGCGCGATCCGATCCATTTCACGACACAACACACGCCTCCTCCCCTGTGATGTCACACATGAAAAGCCAGGGTTTTTTTTGGGTGGGGGTGGGGTGGGGGTGATCCCACACAACACGTAGCAGGGGTGAAGGCAGGAGGAGGCCTCGCTATTGTTTAGCGTTGCTTAAACAAAAACGTGACGGCATCCAATTGTTCGCCGGCAGAGGGGCCGGCCGCCTTCACGCCTCTTGGACGACCTCTTTGTAATGCAGCACTCAAAGGAAACGTTGCTTTTAATCAAAGGCCTGCTGCACCTTATGTCCCAATCACTTTCATGTCCTTATGTCGACACTTAGGCCAGAGAGGAGGAGAGAGAAAGTGAATCAGTGTGCTACTGCAGGAGTACATGGCCCTTCTGCCTTTGAGAGGGATGTGGGCGATGACCTCTGCAATCTCGCCAGGTCAGGGCCTTCTCTGCTATCTGCTCAACACTCCTCTCCATCCACAGCCTCTCTCCCTTTCTCTGCACTCTCTCCATCTTGCCCTCTCCCTTTCTATGCACTCTCTCCTTCTTTCTCTCTCTCCCTTTCTCTGCACTCTCTCCCTTTCTCTGCACTCTCTCCATCTTGCACTCTACTTTTCTCTCCCTTTCTCTGCAGTCTCTCCATCTCTCTCTCTCTCCCTTTCTCTGCCCCCCCCCTATCCTCACTCTCTCTCGTCTTGTAATGCGCTGTTACAAGTCGTGATTGATTGTAGGGAAATAGTGGTAATGTGGACAGGCTGGAATGCCATTACCGCGGCGTTCACACACCCCTACAAGATTCCAGTGCGCCGGTGAGCCCAAGCGTCAGAGACAGGCCCCGAAAACGCCTGGAATTTACATTAATTCATGCTTAAAAGCACAGGGAGGAGAGCATTGCTCACTGTTTACAGAAAGGCGTCACACGAATCAATCGCCTCTCTCTTTCTTCTCTCTCCTCTCTCTCTCTCCTTACCGCTCCCCTTATGTCTTCTCTCTCTCTCTCTCTCTCTCTCCCTCTCCCTCTCCTTACCTCTCCCCCTACCTCATCCCTCTTTCTCTGGTACTCCACTACTGGAGGTCCATTTAGAAGCCCAAAGCAAACGCTGGCTCTTCATAAACAGGCTTTTAGGGCCCGTTGGCCTGGCCTCTCCTTCTCATAAACTTGATGAGGCTTCACGAGCCACTGGGTGCCATTAGAGAGGAGAGGTTAAGTGCTGGGCTGCACTGCACTCACCTGTGGTGAGCCCCTCTGATGGACAGGTCTTTGACCCTCCCACACACAGAGCCCCAGCAAAGCCCATTTGAAACGTACCCCACTCCTTCTCTAGAGGTTCTTCTTCTTCTTCTTATTGCTCTTCTTCTTCAACAACTTCTTATTCTTTTTCCATCTTCTTCTTCTTCAACATCTTCTTCTTCTTCAACTTCTTGCTGTTGTTGTTGTTGTTATTCTTCTTCTCCTTGTTTTTCATCTTCTTCTTGCTCTTCTTCAACTTCTTGTTCTTCTTCTTTGTCTTCTTCTAAACTTCATGTGAGCCTGTCACTGTCACGTTTTCAGATACATTTTCAGATCAGATGGATCTGATTCAGCGCTGTGCATTGTTTAAAGACTGAAGATGAATTACATATGGTAAACCACTATATCATTACACATTCATTTCATAATTGAATTGTGCTTCACACATTTTTAGGAATAGTACAAACAGTAGAAATACAATACTAATACTAGTATTTCTGTTAGCAATGGTAGAAATAGAAGAAATACTATACTATACTGTAAGAATTAGTAAGCCTGTGTCTTCAGTCTGATTTGAAGTCCTTTCTACACTTCTGGACAGCACCTGCTCTGAGCGAAACGGAGTGTGTTCGCGCTGGCAGTGTGCCCGCAGACCGTAGGCGTGAGGGCGAGAGTGGCGGTGGTGGCGTGGCTGTCTTCACTCATCTTGACCCCGGCAAGCTGGAGCTCATTATCGCAAGGGCCGTGCCACGGCAACGCTCTGATGATGACGGCTGTGATGTCACCGGGAGCAGGTGTGACGGTCACGTTCGAGGGCCTGGGTTGAGAGTGTGTGAGTGTGTGTGTGTGCGCGTGTGTGTGTGTGTGTGCGCGTGTGTGTGCGAGCGCATGTGTGCGCTGAGTCATCGGTTGTCCTCCTCCTCGTGTGGCACGGACGGGACGACACCTTCTTTCCATCGCGCGCGCTCGGTGAAAACAAAACCTGGCGGGAGCAGAGGACGAGCGGTTTTCCGTTGTTTTTGCCCCCTAACACTGAGGAGCGGAGCGTCATCTTGGGCAGTGACTGCATGAACAGTGTAACAAGACTCCCCCACCCTACAGTAACAACCTTCCCAACACACACACACACACACTCACACACACACACACACACACACACACACACACACACACACACACACACACACTCACACACACACACACACACACATCTCTGCCTTCCACACCCCTGTTGCCCCTGGGCTATGGGCACTTTTACAGAGGGTTTTTTGGGGTGGGGTGAGGTGGAATGGGGGGGGGGGGGGGGGGGGGGGTAAGGAATATATTTTGGGGGCGCAAGCGAAACGAGGTGGGGAGAAGGGAGGTTGCAATCTGGGCCCCGTCGGTCACTCCCAGGTCAGACTCTCAGGAGAGCCTGCAGCCCATCTCCTCCGAGAGCTCCTTAACAGGGTCTCACTTTTCATGCACAGGGGCCTTTCTTCCTCTACAGGAGGGCCACCCAGGAGGCCCCCCCCCCAAAAAAAAACCCCTCACTCCCTTCCTCATCCTACTCTGATTCATCCTACTCTGATGCTCTGCTGAAGGGGTTGCAACAGAGCGTGGGGCTGTTTGTCTCTGAAACCCCAAGCTCTGTGTTTGATTGTCCCTGCGAATGGTTTTGCTTTGTTACTGAGAACAAGACTCAATATGAATATGAATATATAGCATATACGTGTGTGTGTGTGTGTGTGTGTGTGTGTGTGTGTGTGTGTGTGTGTGTGTGTGTGTGTGTGTGTGTGTGTGTGTGTGTGTGTGTGTGTGTGTGTGTAGGGAAGAGGGAAGAGAAAGGCAGGCATATCGCAGAGAGAGAGCACCAGTTGTCTGTTCCAGCAGTTCACACACACAGTGACCGGACACAGCTGCACTGACGTGCACACTAGCACAGCCTGCCTTGCCTGGCGTCCTCAAACAGTCTTCTATTAGAGCTCACACTCTGGACCGACTTCAGCAGAGAGGGAATTCAGTTCACAAACTATTCGTCATAGCTGCCTTTTTTTCCATGCTTTCACACACACACACACACACACACAGACACACACACACAATCTGGCAATGAGCATTACACTCAGGCTTGCAAATGGCAATTCATTGATCTCCATGCCAGTCGATCGGTTCAAAATGACCTGGTGGAAACACTGAGGTCTACCAGGACAGGCTCATCAGGGGGAGAAGAAAGGAAGGTACTGGGCTATGGAAGAATCGTTTGGCCTTCCTCGTTGTTTATTTTGCAGACTACTCATATCTGTCAAGGAGAAATGTGGATATGCCCGCTTTCATTGTACTCGCTTGAATAGTTGCTAAGCCCTAAGCGAGCCTGAGGACACATACAAGGGCAGGCAGATTTTGTCAAGGCAAAGTGGTTGTGAAAGCTTCGGGGATTGAGAGGCTCGGTACCACAAGGGCCGGCCTGTAACCGTAGCCGATGCAGCGAGCCACCCGGGACGAGGGGCCTGTGAAACTTGGCTGCGCCGGTCCGAGGGATGCACAACAGCACAACCTGTTTGGAGCGAACGCAGGGCGGTCGAAATCAGCGCTCTCCTTTTCCAAGAGGAGTCCCTCCGCTGACCTGATCCAAAGGTAAACGTTAAGACGGGAGACTCGAGTGCCCCCAAACGCGCACACACAGTCCGTATCTCATTACAGCTCAGCAGTAAATGAGCACACCTAATGGGAATCCAACCTGTCATATGTCCAGAACTGAGCCCTGTTACAGCTGCGCTACTACTTAACTATACATCTGCTGAATTTACAGAGCTCTCTACTATGGCTAATTCCTCCAACCAAAATGTACACTCAATGATTAGTATGCACATGCGATGTGTTCCTGTCCAGTGCAATTTACTCCCGATTAAGACAGCATTTCCCCAATCACAGGCATCTTTTTTTCTGTTATAAATCTGATAGTCTAAGTTGTCTTAGTTATGTAAAGGTCTTCTTAAGGCTTATTCACTCTACTTGTGGCTAAAAGCCTTAATAACTTTCTGCTGTTGAATTTGGAGAAACCCAAACTGAAGGTAAACTACAGTCAATGGAAGGAGGAATATCTTGGACAGCAGGATATTTTTTTCCTTGCCATCAGAGTCATCTGGGACCAATGGAAAAGGTATAGAAGAGGCCTGTAACCATGGTGGCAGTCGTCTGGCGACAACATGTTAATTGCCGCCTGAACGGAGCGGTTCCCCCTAACAACGGTGTGCAATTCCCCGTCCAGATGTACTTTCACAGGAAGCAGTGCAGATGCTGCCTCCACTGCACTCAAATGATGGGGGTGGAGGGTGTGTGTGTGTGTGTGTGTGTGTTGGGTGAGCGAGGGCGGTGTAAGGTGGACCCTGTGTTTAAACGGTACTAGGTGGGGGGAGGACGGCACCTCAGAGATACAACAGCTGTTTGCACCTGTAAAAAGCCTTGGCTATTCGTGAGTCACTGGCCGTGGAATGTGTGAAAGAATGCAGAATGTATTCGGCATTGGCCATGTTTGCAGTAATTACAGCGTCAGAGGTAATGGCGTTATCAACAAGAACATCTGTCTCCTTCAGACAACGCTGTGCTAACATGTTTATGTTCTCTCAATCAAACCAGGCACTTTGGGGTATTGCAATAATGCCGTACTGTATATTAAAAATGCCAATACTTTACATTAGAAAAACACTTCATAACCATGGTAGCATTGGTAGCATTGAAACATATTATGAAATGCATCATATATGGCTGAAGTATATCTCATATTGATCGCCCATGCACAGTATCTCATATGTAGACCAGCTACAGTTAATCACCATGCCATGAATATATTTTGTCAGTACTAAGTTAATTATAAATATATATTTGCATGATACAGTACATATATAAGAGCAGCCATTGCCATTATGTAGCGCTGTATCATCCAGTCTCTGACCGCGCTTGGGCTTGTTCTGATGAATCATAGGTGAGGTGTTTGAACTAATCCATGTGGATGAATTCTAAGAATCAAGCTGACGTCTTCTGTATCTGTATGAGTGATCTGACTCAAATCTCAAATGTGCTGATTCAGATCTGTCACTGCAGGAAAGAAAATAGAAGAATGTCTTACTTACTTAGTAGTCATCACACAAATAAACACACACCTTCACCAAATAAACACCCATCCACTCCCACTTTTCGGTTGAGAGACACTGAGACACTGACGAGATGAGTACATGATATGCATCCAGAGAGATATTGTTAGGTGAGACACATATCACTAAGTGGAAAAAAAGGGGAGTCTTTAACATGGCAGATCTGTAACTTGAAGACCTGCTCTGTACTCTACAGACTCCATCACATTGTCGGAAAGGCAAAACTGACATTTCACTTCACCTAAATGTTCTGTTTATTTCCGCGGTTATGTTAGTGATAGCTGCACAGCAAAATATGCCACGTGCCCAGTTAATTGAAGCATAAAAAAAGAAAGTCTTTTAGTGATATCGAAATGTTGATAATGCCGTTTATGTCAAGTTTAAACGGTAATAACAGCTTTGTACTTTTAAGGTCAAGGGAGTTATGAGTCTCTCCCCATTGACTTAGATAGAAGCCTGATTTTGTTTGCTTGAAAATAACTGACCACAGGCATTGCCAAGATGGCTTCTGAGTGGCCAGGCTTGCCCATAAGGACTTTGGCATTACACGCCAGGGGCCACTGCCAGCAGTGGGTCATCAGACAAATATGTTCATACCGGTATTATCTTTGGAAAAGGTCAAATTTATTTGATTCCCACTTCTTTGATATGTAAGCTCAAGCTCGGCGTGCAGGTAACAGGGAGAGGAGTTGAGCTCTTACAGATGTCTGAGTCTGGCTTTAATGCAGGAATTTATTCCGAGTCCAAGGCAATTATGAGCAGTAACAACACTTATCTCCACTCGATTGCCTTAATCAGCCGAGAGGTTGCATTCAATTTAAACAACATCCACTCAAGTGAAGCAAGATTTATAAGGCCAGGTTAAGTCTCGGTGCTAAAAATAATACCAGACTCTGTTATCATGTCTTTTTGAAATTTATGCTCGCCAGAGGGTACCTCACTGGATACGTTACAAATCATGCCTCCCTTATCTTCACCTCAAAAGGTAACTTCAGGTCCAGATGAAGACAAATAAGAGGAGTTGTTGTAATCTGTTGTAAATGTTGAGTATTTGTGAGTGAGTTAAAAGTCTAACTGTGTTAAAAGTTCAACCAAGTGGTGTTTCTTGGATCTACGGCAGATTTGCAGTCTCAGCAATATCCAAACAAATGGAATGTCTGTGCTCCGCATGGGAGAGAAGATCTTCCATATTCAGATGGCACAGACCACTCCATACAACTCCATTTGGACCAGCTGCTGGTACTTCAGTGACCACTTTGGACCCTGAAAGGGTTGTTGAGCAACTGCCATGGTAAGAGAGAGAGAGAGGATAGGTCACTCAATCATTTACCGATGATAGTTCTTCAAAAATGCTTTTTGGGAAATGCACGGTCCGCGGTTCTGTTGCTGAGTTGGACCTGGAACCGGAGCGCTTGGCTCCACTGGAGAACCGTGCGGCCCACGCCTCTCCCCCTTCCTGGGCGAGTGGGACGGACGAGCTTTAATGCCACAAACAGATGGCAAGGGGTTCCCTGAAGCGCGCTGCACGACCCCATACCTGTGTCAGGCCCAATTACGCCTGAGCAGCCCGCGCCAGCGCAGTGGACATTCCGTCTTGGCCCAGCGCCCATACGCTCCCCACCTTGAGTCTCACCGGGATTTCTCCGTACACCCCCCCACACACACACACACACACATACACCCCCAGGCTTGCCCCCCCCCCCCCACCAGATAAGGCAGGCCTGGAATGGCCTGTGTTCTGTGTGTGTGTGTGCATGTGTGTGTGTTTGTTTGTGCATGTGTGTGTGTGCGCATGTGTGTGTGTATGTGTGTGTATATATGCGTGTGTGAGTGTGTGTGTGTATGTGTGTATGTATGCGTGTGTGTGTATTTGTGTATGTGGGTGCATGTGTGTGTATTTGTGTAGGGTGTGAGTGCATTTGTGGATGTGTGTGTGTATGTGTGCGTGTGTGAGTGTGTGTGTATGTGTGTATGCGTGTGTGTGTGTATTTGTGTATGTGGGTGTATGTGTGTGTATTTGTGTAGGGTGTGTGTGCATTTGTGTAGGGGTGTGTGTGTGTGTGTGTGTGTGTATGTGTGTGTATTTGTGTAGGGGGACGTGTGTGTGTGTGTGTATGTGTAGGGGGGTATGTTGGTAAGGGGGTGCTCTAATGAGGCGACTCCAGCGCTATAAGTGCTCCCCTGATTGCTCCTTAGCTCTGGTAATGTAGTGCAGGGGAGTCAGGGAGGGCAGTTTTGAATATGCATGTGCAGGGGCTCTGAGTGAGGCCGGGAAATGAGGAGAGACGCTGGGAATGTCACACAGCATTTTTGCATCCCCCCCCAACACATCCAGGGGTTTGGAGTGTGTGTGCACACTTCTACGTGTATGTTGTACTGTATGTGTACAGGGTCTGTGCGTGTGTGTACAGGCATGGCGTGTGTGTGTGTTTGCATGTACATGTCTCAAGTGTACTGTATGTGTGTGTGTGCGTACGCATGTATGTGTGTATGTGAAGTGGGGGGCATGTATTTGTGTGAGGGTGTGCATTCATGTGTGTGTTTTACATCTACGGTGAGCAAATCTGCAGCAAATATGCATGCCTGTTGTTAGAGATATGTACTGTATGCATATCTGTGTGTGTGTGTAAGTGTCAAAGCCATGTGTGTTTTAAAATCCTGACATATTTACGAGCGTGTGGCACAAATTGGTCATAAATATTCTGTACATTCTGGGTTATGCTGTGTGTGACTTATCACTCCTAATCAAACCCTACTGGACCCTGCAGGGCTGGAACCTGAGCCTCCGAGAGCCTGGAATGTCCATTGCGTCTGGGTGAGGGCAGGGCGCAGTCCGAGGCCGTCTCAGCATTATTACATTCATCACCTGATTGGACTGCCTACGCTGCAATTGCTACTTGCTTGACACTTCATCAGGTTACATTTCATTTGGGGAAAACGGTTCAATTTGGGGGTTTAAACAAACATGTCCTGCTGGTTCATATGCATTTTCAGTCGCTGAACATTTGAAATTTGAAATTCAGTTAAGATGTACAATCAAAGTGGCAGTCTCGATTAGGACTGAAATCATTTAGACTCAAGATACTTCGTATTCAATGTATCACTATGCATATCGACAGGTTAGGTCCATTCTATAATGTATATATATCTAGATTAACCTAGATTCTATAAGTGGATGAAGACAGACTGACAGACTTTAATTGATCACAACTGACCCACAGATGGGTCTCTATATAGCTGATATGGTCATTGAAAGCAGCCCATAAATAAGAATAGTACTTATAGTTGTTATTACTCTCTACTGCCACCTGCTGGTCAGGGAGAAACCTGGAAGGGAACACACTTAAAAGTGATGATGCGGTGCTAACCTCAAAGCAGCACTTTATATGGCCCACTAAGAGAGAAGTAAACAGGGAGCTTACCCATCCTTCAACTAAGCCAGATGTGAAGACAGAAATCACCAAACCGTATCTGACTAAAAATAAACAAAGACTAAAGGTGGACTAAAAAGTGAAATGACAGGCATAAACATAAACATGGGATTTTCATCAGGCATTCTTTTGTCCAAGGTCCTACTCCTCATCACAAGAGTATTCAAGAGCAACCACAGATTAAAACAAAATCAACACCATCAACAAAACATCATGGAAGATGATCTATCTTAGATGTTGGTGTTTAAAATGTATTTACTTGTGATTGCGTCACTCAGATAAACATTATTTTTTTTGTTTAAATTGACATATTTTGATTATTCTAACACTTTCCTCTAACAACCTGACCTTGACCGTGCCATGTTGGAGCAGTGTCTGGCTTCACATTTTTCAAGAGCGAATTTGAGATGGGAGTAGTTCTTTAAAGCCAACATCACTTCTAGAGTTCAGAGGTTACCCTGTGCCCCTGCACCGAGTGAGATACGGTGTTCACTGTGGCGTGTCAACATGGCCCTGAATGGGCTTTATCTCCTCAAAGCTCACTTCAGTATCCTCCAGCCATAATTGGGTTAAACATGATTAACTCTTAAAAGGAGTTCCTGGCTTGTCTATGATTCTCTCTCGCCCTGTGAGGCTCCTACTTAGTTGTGACTGATTGAGCTCCGTGCCACGCCAAATGGGAAAATCAATGCCATGTTAAACACAGAGCAGCCAGGCAACGGGCCGTGGGTTATCGCATGCTGTCAGTCTCACCGCACCTCCTGGAGATGGGCCGAACTCACTCTGAGGCTCTGCCATAAGAAGCCCTCCCAGCTACTGCTGCACAGGACACCAAGCAGCTTTTCAACTGATCTGGAATACCCCATAGCTTGTTCCAACATCACAAAGGTCTCCAGAATCACTGAAACGATAAAGCTCCTCAGTGAGCATTCAACAACTCTCTTCTTTCCGTCATTCACTAACACAGAGGGCATATAAATAAGTCTTACAATGAATGTCACAATGGATTATGAAATACAGATACGAGCCATTTATGAGCAGTTGTTGGAAGCCCCTAACATAGTCCTCTCATATCTCCACCAGCAGTGTGGGAGTCTGCGGCACCCTTCACCCCTGCCAGCTCCACAGATGTGCTGTAGGAGAAGCCCATCTCCCTCTCCATCACATGGACAAGGGCCATCGGTGATGTATCCACGCCGCAATCAAAGCTCCACAGTTGACGTCAAAGGAGACCCAGTGACCTGATGGGAGATAGCCGGGAGCAACCAGACCTTCCGAAGCTCCTCGGAAACTACAGTATGTGCTCTTTGTTTTTTGCCCCCCCCCCCCAAATGGTCCCCCCTGGTCTGCCCCCCCTCCCCCCCTCCCCTTCCTGCTGATGAGCAGTTGCAGTCAGACTAATTGGTGCAGGACAAAGTGCTGTGATCAGTGGGGTAATTTGAAGGAAAATGAGGTTCCGCTAGGGTTACCTCATCACGAGTGGTCAAAGAGACAAAGAGAAAGAGAGGGAGAGAAAGAGAGAGAGAGAGGAGAGAAAGAGAGAAATAGAGAGAGAGGTCTATTCCCCCTCAGGCTCCGACGCTTCTACTCCGGCCAAGTCCACCATGTGTGTCCTGAGGTGCAGAGGAGCACGCATTGCAGTTTGACCTCAGCCGACGTGGAGGGTCAGTGACCACCGAGCCTGGAGGATCCCCTGTCATCTCGGAGCTCCCTCACTCTCCTGAACTGGCGGCAGATTGCAAACACCTAATCAGCTCAATGAATCAGTGCAATGATGCCTTTCCTGGTCTGTCAGGAGGCGAGGCGAGATCTCTTGAATGACCGGGCCTCAAACAGGTGGTTTCGGCCTGTCTGCTGACTGTAAGCTTCTGAGTACACAGGAAATGTGTGCACCATTGTTGACAAAACCACATCATCCAGAACCTTGCCTTTGTCCTCGTTTGGGATGTACATGCAGGTCTTTAAACAATAATCTCTGCCTTGTCTAATCAGAAATGAATGTTCCCTCCATGCAATCTGTTTGAGGAGTGCTCTAGATGCTTTTTTTTGGTGGAAATGAGTGGTTGTCTCCACATGCTATTCACAAATCAGTTCCAGGCCCTTGCAGAGGACTATATCGGAGTGGATAAGAGATATCTGATCCTTGATCAGACAGGCCCTACTTACAGTGTTTTTTCCTCTCTGAGCCAACCGCGTCATCCAAGCATTGTGTGTCTCTCTCTCTCCGTCTCTCTCTCTCTCCGGCTCTGTCTCTGAAAGGGATCCCTGTGCATTTATTTACCGTGAAACGGTCGCTCAGGTACTTGTCCTTTAATCACTTCATAACTTTGATCCACCCACTTATCGGGAGCTGAAGGAAAATTAAAGGGGTCCTGAGTCATCCGTCTCCTAGCAGGTCGTGGACTGCCAAGGCGTCTGTTCACCTTGCCAAGAGCTGTCTTTCTGGGCCACTGTACACCCAGAGCCAAGGTTCACATTTTAACTACTAGAACATAACCTCTGATGGTCATCTACATCCAGATGATAATATTTACTCTTTAACAAATTAATAATAAATGCAAATAGGTTTAAAACATGGGGATGTGACACAGGTTAATGCTTAGCGCACACACACGCACACACACGCACGCACACACACGCACACACACACACACACACACCACTGTACATATCAAACCGATCTAGACTGTAGGTGCATCTGCATATGGGAGTGAAAGCAGGAAAATTCCTTTAGCTGGTTATCTCTTCTGAATAAAGGCTTTCTGTCTTACTGATTCACAAAAAATACGAGATAACATGACATTACTGCCCTGCCCTTCAGAGAAACAGTGCAGCCATCTATTTTGTCCAGTCAGATTGTGTTAGTCTTCCACAATACTACTGTATTCATTTGGCATAGTAAGGTTTTCCTTTTGGTAAATCTTTTAGGAACTTAATATTAAAATGATTCCACAGGGTTCCTTAATTAGCAGTCCAGGCACCTGCAATGCTACTGATTAATTGCTACATTCCAGAGCATTGAAATAACATAATGATCCACCTCATTATCTACACGGAAAAGTCATTATTTTGTCCTTGATGCCTATTAGCCTTTTTTGGAACAAAGCAACCTCTGAGGTCAATGGTGATGACACTGATATCTACATTTCCTGGCCACATATTCTTTCCACCACACCACTACACTCTTGCAAAGTATTATTGATTGCTAATTACAGTTTAAACAGTGACAGAATGCATATTACAAACAATAACACAAATGAAAGAAGCAATGTTAACAAATAAAAAAGAACAAGAAGAGATCTGTAAATAAAGACATGGTTTTCAATGACTCTGCATTGCTATTGGTCGCTGTCTAGAAACCCAATATGCCATCTGTGTCCTCACCAATCATTTCTGACACATTTCAACATAGAGCAAACTCCCTGATCTCTATGGGTCCACCACTAATCTGTCTGGCTCCCCCAAGAGAGGGGTACCCCTCTCACCCCTCTAACACCCCACCCCATCCCCCAGGGAGCACGGGGGCAGGCAAGCAAAGGCACACCTCTTGTCTGCGGAGAGCAAACAGGGAAATCTATATTTCACAAAGCGGGGCCTGCACTCAGACCTGTGCTAAGTAAACAGTGACACCACGGACTCGTAATTGATGGGCCCATTCCCTTTCATACAGTACATACATGTCAAACAGTTGGGCACTGGCCAGCCAGATTACCAAAGATTTGCAACAGCGGGGGGATTAGCGAAGAATGCCAGGCTTTGATCTCCCAGCACTTAGCCTTTGATTTGCGTGTAATTATTTAAAGGGTCTGTGTGGCTTTTTTCACCAACATGTTGATAAATGACCATAATGATTTCTTAATTTTATGCTGGGAGACAGTCTTATCTCTCTTGTCCGCTCTCTGTGTGTGTGTGTGAGCCTCTGAGTTTGTGTGTGTGTGTTTATCTGAAGGTGTGTGTGTGTGAGTGGGTGTGCAGTGTGCACATGTATGCAGTTGTGGTGGTTTGTGTTGGGGTGAATGTGTGGGGGTCGTCCAGTTGCTTGTGGTCCACTTGCTGCTGTGACCACACAAGTGTAAATATCAGCCAGTGGAACTATCTCAGTACTTTGATACATTTAGCACCAAAGACTTCCATTACTAATTCCAAAGGACATTACCTCATTCTCATTACCTACTCAGCTCTCCTTCTGCAAATAGTAACCAGGTGGACAAGGAATCATTGTGAAGCTAATCCTAACTGTAGATCCCCAAAAAACTATGATGCTATCTTTCTTGGCAATTCAGTGGGAAAAAACAATAGGATGTCCATCATTTTCCAATTATTTAAGGTGGTGGCAGAGTTATTTTTTTATTTCCTGTATTGATAAGTTGGTAAGTATCAACTCTGCCATTTTAATTCCAGATCAGACACGATTTTAAATTCTTTGACTATAAGATTTCAGACATGGCAGAGAGAAAGCAAATTCAAAGAGGAATACAAATATCTGTTGTATTGTCTGAGAGATGTTAACAGATCTGAAAGGATAAGAGATTCTCACATGGTAATGAAAAGAAGAATTAAATCATTGAAAGAAGGAAAATTAATTAAAAATGAAGAATTTCTTCCGATATCACATTCTTTTCAAAACTCGTATAACACACGTTGTTTGTGCACTTCATCTCTCTGCTCGCTTTAGATTTTTAGCCCACTTGATTAGAATTAGAAATGTGTTTTTCAAAACTAAGTGTGGCTTTGTTGCTGTTCCTCAGTTGTTAGTTACTTTTGTATGCCAAATAAATGAGCTGCAGAAGTGAAGTCAAAGTGAAGTCAAGTAGAAATGCATGTTTAAAGACCCCTGAGATATCTTATGAAGCCCCAAAGGGCATATGGGCACCAGAGACTATGTTTGCCCATATCCCCTCAGGGCCTCTATAACATGCTAACAGACAAAACATGTTAAGATGTTATTGAAATACAGCTGTCACAATACTTGCTTGGCTTTTCTTTACTGAGTGAGACTCTCTTCTTCAGAGAAGTGGTTGCGCTGTCAAAAAAAAGTTTAGCAAACTCAACGTAACCCATTCAAGTCATTGCTGGTCCCATTGTTGGTTTCATTGAGTTAGGTCATGTTTATAAACTTGCATACACAGGATGGCAATTGGCTGGGTTATGTTGACTGTGCTAAACGTTGTTTACTTTTTATAGTGCAACCACCACTGCTCTGAAGAAGAGAGTCTCATTCAGTTAAGAAAAGCCAGGTGAGTATTGTGACAGTTGTGGTCTTGAGGAGACTCTAGCTGGGCGAGAGTTGCATGCTACCGAGGAGAGATGCTGCAGCGAGATGAAAGACCGCCTGCATGTACCGCAGAGGGGAAGATGAGAGTAGTCTGCAGAGTCTACACAGACTCCAAAACAATCCAATCATTGACACAAGCGCGCGGGCAATAAGGGCACCGCTTTTTTTTCTCTTTCTTTTCTTTCATTTTTTTTCTACTAACTCCATCAAAGTTCTTAACGGGAGGAAAAAGAAAGAAGAAGAAGAAGAAGAAGAAGAAGAAGGGGAAAAAAGCACAACAATGCGTCAATGTTGTGGGGGCATCAAAGAGTATCTTTATCAGCTTCTGTGAGCTTGCAGTGTTCTGCCGGGGGAGGGGGACACGTCAGGGTGAGCGTGCCACTTTGATGTGAGTTTATCTGGCCAGGCTGGTGGCACCAGGGTTGGTGGGTACCCCCCAGTCTGGCGCGGAAGGGGCCACAGTCTCGGCCTCTGCGATGCCACTTTGCCGGATGGGGGTGTGAGGAGTGTGTGTGTGAGGAGTGTGTTTGTGTGGTGTGTTTTTATGAGTGTGTGTGTGTGTGTGTGTAGGTGAGGTGAGGAGGGCCTTTGTCCTTGTCTAGCTCTCTGGGAGCCACTGTTTAAGTTCTGCCTACATGTTCCCAAACAGCCATGAAGATAACACAGTCACGGGGTAATTGAAAAGGGCACCTCAGCGAGTCCAGATCGAGCTGATGAGTGCCACGGGATGGTGGATGTAGGTTACTCTCCCGGCAAGAAAACGGAAGCGTTCCACCCTCCCATGCAAGGACACGCACAAATGTCTGTTTTAATGCATAGCTGAGTCTTATCAGTGAGTCATACTAGAATGAATTAGGATACTCACCTGAGCTACACAAGCTAATGACAGTGGGGCGCACAGACATTAAAATGATGAGCAACATATACTCCTCTGTCCTGTTCACTAACATTAGGTTTTTGCTATGGCTCTTTACTGAATGTATACTATCTGATAGAAGACAAGATCTCTGTGTTTATGATAAGAAGCAGTGAGCGTTTAACTGCAAATCAGCAACAATGCTGTTTTTCCTGCATAGTGTTTGACTTTTTTTAATACTTTCGCTCGTTTTTTTCTGACTTTGGAACAGTTTTATTCCTTCCTTCCCTCCTTTCTTTCTTTCTTTCTCTCTTTCCTCCATTATAGCAATAGCAGAAATAGCATGTGCCCCAATCAGAACGCCCCAGACAGGCATGAAACAAACATTTATAACCACAGAGCTTGTCGGCTTCTGACACCCAGGCCATGGTGCACTGCCAGGCGTATTACCTGTTTGAGGTGGTTCACGCCGACTTGCTTTACATTGGTGAAATGCCAGCATGACGAACTCCTTCAGGAATGCTGCAGAGATACCAGAGTTCCACTATTATAGTTCCTCCGTGTAAATACTACTTTACAGGCGGGATGTCTTACCCTGCTGTGCAATTTCAAATGATAAATCACTTGGGTGATTTCAAATAGTTTGAATGCAGAGCCGTGTTGAGGTCTTACATGTCAGCCAAGTAGGTACACCATCCAAGCAGAGTTCAGCCAAGACACCGTCATGAACACGCAGGCTACAACCGGAAACCAAGTGGGTATAAAACTTTTAAGAGTGGGTGCATTGCAAGCATATTTATGAAACCTTCATAAAAATCCTTCATAATGCATCCAGCAATGTTGTTTCCTAAACCCATAAATGAATCAACATTCATACACTAAGCTGTCTTACAGTAGGCTATACTATTGATTTGAAGGGCCGTTGAAACTACAATAAATAGGTCCAAAAATTAGGTTTATTGTGTGTGTGACTGTTCAGTACTGTTCATATTGACATTTTAAAAGCAGACTTAAAAGTAACTCAAAAGTTACTTTCTCTAGTAACTAATTACTTTTGATATACAGTAATTGGTAACGTAATTTAATTAATTTTGAAAGAAGTAACTGTAACTAATTACTAATTTTCAGTAACTTGCCCAACACTGACGGCTAAGCAAGCGAGTTGATGGCTAAGCAAGCGAGGCTTAGTGAAATCAAGCAAACTACACATGACTCACTGTGCATGACTAAATGATGTATTACAACAAACTGAACAGGTTGGCTTCTTTTTCATTTGAACTGTTTTTCTTTGTGTGCTGTACATGCAGGCCTATTGCCTACATACATGGCAACCAGGGTGTAAGCCCGATAAAGGCCAAAGCGGGAGAGGTGTCATGCATTTTGGACCAAAAAAGACCTTCCTTGACATGTGTTAGCAACAGATGTTGGCGTACTCAAAACCCCACATCTCCACTCCGAGGGAAGTCCACATTACAAGACAGCTAACATTACATTTAAAACAACATCAAGCAATCACACACATGGCTACGACAATCAACCAATACAGGAAAACAAAGGCCTACTGATTAAGCTTAGCTTTATGTAGTCCACTGAAAACGATAATCGTAGGTCTACCTCACTATTAGAAATGCATACATTTGACAGTTAAATACACTTGGACAATGTACCATCCTATCAGGGTTATCAGAACATAGTAGCCTAAAGTAGGCCTGTGTATACATGTGTGTGTGTCTGCATTTTCTCCCCTCGTTGTCCCTTCACGCAGTGTTTTTGCATTGCTCTATTCGCAAATGAAGTCAAGTACGATTTTATGATTCACGTGCATATTTATCTACAATTATTGATTATTCATACCAGTATTTTTTTGTAGTGGGTTGGTGGTGGGGCGATCTGCCCACATGGGTGGCAAATGGCTTGCAGGCTACTGATCAGAGTGCCATTTTTCCTGTCAGTGGGTCAAAATTCTATTTTTTGTGACATAACCACAGAATTAATGACCTTTGTCTCCGCCTTGTCCATTCATTCTGTATATATCAGGACATCTCTGTGACCATTATCTAGCCTGACTCCGCCTGTCTATGTACTTCAGCTCATTTATATTTCCCTACAGTACTCCGTCTACAATAGCTCTCGTTCACTTCGGCAACTTGTCTCCGAACCAACCAGCGAACAGAGGGCATTGCTGAGAGCGATTACGTTTAAGTTGCAAGCCTATTGATATCGTTGTGTCCCCCGTGGTTAACATATGTCATTACCAAACATTAGTGATTGAACTCCAATGATATCAAACTTCAGACAAGCGTCCACCAACCAGGAAATAAACATTTTTCAATGGATCTAGGCCAGACTCTCTGCAAAGTCAGAGTCTGGTATCCAGACTAACCATTATCCCTTATAGTATAAATGTGCTATGCATCCATCCTTCCGTGTTGTATAAGTGTTGCTATCAAGTCTGTATCTCTCTCACACACACACAACACAAACACACAAAAGCAGAGAGAGAGAGAGAGAGATACACAGAGTGGGAGAGAGAGTTCTCTTTTTTCAGAGTCCTATTTTGGCATGGCTCCAGCTTGCCTTGACAGGTCCCCCAGCTTGAGAGAAGCCACCTTCACACCTGACTGGCCCACCTGAGTATGTTTTCTTAGGGATAGAGATCTGCCGCGGCCACCGGTCCTCAGGGACAACAACTGGTCCCCTGAACACTGATCACTGTGGATCCCATGGCAACAGAACACAACACAGCTGACTGGACATGCTTTTTAAGCTCAGGGTATAGCAATACAAAGGACTTGGTGTTGGATGTCAGCAGTCTATGCTGCTCTTACATTGCTTGTTTTTCATCAATATATCAAATGACAGAAGAAATGTGTCCATAAAATAGTTATTAAATAAACAACAAAATAATATTGATATGAACATATCAACATATTGAGTCTTTACTTTTAATTCACATTCAGTGCTGTCACTACCAAATCTCAACATTTGTAATCATTATCATATCCAACCGACCAAATGATTGAAACCCAAAGAAGCAGCACAGGTGTGTATAGGGTTCACTGGGTTTGCTGAAGAGCCTCTCTGAAGTCAGTCACTGTTAGCCTGAAGTTCACCCACAATTTCCTGAGATTGCTCCCTTCCAACCTCGCCCACACGAGTGCCTGGGCTGGGGGGGACTCGGCCAGGGAGCAGTTAAGGTGACACACCCAAATTACAGGAAGTGGCCTTTGATGTCAGTGAGGAGAAATGAGACAGGTGAGACACACTCACAGTGAGGGACCAGTGGAGGTTGTGTCCCGGCTCTCCTCTACTGCCCCCTGCTGGACAAGAAATGGGCGGGGGGGGGGGTGGTAGGATAGGGTCAACTAAGGAATTGCTCTCCACAAAATAGCAAACTGTTGATTTCTTTTGGATATTTTTTGTCCAACCAATTACTGCATGGCCTTCTTCAGTATCACTACATCAGACCAAACCTTTAAGTTGGTACTTAAAGACCAAACCTTTAAGTTGGCACTCACATGGAAGTTGTCAGCATTATCAGCTACAGCTTGTTTCCAACAAGTGTGAGTTTGACTGACTACACTTCCCCCCTTGTGTAAAAATATCAAGGCAGTGTCAACTGATGATAACACAGGCTCAGAGAAGAAGAAATGTGCCAAGAATGTGCTCTTGCAAGGCATCAGTCTCCCTCAAGTCGCTCTACCAAACCACTACAGCCACACATCCCTCTGCAGACGTTTCCCCGTGTGTCCATCTTGGGCTTTCTCAAACCGCCCGGTACTGATTGGTACCAGAGTAGGCTGGTGGAGGGGTGGTGATGGTGAGCAGGATGGTGGTGATGAGCCGGATGGTGGTGGTGATGATGGTGAGCAGGATGGTGGTAGTGATGGTGAGCAGGATGGTATGTGTGTGGGGGGGGGGGGGGGGGGGAGTGGTGATAATGGTGAGCAGGATGGTGGTGGTGAGCAGGATGGTGGTGGTGATGGTGACCAGGATGGTGGAAAGAGGAGGGGGGGTCCCTCAGCATTAGCTTGCCACTTGGCAGCTAATTGGCAGTGCGGAGCCCAACAAAAGCCCCACGTCCACCCCTGCATGCTCTAATTGCCGCGGGAGCGAGGGAGGCAAAAGTCTGTGTGCCCAGAACATGGGCCTCCCGTTGGCACGGCGAGCCAAACCGCCCTGGCTGAATGTTTGTTTGATTGTTTTCGGGAGCCCGGGGTGAGCAGGGCTAGCAGGAGCTTGTTGCTCATGTGAATGTCAATTAACCTAACATTCCATTAAAATACACAAATAAATACATGCATAAATAAATTAAAAGGAAAAAATATAATTAATTAAAGAATTTCCATAAGTAAAATTAATATAGTGCTTGCATCAGCCTTTGCAGTGATGAATGATAATCAATTCTCAGTACAGAAGTATTCTGCTAGTGTTTCTAATTCTGTTTTTGTCTTCTCGTAATTGAAATTTAACAGGTTTCATTGTACTCTTAAAGAGGCTATTCATTGGCTTCTTTCTCTGTGATGCAGTGATATCCTGACTACAGGATACACAACTGCAACAACTGATAGAACATGCAGCCTATGGTTGGCAGGCATTGAGATCAGATAAGATGTGTTACTTCCAGTGAAAGAGATTTGTTGACTGTCCAAGACCAAAGAAATGGCTTTCATTGTCCGTATCCTCACTATTTAAGTGGAAATGAAAGGTGTGGTGTCTAAGTTGACATTCTCTCTCTCTCTCTCTCTCTCTCTCTGACATTCTCTCTCTCTCGCTCTCTCTCAAACACACACACACACATATACACTCATTTACTCTTTCCTTTTCTTCCTCTTATTCTCTCTCTCCTGTAGTGCTCTTCTCTTTGACGTGTTTTGCCATCGTCAGAGCTCGAGTGTGTCTTGGCCCCCGGGATATTTTGGATATAGAGTGGAGTCAAAGCGCTGTCAGTCAGATAAGCAGTGACCTTGCAGGTCTCCCCAATAAGCCCTGGAGCATGGAGGGGAGGAAAGGGTGGGCAATGGGGACACTGGCCCAACTATAAAGGCTCGCTGAGGCGAGGGTGATCAGGACGGTCCCTGGGCCCAACGGTGTCAGAACTACCAGGAATGAGGTGTGTGTCGTTTGCCCTCTTTCTATAGGCTGTCCATGGCACATGGACAGCATCAAATCCTGTACACTTTGTTTTTACCCTTTTTCATGTTTTCCCACTTAGCATGAGTCTATCTGAAGTGAATACGTCTAAGTATAAGAGCATTATCCGTCTCCCAATGATAAGATTTCTCTTCAACAAATAGAAACTTTCAGTGAAAGCCAGAATACTGCAATCTTGCAATTGAGAAATAACAGAAGACAGCCATGAAAATGAAAGAGAGTAATGGTAAACTTGAAGGTGTGTGGTCCAGTCATCCATTTCTTAGAAACAACATATTTTATGCATGATCTTTCCAATCCACTACTCATATCTGTAGTTTCTTATGTCGTCCTGACATATTTAGACATATTTTAATATTTAAATTCTGCAGGTTAAGACAAAAATTTGTTTTGATATTTCAGGCTGTCAAATGGGACACGTACAAAAACAAACAACAAGGCAAAGCCAACCTTGTGCAACACAAAACAAATTTTAGCACTATGGGTAACAAGGGCCTCTGAATTTATAGTGTTATACCATTGCAAGGTATGATGCAATGGCAATGCAATGTAATGTTTGTGTTATGATGTTGCTCTTCAAAGCCAGCCTTTATCCAAACAGAGGTGGTGCCATCTACTGACAATAATCAAGAACTGCACAACATGACAGGTCTACTGGGATGTATCACTAGAGACACTGTGGCTCTGGGGAGGAAATAGGCTCAATCGGGATGAACTGCGGCTGACTGTGGCTGACTTCATACGACAACGTGAACTGCCTGTGTCGGTCGGTCGGAACTAGAAAACACACCAGCTGCAGTCTACCTGACGTGACTCACGGGACAGTGCAGGAGATATCGCAGAATTTTGCAACACAGTTTAAAATGAATAAGAAGGAAATTTAAACTGTTGTCAAAGACGTTTGATGTGTGATGACTTACAAAATAAATCACTATGATGTAGTTTTATTAAACCATTGTTGTCATACATTTAACAGGCCTGTATTGTAGCACATAAATTCAGGCCTATTAAGTGTTTTCTGTATATGTGTGCCATCTATTTCACCAACAGCAATAAAATAACAAAATATCAAAAAGGTTTTCAGTACTAGCCTACCATTGTTTCAGAAATCACATATAAGGAGGTATCTCTTCAATTTCTGTTAATTTGTTACACATTCCAACATAAGGAAGCAGCATGAGAAACTTGTCCTATTTGTCATGGGGAGATTCCTTCCAAACTGCCCTATCAGGTCTTTGAAATGACGTCATGAAGGCAGGTTCTGCCTTTAACAATCTAACAATGCTCCATCAGTTGCCCAAAAGAGGTTATTTAGCGAAGTTTGCAGGTCAATTGGGTCTCTTGCAACTCTTAAAACAATGTGATGTTTGAATGGTGAATCCAAATTGGTGTTGTGTGTATGAGATAATATAACGTGATGTGATATAGGTACCCCTAAGCTTTGATATGATATGAAATGTGATGTGAGCATTCAAGTGTAGGCTACAATCAACTAAAGCAGGGGTTTTCAACCAGTGGTCCGCGGTCCACTTGTGGTCCGTGAGGACATTGCTGGTGGTCCCTGTCCATGGATTCAGTAATGTAGTTGCAATGAAGAAATCATGCAGTATTTTTATTCAGTGGGGTTGCGTAATTAGTCAGAATGGTGGTCCCTAGTTCACAATCAGTTGAAAACCCCTGAACTAAAGTGTTCTTGGATTTTTCAGAAGACATTTGCTTACATTGCTCATATATTTCCAAACATTAAATCATATTTTTCAATGGTCTGGGCCGTGGTCTAAGCTAGTGCAGAACAAGTCAGATGACTTATTAGACATGAGCAACAAGCACATAAAGCCTAAATCCTCTTCAGATCTCTCTAGCTTCAGGACTATGTGCGCTACATGTAGGTCCAGAGATGTTTTTATTAGAGGTCATTCGCTAAACATGATTGCATTTACAAATCTTAAAACTAAACATAACATAGGCCTATGCACTGGAATTTTGTAGGTTAGGCTATAATGGTAATACTATAGGACTAAATATAATAATACTTTTTTTTATAAAAAATAGGCCTACATAAATAACATAAAATAACCTACATAAATAACATAAAAGCCTTTTCACTACTGCACACACAAATGATGCCTACACATGGGCCCCTTTTTCAATACACACCCCATCTAGCCTACACCCCTTGTTTTCAGCTGGAGTGAACATGCCCATAACAGTCACCCGGAAGCATGCACAATTCCCAAAGATGGCGGAGCAATGTCCAATGGCGATAGCTATGCGCCTAAGAAATCAACTACAGACTGTTTACAAGCTTGATCCACTAAGGAATGAGGTATGAAACTGGAGCTTACGGTCCAACTCGCTGTTAAATTTTGGACAGAATAATTCGGCGACGTCGTGGTCTCATATAAATATGGGTCGAGTCCGGAGCACTTGCATGCTTGGCCGAGTGGTACTGACGGGATGGATAGCGGACTCGCATACGTTGTCTGCGCAGGCGTGAGTGTGGGTAGAATAACGGCGTTGTTGTGCCTCAGCACATCAGAGAAGGCTTTCGTAAATTTAACCCTTGAGCTGAAAGCAAGAAAAAATATTATATTGTTTGTGTTTTATCCAACAAATCAGATTTTAGACGGCTGGCGTTTGCCTTCGTAGCCTACTCTTTTTTTGTGGGCAGCAGTGGTGTACAGAGTACAAAGATCGTTTGTATGCGTGGGGTATATAGGGTAGTAGTAGTAGCGGGGTTTGTTTTTTTCAAGTAATAAGTCAGCCAAGAGTCGTATGTGAAAGCCAAATAATCAAACCTCTTTCAATCAAATGGAACGTGGTAGCTCTGTTCAGATACAGCTGAAAATGTAAGCTGTAATGATAAGGCGCTAAGTGAATTGAACTTGAGTTTGCCAAGCAAGTGAAAGAATACTCACTCAGCTGCTGATTGCACCTGTCTTACTTCTTGACATGCCTCGCAAATTGGAAGTCTACGGAGCCCCCTAAGGGTCATTGTGATGAATTATTTTTGTTTTCTGTGTTATTTTTGCGCTCTCTCCAAATACTTTGCATATTTGCATGCAAGGATTGTCAGGTCCCAAATAAAATGCAAACGTAGCTTAGGAAAACAATCACCACCATGAAACTGGGCTCTAAATCAGATTTGTCTAGCTTAATTTCTTCTTCAATAGACTGAATTGATTCTCAGTTACAGTAATACATAGCCAATAGCTTACAGAGCCTCCTTAATAGCTTTTATGTTTTATGCTTTTATAGTAGGCTAAGCTATTAGTGTAAAATGCTAGTGAAGGAACATGCCCAGAGTTACTATTGCCTGCATCACTAACACAGTCTGGGTTTGGCAGATTCTTGTTTTCTGGCTTTTTTTATGAAATGTAAGTCATGTGAATATGAAATCGAATGACATTCCATGTTTTTACAGGAAGAAGTGAAATTGAAAATCAAAGACCTCAACGAGCATATTGTATGCTACCTGTGCGCTGGCTACTTCATAGATGCTACAACAATTACAGAGTGCCTACATACCTGTAAGTGTTTTGAGAATTTACACCAGCGCCATTTTAGGGATGGAGAAATATTTCCTTAATTAAGTCCATTAAATTAGCATACACTGCTCAAAAAAATTAAGGGAACACTTACAGTTTTCCACAATTGTTAAAACACATTTTTTGAAACCTTCCATCCTTTTCTCCATTTTCAATCTACATTCACAGAATGTCTGACAGTTCTTGCAAAATAAAACACTCTCCTCAAAAGTTTTACTTGTGCTCAGAACCAAACAGTGTCAGAGTACTGATCCAGTGTATGATTGAAGTGTTCCCTTAATTTTTTCGAGCAGTATAGTATCATTAGATGGAGTGTGATTCTCCCATGAACTTAAGTTAAAAAAAAAATATGCAATGCATTTGTTGGCCAGCCTATGCATATTCTTTTTGAGTTCATTTTTCTAGTTACATTCTAGAACACATGTGCATGCATTCTTTGTCCTCACTCCTTGGTCTTGCAGCCTGCACTCCTGAAGTTGTTTGAAGTGTGACATCATGAAAGAATTCCTTCTTTTAAATTGCTGCCAGAGGACAAGAGACCTTTGAACAAATAAACACAAGAGCATCCAATATGTGGAAATTTTTAGTTTAGTTTTTAGAAATGTGTGTTTTGTCTATAGTTACAACGTGTCCTTTCGGAGATGCATACAGCAGAGGTTACACAGGTGCCATGACCTTGATGTACCTTGTAGGGCGGTGGTAGTGGTTAAGGAGCTAGGCTAGCGTGCAGTAGCCTGAAAGTTGTGTGTTCAATTCCCGGCTTCCACTGTTGTGCCCTTGAGCAAGGCACTTAACTCCAAGTTGCTCCGGGGACAATGTAATCCCTTGTAATATAGTTGACATATGTTTGTCTTTAGACAGCAGTGTCTGCTAAATAAATAAATGTAAATGTATAACCTATGTTGTAGGTTATTACCTGAACAGGACAGCCTCAGACGTGGCCCGTTATAGCACCTTGGGTTTGGGAGGCAGTTGTGCTAGCATGTCTCAAGCATTGGGAGAGAGGTTTACTCACTCAGTGCCCAGTTACTGTATCCACTGGCTACTAATACACGCACACCCCTAGACCTCACTGCCATCCAAGTTATGGCACCAGTGTGATCTGCGTTGTTTTGACTGCAGGGTTGAGTCCCTGTTTGACTTACTGCAGCCCTCAGTCATACAAAAAAAAGTGTTTACATGCGAGTTGTAGAAGAGTTTACATGAGACATGCCAAAAATTTGGCGTCACTCTTGCTGAAAATTGGGAATAGTATTTTGAAAAGGTGTCAAGTGTTTTTTGACATTAAAGGACTAAACTGACAGGTTTGCTTAATATGTTTGTGTGGGAATTCAAATTTGAAACATGGTCCGCATCCAGAAAAGCCTATTGTTGATTACTGTTTAAGACTGCATTCAGTACTTTCGGTACACATCTGTATTGAACTTATCATCCTGTACCTAAACAAATCGGTACAAATATGTGTAACTTTACATTCCTATAAATAACATCAGAATCAAATATGTAAATACATTTTATTTTTAATAATCACATTTTACGTAATAATGAACCCTTTAAGATGTAGAAAGTATTAGCATAAGTTGTTAGAAAGTATGGAAGGATTTTTTTCCATGAGGGTCTACTTTTCAGTAACCTCTCTGTACCATGTCTGATTGACCACTGGAGGGCGCCAAAGAGTGTATAGGTGCTCAATTACAGTGAATTTGATGTAAACCTAAAGTTAGTTTCTAAATTAAAATAGTTAATTATTGAATATATTTTTTTCTACATTTTCTAATACAATACTTATTAGATACTAATTAATACATATTTAGGAGAGCAGTGACTATCTCAGTGCCATTATTTTAGAAAGCACAAATTGAGAGAGAAATTTGGTATATACAATGGTTTTTGCCTTACGAGTGCATATTCATGTTTTTTGTATGGTAGCGAAATACAGAACCCTGTTAGTTTCAAATATTCCTTGCACAAACACTGGGAAGATTTAGCTTTAGTTCAGTTATTCAGTTGGGTTTAATTCCTTCGTCTCTAAATGTTTAGTAGATCTTTTATATGCTTTTTCTGTTTTATTACAGTTTGTAAAAGCTGTATTGTGAAATACCTTCAGACCAGCAAGTATTGTCCAATGTGCAACATCAAAATTCATGAAACACAGCCTTTGCTGAATCTAAAGTTGGACCGAGTAATGCAAGACATTGTCTACAAATTGGTTCCAGGATTGCAGGAAAGTGAGTACAGCCAAATTAGAGGTTGCCTGTGTATGCATGTAATGGTCCTTCACCGTAAGGTGAAAACATGATGTATCTAGTTTTAACTTGTAGGGTTAAGTTTAATTTCTGTGCATATTAGTTCATTGTTTTTCACATACAACTGGAGCATGCTGTCATCTTTGTCTACATAAATAAGTGTTATTTATGGCCTATTTAAACAGGTGAAGACCGAAGAATAAAGGACTTTTATCAGTCACGTGGCCTTGAAAGAGTTATACAACCCTGTGGAGATGGTAAGCTGTTGGATAAGGTGTAGTTGATGATGATGTTGTCCACTCTGTTGGCTAATTGTTTGCTTTGTGTGTTGTAGACATATCCCCAGATCATGGACGATTACCGTACACTAGCTTTGATCATTCCAAAGCTCATTTCTACAGATATGATGAACAGGTTTCCTTATGTCTAGAGAGGCAAAGGTAAGAATTATGTCACACTTACCATAGTTGATTTCCTTCATTTATATCTTTGTTGCAGACTTGAAATATGAGTAATTTCACCCTATCTGCTATTGTTTCCAATGCTTGTGATATGGCTGAGGCGCTCACAGACTACTTGGGGTCATGTCGTAACCTGAGTTGACTCTGAGATGTGGGAAATCACTGTGTTTTTGGAGTGCTAGTTGCTGATGCCCGCATCAAGGGCTTGTGTTTTGACTGATTATGCTGTGGACCGTTGTTGGCATTTGTTGGTAGAGAACCCATCATGAGTGTGGAGCCGTCTGCAGGTGTTGTGGGCCTAATTCAACAAAACACAGAAGAAGGAGGGTGCCCAGATGAAAACCACAGTGAAATGCTCTTGAAAGCTGTTGTGGCGATTGTTCCTCCTTTGGTTCTTTTCTCTGGGCTATTAAGCTGCTACTGTAGCTTGGCTTAGAGCCCGCATTAGTGGGGCATAAGCATTCTCTAGTGAAGCATACACCTTGCGCACGGAGGCTGCTGTGTTGGTGATTTTGTGTTTGCTGTTTTGGTTTGTTGTTGTTGTATCCCACGTTATGTTATGAGTTAGCTGCTAGTTTTGCTTATGGCCTGCACCAATGGGACATAAGCACTTGCTAGTTTGTAGATGCTACATGTTATTTGTTCCTCCTTTGGTTCTTTCTTTGAACAACTGATAGATAGATAGATAGATAGATAGATAGATAGATACTTTATTGATCCCCAAGGGGAAATTAGTGTTGCTTAGAGCCCACATCAATGCGGCTCTGGCACTTGCTAGTGAAGCCTACTTGTTGCTTTGGTTCGTTGTTGCTATTGTCGTTGTAGTAGTATTCCATATCATGTTGTGTAATGTTAGGGCTTGACTGATGATTGGCCACTGTGGTAAATCCCCTATCACAGGGAAATTAACACGTCCCCTGTGTATATTTGAAATGACTTGTAAACTGGATTAAATTGTACACCTACACAGCTTTACCTTAGCATGCCACTTTTAACTTCTCCTGTTAGCTTGGTGTTAGTTATAGCCTTGGGCATACTGCAGCTGAATGCCTATGACTGTTCAAACAAATATTTACAATTCTTAAAACCCGTTTCTTGTTCAATATTGTGTTATTTGTTCCCATGCGTTTAGTACCAAACAGGCAATATTACATTTTTAGCTTTTTTTAAATTACGAAAATAGACACTCTAACACACCTTATGTGCAATTTTGGGAACTCTATGATGAATAGAACTGAAATAGATGACGATCGAAATCTGGACATTATATCTGGACATTTTGTCTTAAAACTCGGCTTTTGATGGTTGCCGCTTTGGGTCGAATCAGTGACGCATGCATGTCAGGTCAAAATCAGGCCATCTTCATGGGTTTATCACTAGGTGGCAGTCTCGCCAGGTCTCGCTAGGTCACTTCCCGGAAACTTTACAGGCAACACTTCATATTTCATGAAAGACGCTATATCTCCATTTCTTGAAAACAAACAGGGATTTTGATGAAAACTAGCCACTGTTTAGCTTGGGAGTTTTGAGAGCTTAAAGTCTCAACGAGCCATAGTATGTGTCCATAGCTATAACATAGAATACGCTGTGGCTTTTAAAAAAATCATCAACAATGATCTAGATTGCTGGCACTCTGGGCCAAAGCTTCCGAAAACAGCACGGCATTCGAAGTGTTAATATTGACGTGTCGACATTAAACTCGACATTTTGAGAATAAAGTTGACATTTCATATTGACTTTAATCTCGACATTTCATCTTGACATGTCCATCAGAACTAGTTTGGAGAGAGACCACTCCAAAGTAGGCTAGGGTAGGCTACAACCGGGACGATTGAAAAGGAGGTCGAATTAAACATTCCAGTTTTCTTAGTGTAGACAGAGGTCATTTGCACAAAACATATATATAAACATACATACAACACGAATATATTAACCTCCGTTGCTCAGTCAAATACTTTCCTGTTACTCTGTTTATCTCTGTTTAGTAAACTCTGTTTATCACAGAGTTACAGGCGATACATTTGATGGTAAAAAGTAAACTTCAATAGCGGTTTATGTATTTATTTTATTATTAAAGAGTGTTTTTCATCTAAAGGTTCGACTTCATGCTTATTCAGTAGCTTAGACTATTAAGTGCTCTCCCAATCCCAGACTTTCACATTGCCTGTTTGTTTGTAATGAATACAAAACAGCCTTAGCTATTGCGGAATGTCTATGGAGGGACCAATGAAGCTGTCGTCCCGACCAGGCAACCCCATGTATTCTAAGTAAATGCACACATATCTGTGTTTATACTATATTTTATGCAGGTGAGACATGGAAAAGCAGTTTTATAAAGATTAATTTTGCCATGTTAACCAATGGAGACTGACGGCCTGTGGGTCATGAAGAGCACTTATTTGGATGTGCGGTGGTGGCCTTACCCACATAAAAACAGAGTGAAATAAAATTTGTATTATAGAAACATTATATAATTGGAAACATGTATTAGCCTGTTCTAGCTATATAAATAGCATAGTGCATGGTATTTCCATAACCGCAAGATATAGCCTACGCGCTTCACGATGACGGCAATGAATTGTTAACAGAGAGTAGGGCTACCATTCATGATTGTCAAATATTGAAGTTGTAGGAAGTGTACATAGCTTAAACTATATTTCCAGTTTAATGTCGACACGTCGAGATTAATGTCGACATGACATTTTAACTTTATTCTCAAAATTTGGAGTTTAATGTTGACTTTAATCTCGTCATGGCAAAAATATATTTTTTTCATGTGTGGCCCTAATACTCGTAGTTGACTGTTAATATGTATGTCTGTAAGGAATGAAAGACATTAGGCTACATATTTTAAAGCATAGGCTGTTGTTGATGATGAGTGCAGGTCTAACAGTAGAGATACACAGTAATGTTAAACAAAGCAACATCACCGTTTACAATTTCATTTAATTGGACAGTTATCAACTTTTAAAGTTTTTTGGTGTACTTAACTGCTTTTATGACGAGGCATTTATGTTCCTTTCCTGATGAATGTTTCCCCAATTGGTTTAAGATGACTTTCCTTTACATCAAGTTCTATATAGCCTAGGTCTTTGCTTGCTGACAAAAAAAATAAACTGTTTGGGAGACAGCCGATGTCCTTACAAAGTCCACTTCAAAAGAGTAGAGGGATTGCATTATCCACTGTATTGCCTAGCTCTGGATCTACAGGACTCTCATGGAAGGACACCAGTCTAGTTGTGTCCATTTGTTAAATGGTTAATTCCCCAATGTTGTGTTTACC
Source organism: Alosa pseudoharengus (assembly GCF_046254945.1). Taxonomy (NCBI): domain Eukaryota; kingdom Metazoa; phylum Chordata; class Actinopteri; order Clupeiformes; family Clupeidae; genus Alosa; species Alosa pseudoharengus. Next base: position 24,607,808 of record NW_027468630.1, on the reverse strand, counting down.
CTCTGTACGTATGTGTTTTTCATGACTTTTTGGTGATCTTTTTTGTGAATAAATATACATTTCCTGTGTCTCTAGTGTTAGTAATACATGAGATGACATGAAGTTTCATCATCCTGAAAAACGTACTGTTATGTTTTTAGCTCTTATTGTCAGCTATGTCCTGTCGAGAACATTTTGGACACCATAAAATATTGCAGTTCACTGATCAAGTTATTCCTTCTCTTTACAGTTCGTCATATTCGTCATCAAAGGATAAAAGCAAATTAACCTTACAGGTAAGGCACCTGTGACAGTACTGTACTTATGCCCAGCAGGAAATTAATGTCCATGTCTACCTTTGAGCATTTCCTTGATCAGTTCAGTTTCCCGTGTTTGTTCATGTTTGTGTGTGTGTGTGTGTGGTGAATATGGTTCCACTGTTCTTTGCAGCAGAAGTTTGTCCGGTGCTCAGTCAGAGCAGAGGTCAGACACCTGAGGAAAGTGTTGTGTCGTCGGCTCAATGTGGAAAAGCACCAGGTCTGTGTTCCGCCCCTTTTACTTATGACATCAGAGAATTCTGTTAAGTAAGATATATGTAGAGTAGAGGTAGAGTATTCATTGATATGTCAGTGAATACTCTAATTCAAAGGTGTTCACTATTCTAATGAAACACATTATATTGACATTAAATTGACTCTCAAAAAAACTCTAGCTGTATACTAAAAACTCTACATGTTTGCACACTGTCCTGGGCCCAGTTTCCCGATAACGACGGAGACACGCTCTTAAGAGGGTTTTCTACGATTCATCTTAACGATTGTTCGTTTGGTTTTTCCGACTGTATCCCAAACATGCTCCTAGCGTGAACGCGCGTGCACTGCTCTTAAGATGTTCTTAAGGGGAGCTGTCCACGTTAATAGTTCTGAAATATCCTGTAATTTGATGGTGATGTCAGGTGACTGCACGTTACAGCTATAGGCCTACCATTCAAACTTCGGATCTACACATTAATTCACATCAATACGAAAATATAAACACTTTGACTTCTGCATGTAAGCATCCCAAGTAGGCTAGGTTATATACCACACACAGACATAAATAATTGTAATTATTTAAGATTAGATTGTTCATCAGGTAAACACAATAAAGAATGGGAACGTAAATTGGATTATGTATTCTAAGTTGTAATTCCTCTGTATGTCCTGTTGGTGACCTCAGTGAGAAGTACTGTTAAGACGCTCTTAGCCAGTAACGAGAACTGTGGAGCACTCGTAGATCTACGAGTGTTTTCACAACGTTCTTAAGCTACGATGGTTTCGGGAAACAGTCGGCAAATCTTAAGACGTTCGTAAGAGGGACTTTATGACGCTCTTAGGCTTTAGATGCTTTCGGGAAACTGGGCCCTGGCTCTTTAAATTGGAAACAGACCGGCCCATACACTATTCCAGCCAATTAGCACACTCCTTCAGAAGCACAGAATGGAGGGGTGTTATTTGATTGGCTGTTACTCAAATATCAATAACTATTTGGAGGAATCGCAGACCTTGTGATGACTTATTCAGGATATCAGTGTGTTGTTTTACATAAAACATTTGGGTACTCTTTTCGGATATTTAACTCCGTTATGAAATCAGGGCTTGCTCTCACTCTTACTGAAGACATCATTTTATACTTTTACATACTTTTTAATATGTCAGTGCTTGCTATTATTCTTACATTCTCTGTGGTGATGTGATATTTGACACAGATTCAGCTTGGTTCTCTCAAGTGCTTGAAATGCGCTGCAGTGTTGGCACCCTTCCTGAAAACTGAAAGTGTTTGTTGTTTGAGGTTTCCATGCTTAGCCGCCCTCCTAACCCCTCCACCCCCCAACCCTCTGCGTGGTCTTTGTTGTGCTGTAGGTCCAGATGTTACTCAATAATGAGTCCCTTCCGGATCACATGACCATGAAACGGCTGTGGCTCTCCTACTGGTTTGGCAAGGTACTGTGAACTCATGTCGTGCCCAGTGATTTCATACCTCATTCCTTCACTCTTTTCAGTTCAACATCTCCGCATTGGAAAGTCATTTAGCAACAGAACCACACTGTAGCGTGGAGCCTAACTTAGAGCTTAGTAAGATAATGAGTAGGTCCGTAAGTTTATGTGCACGCATAACGACGGGCTGTCACTTGGTCTCACAGCAGGCATATGCGTTAGTGCAGGGGTCTCAAACTCCGGCCCGCGCCTGGACCAATTCCGGCACGCGACCTAATGTCAAAATAATAATGTAATCCGGCCCTTGAGGGTATTTTCTAATTGTGGCAAACAACAACACTGATTAAAATAGACCATAGATCCAAGTAGGGTGACAAATCCCATTTGTACTCTAATCCACTATTTGCTAGACATCCAGAGCTTCGATAAGCCAAAATTCGCTGCACAAAGTTTCAGGAAATACTTTTACATGCGAGAAACACGACGATGTGCATTTGTTTGTAATGACGCGGAAGCGATGAGGGCCATAGTTTTGAACAAATTGAAGCAGAAATAGGCCTACACCAATTGTTGAAAAAATGTTCATACGTGATGAAGTCTTGGGTAGGTTATGTTATTCATCTATTCTGATTCTGAAGGAGAATATGCCTTTTGGAGATTATGATCGATCGTCTATTGACAGTAGTCACGGTGCATCTGTAAATGGAGGTGCGTCTTTGCGTGTATACGACGGTGTCCACTAAGCATACATGCTTATTTCGACCCTCTGCCCAACATAGCTGGAGGTGGTAGTGGTAATCGTGATGATAGTGTCCGTAATGGACGTGGTACAGACAGCAGGGGTAGTAAAAATAGGGCTCTGAAGAACTACAGTCACCCACGATAGGAACTGATTTGACCAGGCTGCTTTATTTTAGGCCTATAATAACGGTTTGTGGTTATAGGCTAGTAATAGTTTACTATTGTTGGTTTACATCTTAGGCCTACAGTTTTCCTGTTAATTTGTAATGTGGGTAATATGACAAAAAAGAAAGTAAACCTGCTCAAATATGTTCATGTAACATCCAGTATTTACTGAAAGGTGCATAATTTGAGGTGCTTACCATCCAGTGACAAATTAGATGGGTAAACATACCCCCTTCATCAACTTTTGTTTATACTCAAAGATTTTTACATTTACAGTAGGACTTTCTCTGATCACTTTCAAGCCTTTTTACATTTTGACGTCAAAATCCAATGGTGTTGTTTTCTTAACCCTGGCGCCTAAAGTTTGCCAGGTTTAAATATGTTATTAGAGGAAAATATTTTTATTTGGTGTGAAACACACACATACCTATTTTTATGCTTTTTGTTTGTTTTTACCATTTGTATTAATATTTATTTTATCATTATTTTATTTATAATCTAAGGTTGTTAGCACAGGTGTCTAAAAAGAGATAAAAAGACTTGCACTTTCTGTTTGCAGTTTTGTGTAGTATTTAAAAAAAAAACATAGCATTTTCAAAAAGCCTTTTTTTTTGGTATTATTCTTTAACACTGACGTGGCCCTCCAATCAGATGACGTTGGCAGAAGTGGCCCCCAGCTCATTTGAGTTTGAGACCCCTGCGTTAGTGTGTATGTGTTGCTCTTGAGGGATTTCAGAAGATGCCATTCTGAATGGGATTTCTAGCAACAACTAAACAGTCAAACTTTGGAAATTCAATGAGATGTTATTGATTGTTAAAAAAAGTGATGAAGGTGATGACGACAACTTTAAAATATGAATCTTCTTATTGTCTGTGTTTAAGGCTCAACCCTTGGTTCTCCACTACAACATCAAGGACAAACGCACAAGATAGAAGTTTTGTAATGGTTTCAACAAATGTAAACATTTTTTTGTATTTTACATATTCTATTTGATATTTTTGTGTGCTGACGTTTTTTATTTGATTGTTTTGTACTTTTGAAAATAAATTCAAATGTTTGAACTTTGCATGTTATGAGTGAATTGATCAAGATAACTGAAATCCACATCCAGTCACCGAACGTTTCTGTTTGGAGTTAAAATACCATGCACAAATATCAATGCACTGACTCTTTCTAACACTAGAGGGCCGTGTTTCCATTCGTGTGAAGAAGTCTTTCTATGTGAAATCGCAAGGCTGTGTGAGTCTTAAATTTGTTAGGCTATCTGTAAATAGTTTTTTTTTAGGCTACATTTATTTATTTAATAATCACTTTGAGAAAAGTTTTAAATTGAGTTTTAGATACATTCACAAATCGTACCATAACAGAACATAGCCCTAAGTAAAATAATTTAATATCATTTTCAGGTTATTTTCATTTCCAGGATTGGCTGGAGTAGGTCTAATGGTGAACAAATGAAATGGTTAATGCGACACATTTTTATGCAGTCTTTATGCATGACATCGAATTTTAACACTAGGCTATCTGACTAAATTATAAACGCAAAATTGCCGAGGTAGTCAAGCTTTGCATAAGTGTGTCAAAATGGTTAATTGGGGCAATATAGGCTAGGCTACGGAGGACGTATGTTTCCCTTTTTTCCCTCCACAAATATATAATCAAATACCACCATTAAACTACCCTCTGAATGGTAACTCGGTAACTCAAAATCGTTAAGAGCCATAATGAGACTACTCACCAATTTTCCTGAATAAAAAAAAAAAATACAATTCGTGTAATTCAACAAAACGGGATTTAATCGGTGAATTATCATCGGTCATAATCATTATATTGTTGAGCGATTTGGGCATCTGTTTATAGACTAGGCTATTAAAATAGTCTAAAATTAAAAAATTCCATTTGTGTGGCATAGACTGTGTAGCCTATGTGTTCCCTATACAAACGACACGCAATTGAGCAATTTATCACATAACATTGTCTTAAATCATGCCACTACAATCAGTTATTTAAACGTTTATACCACGACCTATATATTTTTCTGTGTAACCTGGACTAGTAGCCTATGTTGTGATATTAGGCTACTTGAGCGCTCTGTAGGCGCTAGGCAGTGCCTTGGTGCTGCAGGGGGAAAGAAATAAGCCGATGTGGTAAATTAAAATGTGCCCTGGAACTGACACACGTTGAGTTTTTGAGAATACTGTGACGTGAATCAACATTAGCCTATAGGTTACACTGATACACCTGTAGGCTTTAACAAATGCTCTTCATAATTAGGCAACCTTGACATCTTTCTTTATATAGCCTAATAATAATAATGTATTAGTAGTAGTATTATATGTATGATTTTATTATTATTATTATTAGTAGTAGTAGTAGTAGTAGTATTGTTGTTATTATTATTATTATTATTATTATTATTATTATTATTATTGTATTAGCCTACTTATTACACTAATAACTCGCCTAATAATTCGCTGCGTGAAACCATTCATATCACGTTGTGTTGTTGTCGCCCCCCTCTCCTTTTGAAAGGAAAGTAAGTATAACTCTTGTAAGTATAATTATCCCCTTAAAGTGCCAAAAGGTGTTTTCTATTTTTTGGTTTATCATCTAAATAAAATAAATACTTGTGGTAACTCTCAAGAGTTATTCTGCAATGGGTTAAGGTATACAGAAAAGTTCAGATCGACCTGTTCCAAGTCGTCTTCTTTTACACATAGGGAACATGTGTTGTGCTGTGTTAGTCCACTATTTAACCAGCAGTTGGGTTACATTTGGGTTGTTTTTAACCCAATATTTTTTGAGTGTAGGGAACATAGCCTAGGCATAAGGCTATATGATCTTCAAAAACGTTTTTTTTTTCAAGAAGATGGATTAAACCACGTCTTTCAGACAGATCATTTCATAATTGATTCATACTTTGATGTACCACTCTTAGAGAAGGTAATTTATGACAAAATAAACTCATCTCATACTCATCGAGGCCTGCTGCCTAAGCGAAACATGGACTGTCTCTCACACCACACTAAATGGGGGCCTCCACATCCAGTTCTGACATCAAGCAGTTTCGGAGGCTTGTTTATGGTTCTTGAAATTATGAAGACTTTTTTTCCATTAGCGACATCACACATTCTGCCAACATTAGGCCTACATGCTACTGGTCGAAACTGCTGGATGTCTAAGAAATAACTCAGCCTTTTCAGCCTGTTGTTGGTGTCAAATACATTTGGCGCTCGGGTGTAAAATCTGTAATTTAGAACATAATTTTAGCAGACTTGCAAGCAAATGCATGAACTGAAATTCTATTTTCACGAAATGAAACATATTGCATGGACGCACGGTACTTTCATTGGATAGACAGCTCAATTGTGAGAGCATTAGGGGTTGGTAAACAGTTAGGCCACACGTGATAGTGACATCGAGGTGTTGGACTGAGTACTGCAACAACTGGGGGAGCGACTTGTTCAGTGTGAACAGTGAGAAAGATGTGGCAAGTTTTGTTTAACCCTCTCCACAATGTGCTCGTAAAAATCTACTTGACTTTTCAACCCCGACTATTCCAGTCGATTAGGCCGATTGTGCGCGCAGGCGGTCTGCCCTCTTCTTGGCCGTATAGACGCTTCCTTGATCTCGTTACACGTATTACAAATGGGCTCAAAATATATTCAGCAGACGACCGAGGCATGGATAAGGACGCGGGAGAGAAAGACAACATCCCTCCCATTCCTGCTGCCCCCCATTGAGATGTATTCATTAGGAACCCCATGCTAATCAATTGCTATTCATGGGCGTTTTTTAACACATGCATTTAAAGGGGCACAGATGCGTGCCATTATTTCGCCAGGCCAAAAGAAGCTGTTTTTGTACGGCAAGGCGGGTTAACCTAATCAATCATGTTGACTAGTTTATGTTAAGGAAATTCATAAACCATATGGTACGAGGATGCTGGCAATCTTTTTGTTGCCAGCCTTAGGCCCTAACCTTATTGTGACAATTGTTTCTTTTTTTTTTCTCCGAGGGGGAGTGACCGGGAGGGAGTTGGAGAGTACCATTTGCCCCAATTGTCCCTAATTGGTCCTCGGCCACTTAACGCAGAGAATGTGTTAACAAGTCTGAAAGGGAAAACGAGTTAAATGGTATGAGAACTGTTTCCCCCTTTCAATGGGCACGTTTTACCTTCATAGGCAACAATGCATCTCGTGCTAAAGTCACTTGTGCTGACAGAGAGTCTACAGGAGGACTGTAGGCCCAACGCTCCTCTGGCTATAGTGAAACCACCTGGAAAATTGGTTCATTCATTATTACTATTTTTGTACTGAAAATGAATAGTCTAGAGATCAAACCGATAAGATGTGCAGATGTATTGGACACAGTCATTTATATCACGCCAAGAAACGTCGTGAAATATCATATACCCTTTATTTACATAAATGATGATTAAATAGAACGTTACAATAACTTTAGCGCATATGCATTGTAATTGAATTTAATACACAATCTCATCATCAAAAAACTTGAAAACATGTTTTACAGATTTTATTTGTTTTACCTGTATTATTGACTACCCTGAATTTCGGGTCATATAATTTAAGGATTCTGTAATTTCAAGTTTGGAATTTTGTTGATGAATATTTCCATGGTTGATCCAAAAATGTCTTATTTTGGGATCTCTCATGTCTTTGTCAACCGTATAAATATATAAATTTATCAACGACATTTTGGGTTGAAAATTACATTTGGCAGATATGTTTCTTTAGCAGCTATAACATAATGCTTGAATGGTATAAGGAAACAATTGCACAACTTTCCCCCCGAATCATATAGCGAAATAAACTTAAAATGTACATACACATGTTGCAGTCTTGATCCTGTACCATAACCACTAAGTATCTTTCACATCCTATCGAAAGAAATGTATTCCTCAAATAATGTCTTCAAGGTGAAAGTTCAACATCCTTGTAGCTTTTACCATCCTTTTAATAAATTATGAAGCACAGAGAGAAAATTCCCTTTCGTTTTTCAAGTTCTCCGGTGGAGTAAACGTCCGTGCAAAAGTTGTGAAGAAAAAGGCCCTTGCTTAAAATTCGGGCCAAACTCAATCGTCCACCTCGATTTCTTCATCCTCTTCTGAGAATTCGTCCGTAGTTTGGCCTCTGGATGAAGACGGGGACTGAGGAAAGGCTCGGTGGCCTTGCGAAGACGGGGAAATGCTGGGCGAGATGGCCCCAGAACTACTCTGGGGATCGTCAATGTCATCCATGTTCACCAGTTTCTGCAGAGTTTGCGGAGGGATTTTCTTTAAGGACTCCACGTCTGCCTTCATCTCTTCCAAGTCCCGTTTGAGCTTCGCTCGTCTATTCTGAAACCAGGTGATGACCTGTGCGTTGGTCAGGCCCAGTTGCTGAGCTATCTGGTCTCTATCGGCTGGTGACAAGTATTTCTGGTACAAAAAGCGCTTCTCCAGTTCGTAGATTTGGTGGTTGGTGAAAGCGGTGCGAGATTTCCGTCTCTTTTTGGAAGCCTGTCGTTGTCCAAAGGCGTTAATATGCTCTCGACCTAAACAAAGACATACACACAGGAACACATGAGTTCATGTGAAAAAATAAGGACAAGGCGAGCTAACTGGCACCCAAACAACGCAGGAAGAACCAAAATCCATGCACATTCAATTCTGGCTATCAAGACAGGCTACAGGCCTCAAAGTTTGCATGCAGCTGCAAAACAGCTGTTAGACTTTCATGAGGACAGAAAAACATCACTGCAACACGATTATATTGGGTTAGATAGTAGGTCAGAGATCTTCAAACAACCATGTAGGCTACAGACGTTTCTTATAATATTTGTAATGTACCATAACAGGCCATGGACCTTTGTAGGTTATGGCTTGCCGCCTGCAAGCGCAGGGGCAATGACACATTGATGACAGCTTCACCATAATATGGTAGTAGAATTGTAAGCATATAACGTTTCTCAACATTCCTTATCAACATTAATTGAAAAGTAGAAATTATTAAACAATTAATTTAAAAGGTAGGCCTAGCCTATGATGCCAGTTTTGGTTTATGTCATTATTAGGACATTCCACACCTAGCCGATACATTAATGTATAACCATTTAAGGAGTTCACACAATAACATTATTACAACATCAGTTTACAACATCACATACGATTGATAATTGTTGTAAATGAAACTATAGCATGATTAACATCAATTTATGTCGCACAAGTTGTGCTTCCTCATAAAATGTCTGATGTTTACAGTGTAGAGGCTACTTTAGCTCTAGTACACAGAACGAAATAGTTAAGAACCTTACACCGGGGGGCTTTCAACCACAAAAAAGTGCAAAAGGCAGTGTAACATCAAGAAATATAACACTATTCACGCGTTAACGTAGAGATAATACTTCACCTTCTGCTGTTTGTATAAGGCTGACTTCCAGACCTTTAAATGTTTTGCTGGCTAGTTCCTCCAGAGCGCATAACGGGGAAGAGGGAGTGGTAATACCGTTCCTAGCTGCAGTCGAGCCGGTCACTTTCTCCAGGACTCGGGGTGGACATTGACTTGCTACGGATTTCTTCACAGACGGTTTGTTCAAAATATCCTCAATACTGAAGGGGGTGAGAGGTTTGTTCGAGTTTGCCGGAGGTGGGAGTTGGTCCAAAGGACCCCGTCTTCTCTCCTCGCCGCTGGACTGCAACACAGATCCTGCCTTCATGTCTTTACTAGAGGTCATCGCAGTCCCAGGAAAATTATTTTAGCAAATGTTAGGCTTTAGCATTCAACTGTTCGAATAAACGGCTAATGGTATTGCCTTTATTCATAAAAAAACTTATTTGCAGGTCTCTTCAGCTGAATTCTTCGATCTTCTTTTGCCTAAAATGTTTGTCTAGAATCACCATGCTTCAAACGTGGGCTGCGCTTTCACAGGCACACGGTTTGTATTCCCCTTAAGAAAGTCCAAGTTCTTCTGAGGAACTCCATGAAGATCTTAAGGACGTATATCGGTACTGGCCACTGGTCGATTCGCTGCGAGGAATAAGCTGTCTCAAGGAAACAAGAACGAGCAAGCAACTGCTAACGAGTTATTGTTGATTGGGCGAAGTTCAATTAGAGAAACACTACACTACTTACTGACCCGCTGCTCAGTCTTAAAGGGCCAGCCATCATAATTAATTGGTCGCGGGAATAGGAGGAGTTACCCTGCAGTGTTGCCGAAGTTTTAAGGGGGTGAGTTAGCTCGAAATGTTTTCGCATCCTCTGTCTCACTCCCACTTATGGAGACCACGTGTTCCACGTACAGCCCTCACTGAAAAGGGAGAGTTACTGCTCATAGCGCGAATATCAGTGGCATTCCCCTGGCTTAATTAGCGCAGATTACAAACGCCCAATAAGTGCCACTGCAGATGGGGAGGTGATATGAGTGGGATCAGGCTAACAGCTCAAGTAGCATGTGAGGACAAAATAAGATCTCAAAAATCCAAACAACAGCAACATTTAAACGCCTGTTTTAATGAGCATGGACAAAGTCCGTCTGTTGGTATTTCTAGTGAGATGTTTTTATAAAGGACTGGGCAGTGGAGGCAGTTTAATATGACATATCTTTCTACATTATTATTATTATTATTATTATTATTATTATTATTATTTTATTATTATTATTATTATTATTATTATTATTATTATTATTATTATTATGTATTACTATGTTACTATGCGACCAGTCATTATAAGACTAGTCCATAGATCATTTAATCATTTAAACAACACATGTTGTCTTGATCTTGTTTTGATTGAAGCTGAAAATAATGCAGTATGAGTATAATCTGGGATATTTGATCGATAGTGGTGGGCAGTAGAGAGAGGGCAACCTTGAACTGCAAACCGGACCGACTGGTGTGCATTGATTATAGTCCCATTCCTCCATATCGCTGCATTAAAGAGGCAGAGGCAGAAGCTGGATGTGATTAGTAGGCGTTCGAGAGATTACGGACCAGTTTTGAGTTATGCACAACAGTGCAGCGCCATAAAGTCTCATACAAGTAGCTACGTGGTAAATATGAAGTCATGACAATGTTTCGGTCTTCTTGCATCTGATGCGCAGGACGTTTGCAGGTATAGGCTGCCGAGTAGGAGCGCTGTGCCGGCGCGCAATTATCATGGTGCTGATTTCAGCACCTAGGTTGAAATGGATCACGCAAAATGTGATGATGGAGGTCGGAGAGACAGTAACGATCTTCACAAATAAATTAATAAGCAATAACAAAGAGAGAAAAAGAAAAAAAAGAAATGATTGGAGTCAGTCAAGAGGCAAAGGTAAGAAAACACATTTAAGCGTTTCCTATTTCGTTCCTTTCGCAAAGAATCGATTAGTCACTTCAAACCCCTACGGGCACTACTGCAATATTTCAGTTGCCATAAATACATGCATGCAGAGGATAGAATTCATGTAGGCTAAATATTTGGAAATTGTCGAGGCTATAGGCTACTGTACCTGTATAGTGCATAATTAAACTTGTCACACAATAATACTACTAATAAAAAAAGCATTGATGTATTTTTCTGAATAACTTATGTATGCCTTTTTATAGGTATTTATTTATATTCGTGTTTGTGTGTTACAAAACGCAGGAAGCTTAAGAAAACAATTATTGGATATTTTATTGCTAAAGTGCCTTGTACAGTCAAAATGTGTTATGTCTTTATATAAAATTGTATTTCAAGATCAGATATAGGATGTTGCAGAAAAGAGTCGTGGTCTATGTGCTTTATTCGATCTCAGCACATGGTTTATGAATGATTTGGAAGTATACAGAAGGCTACATCTCATTCGGATAGTTAAATAGCTCACGCTGAGCTATTTAGTCTACTTGATAGACTATAGATATTTGATTATGTTTTGAGTTTCCATAATTGATTTGACTTATAGACGCTCGTCAAGCAATATCATATGGACAGAGATCTCTTTGGAACATTGCATTGTCTACCATATGGTGACATTCGTGTAGGGACAACACCACACTAGGCTTCAGAGATGGCAATTTATCGTGCAGGAATCACCAAGAAAACACATCTTATTGAACAAAGATGACATTTGTTTAAGGATGCTGTTGCCTAAAATACTAGACATGTGAACAGGGAAAATTGATGAAGAATATAAATGATGCAACTTTATATTGAGAGCAACTGGGTAGGCCTACGAAAGAATACGGTTGTCTGCCCTATAAATACAAGCTAATTGTGCCTGATAATCGTTTAAATAATATAAATAAATGATGCCATTCTTGTGAATAAATAGTCAGTGATAGTTTAAGACCGTGTGGCCCTTATGATAGACTATGTTCTGCACTTTTGATGCTGTGTCATTTTTATAGGCTATGTCAATTTCTGTTTTAGTTTTATACCCCACGTATTTTCTGCGTCGTTTAACCTTTAGGCTGTGTAAACGACTCATAGTAGGCTACTATAAACAGGGACACTGGCACAACCATACCCAGATGCTTGTACTGTTTTGATTGTCGCTTCACTTTACTCATGTCAAGGAGCAACAACATCTCATGCAGTTTTTTCTACAGTTGCTTACAACCAATTAATAGCGCGATTATTAGCCATATTCAAGCAGTGTAAAATAGCCTAATATTTACAGGAAGTGGTCTTTGAAATAAATGGATAATCAAAATTGAACACGATCATTTGTTGTCGGTATTCAAGCAAAGAGATGTTAATGATAGTGAATAACTACGCTATCATTACCTAAGTAGATACAACATCGAGCCATGCGAATGATGTCCTCTAAGCGCCAACAATAGTATTTCACACGGTTCCCTTGAGAGAGCGGGACAGTCACCGAGGCATGCCTCCACGGAATAGACACGGAGTTAGATTTCTCTCAAATGCGGCAAGTAGGCTATTCGTTCTAAAGATAAATCCACAGACATCTACTCTCGAAACATAAATGATCTTAAAGGCTTTAAGTGGAACCGTGCTAATTCGAAAGGTTTTCTTTGGCCTAATTTAAACGTTAATTAGAAACAGAACACCTGACATCATCAATCATCAAGTCTAGGGGGAGCCGCCTGATTTTTCACATGGCTCCATCTCCTATTCGTCCACTGTACCACTGTAGTGGTTTGTGCGTGTGTGTGTGTATGTGCGTGTGTGTGTGTGTGTGTGTGTGTGTGTGTGTGTGTGTGTGTGTGTGTGTGTGTGTGTGTGTGTGAGTGTGTGAGAGAGAGAGAGAGAGAGAGAGAAACAGAGAGACATAGTTATTAGTACACTGATCTTATGTAGCAGAATGCATGTAAGAACATGAAGGCCTGTGTGAAGTGAAATAAGAAAATAGATTTTATATCCATATAGATGTAAAACAGGGACATAAATACAATTGTTTACTGTTGTTGTATGACTGAAATCTAAACAGATAACAAACACTTTCCCTAACGCTACTCCTCATATGCGCGGGCTAACGTATAGCCGTTGGCCCTAAGGCCATGCAACAGCATGTCTTTAACAGAAAATAAGCATACTGGTGAACTTGACACTGACGAGGCATTTTAACCCATACATGAGTATTCACGTGCTCTTCAGTTCTAAAATAGGTGGTTTCAGCGTCATCATTCTATTTTCTACCTATAGCCTAATGAGGCTCTACCTAAATGTGTGTGATGCAAATTATTCCTGCGCATAACACATAACACATGCACATACACATTCTTTGGCTTTATGAAATCCAATTTAGTCTCTAAAAATGTACCCAGTTTACATAAATAAACACATGTCATAACAGTCAAACTCTCATAAAACAGGGGCTCAATTCTGACGTATGAAGCTGATAAACGGACAGAGGTGTAGGAGAGCGTCCTGCAGTCGGTTATCCCCCGTTGTGTTTATTTCCATTAAGCGCTCCTTGAGTGTTTGATGTCCCGGGGATCAGTGGAGGCTGAACACCGTGCGGACACCAGATCTCATCGGGCCACCTGGCTACCCAGTAGCCCATAATATTGATGCACGAAAACATTTATGGAAGTCAAGGTTATGATAGAACTGACTGTATTTAACCGTTGCAGTTAAACCAGATGACCATATTTTTTCTGCTTTTCTTTTGTTTAAAAAAATACTTTTTACAACTAAACAATAACCAATATTGTTTCCTACTGTTGATTCATGGCAAAAAAGGGGTTTGGGTTTTCTGTGTGCGAAAGAGCTGTGTGCTATCTGTGTGTGTGTGTGTGTGTGTGCGTGTGTGTGTGTGTATGTGTGTGTGTGTGTGTGTGTGTGTGTGTGTGTGTGTGTGTGTGTGTGTGTGTGTGTATGTGTGTGTGTGAGAGAGAGAGAGAGAGAGAGAGAGAGAGAGAGAGAGAGAGGGGGGTGTAGAATGAGAGATATAAAAAGGCGTGGCTCATTATTGGGATTCAATGCACCTAATGGCCAGTTCATCATTTGAGAGCATTCCAGATTATGAGGCCGTCTGTTTAACCAAACCACACAAGTCAATGTAAGGTTTAAATTAATATATTGCAGAGAAATCGCAAACAACACATGGACTACTGCCATAACACTCTGGAGGTCAATGAAAGGTGATATATTGATGAAAAACAAAGTTCTTAGTTTTTAATTGGTGAGCTCGGAAATATTTAAAATATGTATAATGTAATCAGTTAAATAAAATTATTTATTTTTTTATTTTATTTAAATTGATTGTTTTCTTTCTCTGAATATTTTGCAAAATGTATTAATGGCTGCCACATATAGATTTGAATCCTATATAATACTGTATTTTAAATTAATAAATGTATCGTACACCTTTTGTTTTTACCTATTCAATTATGCTGTGAAATAATGCGTATACAGAGTAGAAATACTCTGTAATTGTAATTGTTACAACTGCGCTATTAGATCCGTCAGCTCTGTATTGACTAGTTGAAGGCTGAAGTCAATTTACTGCTTGTTCAATCGAAAGGTTATTATTTGTCAAATCAGCATGCATCGGAAATTCATTATGGGTAATTTTGTGTGCGCGCACGTGCGCGGAGAGTAGGGTCATTTACATCAGTGGTCATTTCCTTTGATTGGGTCACCGCTGGAGACTCCTTAAGAGACATCCCAACCAAACACACAAACACACACGTCCCCTGCTTACACAAGGGTGCACATTTCTGAGAGTATGGAGTAAATAGCAAAGGCCCCTCGACGTCTGCCAAAGACACTTGAAAAACATCAATCAAAGTGTTGACTTAACACGCTGTTTGACAATGCAAGCTGATTTTGACAGTGTCATGTTCCACAGTAGGCTATTTATCACCTGTAGAATTCTTCTGCCTTGGGAGGACAAATGTTTTAGTTCACCGCAGGGTAGCCTACATATGGAGTGTCATAAACACAGTGAACCAAACGGCCACTCTGTCCTCTCACTTCGATAGAATTCGTTCGCTCCTGTGGACCACAGAGCTCCGGTCCCCTCGGGTGCGTTGTTTCCCGGTGCTAACGCTCCACTGGGGTCCGTTTAAGATCTTAAAAGAGAGGGCGAGTGCCGGGTCCACGTGCCCTAGGCGGTGTCTGACAGAGATAGGAGAAGTAAACGAACAAATAGCGTTAAGTGTACAGGTAGCTTTAGTCAAGATTTAGTCCAAATTGAATGTTGTTGGTATCAGCAACACGCACACACCAACGCGCGCGCTCAAGAACACACATGGACATATATTGGAATATCTGAACACATTTCTATAAGCTTACATGGGTTTAAATAACAAGTGATCAAGCTATTTTCATTCTACTAGGTTGGTAAATAAACTAAATTAATGCAAAGATTTAGTCTACATGTAGGCTAGCCTATATAATCGCTTCATATATCTATACTACTACTACTACTACTACTAATAATAATAATATTATTATTATTATTATTATTATTATTAGTAGTAGTAGTAGTAGTAGTAGTAGTAGTAGTAGTATTAAGGTATGTATTCAAATGGTAGTTGTGAAGTTACTATGAATTACAGCAAAGGAATGAAAAATAAATAGAATAAAATAATTTGAAGTTAATGTCATATAGATTATTTTTTCTTTACATCTGTGCTCTTCCTCCTTCTAGCGATAATAAGACATATAGTTTGGATGTTGTGTGCATGAAGCATGGAGTGTGTTTAGGATTTAGGAGCCATTCAGTGAAAATTTCTTCTTTTTTCTCCACTCTTGTTTGAGGTTTTCATTACATGTACTTGGGACTTCAAAGATAGAAAAATATAAGGGTGGATTATAAGGGTGCGTGCACACATATTAGGGTGGATTATAAGGGTGCGTGCACACACACACACACACACACACACACACACACACACACACACACACACACACGTGCCAAAGATAATTTTTGGGGGAGGGGGGCATTTTCCATTATGCACTTTAAGTTCAAGTAAAACTCAGGCCTTATGGCAATGTGAAATATTACTGTAAATTATATAGGTGTAAATGTTACATGCCTTCTCTCTCACACACATAAACACTGACTGTCTGACACTTAGTTAGACACACACACACACACACACACACACACACACACACACACACACACATACACAAACACACCACACGTACACACACCACGTACCACGCAACACATACACGTACACCAAATACCACATCATGCAAGCGCACACACACACACACACTCACACACACACACACACACACACACACACACACACACACACACACACAGACGCACATACACCCACACACACACACACACGCACACACACACACAGATAGCACTGGAGGAGTTGCTTTCCAAAGGGAAAGTCGTGATGGATGTTTGCTTTTGAACGTGGCGTCATCAGAGCCGTAGTGAAGGAGTGGTTGTGCTCTGATCAAAGTGATGAGGCACGATAGGCCACCACCACACACTCAGCTGGGGAGAGGCAGTCACAAGCTCCCCTTACCCAGGAACGTGCACAGGGGAAACATAAAGACACAAGTGGATGGCAAGAGCTTTTTGGACTGATTTGAGACACTAGATGCTAAGATAGATAATGTGATTTAATGTTGTGAGTGCTTATCTGACTTTCTATTTGTGATGGAGTGTGGTGCCAGCGTCAAACGTACAAGATGCTCTTTAAAATAAACAAGATGGATTATTTTTGTGTCTGCTTTTTTTCTTTTCTATTTGACTATAACATTACAAATAAAAGATTTAAAATGAGGAGAATTGAAATGCACCGGTTATACAGTTTATTTGTTTTGCATTTGCAACACATATTTACTGTAATACTGTATTTTGTTCACTGTGTTTTGCAGGACATGCTTCACCTGGTGTTTTTCAGTGTTGCAGTTGCAATACACATTACAAACCATCACGCTTTGGTAAAAGCTTAGAAGACCTTGCAATAACCACAGAAGAAGTTTTTTACCGGGTCTAATGCAGAGTGCAGCCTGTAGCATGGCTTATGAAGATAAATCTTTACGCAAGTTCACCATGTTCCATGGGAATCTCAGCTGTATCAATCATAGCAATTCTAGCCCCTTCCACATGGGCGCCTGCCTGGGGAGGACCTGGGAGGGGGAAATCCATTTGTGTCCACCATAGTGAGAGGTAATGAAGGCACATCGCTGTAACATTTTACAAGGAGAGAGTAGTCCCCCCTCCCCTTCTCCCTCCCTGAAAATAAAGAAATAAGCCAATGGAAGCCACCTTTGTGGAGAGGTGTAGTGTGTAGCAGAGGCGACCTGGCGTGTAGCCCCCCCCCCCCCTCCCCGCATGCGGATTTGATTAAGCTGTGATCAGTGCCTTGCCCTTGCTCAGCTCTCCTGCGCCACTTCGCTCTCAAAGCCCAAATGAGGAAATAGCTTGTCTGGCCGCTGACAGAGCCTCGGTTGCTCCGTAAAAGATAAATGACCCAAAGTATTAAAGTTTAACACTTTGACAAAACCCACCTGATCTGGGGGATTAATGCAATGAAAAATCCATCTGTGAAGGAGTCCGAAGAGAATAATGACCCAGTTCTCCGAAGGTCAAATAATACTTAGGATAAGTACATATGCAGCATGGAGTGTTACATTTTCCCAAGGTATAGATTTAGTAAATACACAACTCATATAAACAAGTTATTTATTTAGTAAATACTGAACTCGTATAAACAAGGTATATATATATATAGTAAATACACAACTCGTAAACAAGGTATATATTTAGTAAATACACAACTCATGTAAACACAGTCAAGCCCGTATCTACCATCTCATGTTGAACCTCTGACCCAACACATGCATATGAATACATACACACACGTAGACACAGGGGTGTCGGGGCTAAAACCACTACTGATTATAGGGGCCCAAGGGGTGAGAGGGCCCTTGAAAAGTCTGGAATATATATTTATTTTACCTGAGTTGAAGATCATGGAGGCCCATCAGGACTGCCTATGCAGGGGCCCAGGATTTTATGCTACGCCCCTGCGTACACAACACACACACACACACACAGCATACACATGAGAACTATACACATACAAATATAATTCATATTGCAAACATATTTTTTTCAGTATAGTTTGCACTGGATTTAGGTTAACATACATTTTTAGACTTATTTGAGAGGGCTCTCTAAATTCAAGTATTTTAGAGCAATGCTAAACTGATGGCCATAGATTTGTGTGCCCCTAAGGCAGATCATAAATAGAGCCCAATTGGAGGTGGCAGATAAATGGTGTTTCCAAGCAGGACGATAAGGAGATTTTTCAGAAACATCCCCTCGATAATAGACTGCGCCAAGACTCCATAAGCCCTCTGCTTTTGGATTTAAGTCGAACAGCAAGTATTCCACTCCCTGGAAGTAAGTAATCTTCTGTAGGAAAACGATAATCTCCCTGGTGAAGGATTCCTCATTTCTGACATGAAGGATCCTCAGCATTGTCTGTACACAGCACAAAGGGTTGCTTTTGCTCCACACACACTGCCCTAACACACACTCTCTGCTTTGTGTGTAGGAGCTGAGAGATCACACAGTGAAATACATCAGCACCAGTGAAATACAGGCTACTGGTGGCTAAAGTAAACACATTTGCTAAGCAAAGCAAAGCAAAAACAAAATAACCTTTGGTCTTTCATAAATCACACAGGTCGCCAAACACCTTGATGTGGTGATATATGAGCCCATTCTGGGTCTAATTATCCCCCTGGTCTAAATGGTATTTGTACCTTTGGTTGTTCAGTGTAAATCAAAGCCAGGGAAAATCAATTAAATGGAAAAACATGATCAAAAGCAAAAAGAGGTAAAGTGATCACTTAGAAGAAAAACTAAATATAATATGCAGGGATAATGACACTGTGAAAGTGTTACCCGAGCTGTCCACCAATAGAGGATTTTCTTATTTATTGGTCCCTCTAAACTCAAGTGTACTAACATATACTAATATATGAGGAAGAGAGGGATTTTTTAAATGAATAAAGTGTTAAGTACATGGTGCCAAAGCACGCCTCATTTCCAAAGCACACATAACTATGGCTAAAGGTATAGCACTAAAAATAAACATTTGAATAAGTGTACATGTGTGGTTTGGTATTTTATCTATGAGTAGCCTCATCACACCCCAGTTCCCTCCCTAATCACTGACATGACTGGCCAATGAAGGGAAGTGTTTTATGCTAATTCATGTCAAAGGTGCACACACGATTACCAGCCCATTTATTAGAGGCAAATAATAGC
This sequence comes from Alosa pseudoharengus, assembly GCF_046254945.1. NCBI lineage: Eukaryota > Metazoa > Chordata > Actinopteri > Clupeiformes > Clupeidae > Alosa > Alosa pseudoharengus. The sequence goes on along the minus strand of NW_027468630.1, from coordinate 24,588,248 downwards.
CTGTAATGACATTAAATCCATCTGGGGAGAATGTTCTGCAGAAGTGTGTGTTTTCAAGCGCTCGTCATGTTTATCTAATTTCCCCCACGTTATTTATACCTTCCTTTAGTAAATGCGCACAAGCAGAGAAATCCAGACAACAAAGAGAGAAAGAAGGAAAAAAGAGGAAAATGGTGGAAAAACACAAATCTGAGGGGAGGGGAAATACGGATGAAGACTGTGTCCTGGCTCCACCATAACTTACACTGTCACTGCGGTCCATAAATATCAGAAATAGGCTACCACTCAGTTCCAATCACAAGCAGTGGAGCAGTGAGTGTGTGTGTGTATTTGTGTATGATGTATGTGCGTGTACGTGTGTGTGTGTGTGTGTGTGTGTCTCTGTGTGTGTGTGTGTGTGTGTGTGCATGTGTGTGTGTGTGTGTGTGTGTGTGTGTGTGTGTGTGTGTGTCAGTATGCCAGAGCTTAGACAAGGCCAGACAGAATCCTCAGTCTGGGGAGAGCAGGAGGTCTTTGTTGCACTGGGTCCATAATAATAATGATGAAAATAATAATTATAATAATAATAATATGATAATAACCAGCATCATAAGTATAATCTGAAGATTATTATTATTATTATTATTATTATTATTATTATTATTATTATTATTATTATTATGTATCAGCTGAGAACCTGTGTGAGCAAATTTTGCGCATTATGATGCGAAGTAATCGTAAATATTTTTTTCACATTTTTTCTAGAAATTTTTTTCGGCGTGGGAATGGTGAGATGAAAATGTCTTCATGAGTTTTTGACAGTTGTTTTGGTGAAAGCGAAGATAAATAATAGCGAGTGACAATGCCGGAGGACATGTTAAATCTGCGCTGTAAATCTGTAAGACAACAAGACTCTTTTCAGAGTTTCTTGGCAGAGTAATACATATACGGCATTGGGGGGGAGTCCTGTTAAAATGTGTCATAAGATCAGAGTGGGGACTTGGTGAATTGCGCAGGAGTTCATCATGAAGCCAACATCGCCCAGTTAACCGTGAGGACAACTTTACAGTTGGAATACCTGTCACCTCAGACATCTTGTTCAGTTTTATTTTCATTTCGTAGTGTCTCCTCCACAGGCCCTCCCAGTTTTGAGTATGTGGCCCAGACCGCTCCATAAGTTACTGGTGGTGACATGATTGCCTTTACCGCATTGCAGAAACATGCAAACCTCTGGGCGGTTCAAGAGAGGTATAAAAGACCAAGAGTCAAGCATCACTCTTGCTCAGAGTGATCACATATTTCCTGCAATCACAAGTTCCCACTGACACTCATTTTCGGTAACTAAATATGACTGGTATCCATGCATGGAACTTTAAATGCCTCTACGATAGGACATATCTCAAACTCACTATGTATAATCAGCATTATGTAAACCTGTATCTTTCATTCGACTGTGTTGTAGCTTATCTGTAGCCTAAGTGAATTCTTCAATGGGCAAATATTTAGTTTTCAAAAATAAATTATTCAACGGGCAAATATTCAGTATTCATAAAGCAACCACACACACCAGGGCTTTTTTCTACTCATGGGCCTAAAAATGGATACAATCAACAAATCTCTAGTCCATACCAATGCTCTCTGTGGCAGGTAATAGACTCAGGGAAGGGTCAGGCGGTGGCCGTCCATTATGTTGACTCGGAGGAGATCCACTGAAGCGCTGCTGACCGTGAGCTTAATTCGAGCAGGCTAAGCCCGCTCATCACCGGCCACAAGCAATAAGGAGCGGGAGATTAAACGGTATGGAAATGACGGGGACAAAAGCCCGTCGGCTTGTCATGGAGGCAGCCAGTATTGTATCCATATGTATTGAACAGCGAAGCCGTCAGGCAGGGTGACAGTCCCATTCATCAAACACAAAGCCAATCCTGTCAGCGGCACAATGGACCCTGTCCCCGGTGCAGTGACAATCGCAAAATGAGCAGGAGCGGTCCAGTGGAGGGTGTATTTAAATCTACGGTTTGTTTTCCCTTCCTCTCTCTTTCTCTCTTTTAGAAAAGAAAGCAATCCTGTTAAGGTACTAGCTCGTTTCCACCCATGCCATTTCCTGAAAAAACAAACAAATCTCCCTTGTTCATTTCCTCACACGTGAGTTTAGCCTAATAAACATGTTCAGTTAACGGTGGGCCAAGTTTTGCTGGACATTTATTTGATACCTTTTGTGCATCACGTCGTATTGGATATTACAGGGATCAAAATATAAGCTTCCAAAAATGACTGGAGTTAATTTATGGGCTCTTGCGTTGACAAATTTAATTCGCATGATGCAAGGAGGCTCTGTTTGCATAGATGGGCATCAATCTTATTTTGGTCACTGTGACTAGGTCATCCGCGAGTCACGCCAGGCAGCCCTTCACTTACGTGGGCCCGCCGCTGTTGCTCACCCACTCAGCGCAAAATGCCTGGCCAGCCTGGCTATATATCAATACTGCAATATGCCATGTCAGTAGCAGCATGCTTTATTTAGTACGACCGTGTTATAAGCCCGTACATCCTCTCTGTATGTCAGGATCTGGCCTGATGCCAGCCTACAGAGCCGCTGTAGGCATGTTAAGGCGGCCATTCTGTGCACCAGGCCCGTAATGTCTGCCAACTGTTAGTTTGGTCCTCAGGCCATTTTACAGTGACTTGTCTAATGCTGATGGGCAGTGACAGCCAAGCATTACATTAGCTACTTGTTTGTACATCTAGGCCTACTTATCATCTTATAACACATGAGTATTCAGATGTATATGTGTGGTAAGGATTTGTTGTCCTTGAAACTGAACCCCTGGACCCTCGGCCAGGGCATTGCTGGTGGTGTCCTGCAACCGCACTCAAAAGGCTTTGGAGATGGATACCCTTTAGTGCCACCCAGAAATGACCAACCCCCACTGGAATGCCCCCATTATGCCAGCCAAATCCAGCTTAACCACACAGCGGCTCCATGATGCCAGTGGGCACAGCACATTGGCCCCTACAGCGCTCCCCTCTCCAGAGGGCAGCTGGCGACTCAGTGATGAATCCTACTGGCATCTGGCCCAGGTGCGGCCCTGATCTGCCCCTGATCTGGCACGGGAGTCTCCAGCCTGCTTATGTGCTCTGCAAGGTGCAGAGGGAATGGAGCGCCAGGGCTGAATCAGCAAGCAGGCTTTAATTAGAGTGGGGACTCTGGGCTCGGATTGGGGGGGGGGGTGCCCCTGCCACACAGAACTGTGCTGAGGTGACAGGCAAGGGAGGGGTGGGGATGGGGGAGGAGGGTTAGGTGGAGTTTGGGGCGGGGGGGGGGGGGGGGGGGGTCAGGGGAGGCTGTGTCGTCTAAGCAACAAGGGACCAACCAGAAGCAATAAAGCTGCTCAATACAGGACAATAAAGTTGAGCAATGTCACATTTCCCACCTCTGCAAAAAAGGATGAGGAGAGATGTGGAAAAAAACATAACAACACTGTAACCTGTTTAGGCTGCAGAAAACTGTAGCAGTTTATATTGGGTGTGATTACAAAGAGTTGTAATAATACAATCCGTCCCTCTTAAATTACATTTGAGCTGGGCGCATTATGGGTGTTATTAGGATTTAAACCAGTTTATGATTTTTAAAATGTGCCATTTTTCACGCATAATCAGTGTTTTCAATAAGGAACTCATAAAAAATGGATATGTTTAAAACCCTAGCACCGAGAGTGATTGTGATTGAGTTGCAAAGATTATCCAGTCTTTTGAGCTTTATAAGTGAAATGTGGGTCTATCAGTGTCATACCACTCTACAACAATAACTCCTCAATGTAATCCACACACTGGAGTCTGAAATGGTAAATTCAGTTACATTGCTACTATGGCACCTGGAAATAAAGTCTTATTACAAATGGTAAGACTTTCTTGAATTAATGTTGACACTATCAGTTAAATTCATAATGCAAGACAGGCTTTACAATGATGGGTCTAAATAACAATGAAGGATGATTAGTTTTCTAGAGGATTCACAAATCTGATGAAAAAGTTATTTACAACAGAATAACCACATTGTTATATATTTTATTTGTAATATTGATGAATGAGCTGTGATTTTTTTATTTTATTTTACAATATGTGAAGAGGTAATCCAATTTCATCTAAAATGTGTAATACATATAAAAAATAAACAACCTAAATCAAAAGTCATGTTTAAATCTAAGAGGATCTGTTCTGTATTTGTATGAGTTTGCCATTGTAACGCAGGTCGCAGCCCCCCACGCCCCCCCTCCCCCCCTACCCTACCCCCCTAAGCCTACTCTTCAGCAACATTTTATCATCTAAGATATAAATCACAGTCTTGCACAGAAAAACAAAAGAAAAGGGGAAAGGAACAGCCCGGGCCTCCTCTCCTCTGTCGTATGGTGAGTTGACTCCAGCAGGAAGTCATTAATAATATTTTAACAAGTCCTACTATGAGATAAGGGGCTGGAGGATTGGGACCATAAGCAAGGTCATATCCTTCTCTGAAAGAACCACTGGGACTATTCCCCCACTCCTCATCCCCATCTCATGCCCAGGATGACCGAGTCTCCTGTCTGACAGTGACACTGACATGTATGCCCTGGGCACACACACACACACACACACACACACACACACACACACACACACGCACATACACGAATACGAGTCATCATTGGGTCTTTATTCACATCCACTGAGGCTCATTTGGAAGTCTGGAAGAACCCCTTCTCCCTCCCCTCCTCCCCCTATCCTCCACACATGACCCCCCAACCCCCTCTTTCTCTCTCACACACACACACACACACACATACACACACACTCCTAGTTTTAATTAACCTCGCAGAGATACTCGTGTGCGTCTCCTCTGTGGCCGTGTCAGAGGGGTTAATGATTTTCTGTGCTCTGGGAGACATGCAGTGGGCCAGATCAATGAGCCCCTATTTCCCAGACCCCGAGTTTGCTGCCGCGGTCCCTCAGCCCAGAGAGAGAGAGAACAAGTAACTATTTCCCTTCCCTATTCACACACTACGCTCAGTGCAAAAAGCCTCCAGGCCAGCGAGGAAGCAGGAGGAAACGCTGGGCTCTATAATTAAGGGGAAGAGTGACACCTCACATTTCCAATCCTTTCACCAATGTTATTTGCATACAGTAGTAAACTATAACGAAGAGCAGAATTAAGAACAGAACATTGTGTTGATAAATGATTACTAATGATGATGTTTGTGATTGTAAAATTTGATCGAATTACTGTATGTTGTTAAGGAAGGTAAACCAAAGAGCATAATATTAGTATAATAATCTTTGATAGTTAACTGAAAGTTTGTTAATGCTTAAGTTGTAACTCCTTATCAGTATGACTGAACACGTAGGCATATTAGACATCACACATTTTAAATTACTTTGATTAAACGGTTAATGATGCTGATGGCATAATAAATCCCTGTGAAAACAACAATTCAGTAAACATATAGGAAGCTCTTTAAAATGGCCACCAATCAAAAACATTCGTCGTAGAGCAGTAATATGAAATGAAATGTGGTCAACGTGAAGCTCTTTAAAATGGCCACCAATCAATAATATGAAATGCGGTCAACGTGAAGGGTTGTGCTGGGTTTTACAACTACATTGAAAGCGATTCAGGCAATCTTAATTAAGGACCGGAACTATCCATTTTAGAAACCTATTTCATCAACTAGCCTAACTGAATAAGAATAGGAATGCATGGGCCAGCGGCAGTTATCGCATGCAACCCATGAGTGTCTTCATAACCCTCAGCTTTTACCACATGCTCTTTTAAAAGCACTGTGATGCGTTTCAGTGAATATCACTGGCAACTCTCTCTCTCATTCTGCATCATCAACTGCAGCCCAGCCCAGGCCAGCATGGCTGTCAGAACAGACCATGTGCTGCTTTAAAGGCACTCTGATGTGCTCCCACTGTTTTCGGAGCTCAGGAAATTAGAGCCCATTAAGGAAGCCGGTCTCCCGAGAGCCTGTATTATTTACAGCTGCCCGGAGTCCGCTCAATATATCTACTGGTGGATTGGAACTCACAAAGCTTAATTGAGTAGCAGTGTGACAGAGTATTGATGTCACATGAGGACTTGGCAAAACTTGATATTATTTTCTCCCTCCATTCTTGCCCCAGGAGGGAGAGAATTGTGGCAAGCATCCGGCCCACCTACGGGCCACACCTGGGCCAAATCTGGCAGAGCCTGGGGCGGGTCCGATCGGCGCTCAGCTGCTGTCTGCGTTCTGCTGTGGACCACTGTGGCGTTCGGGGCTGCAGCTCACCGACTTGGGAGACATATAGTCGATCGAAAGTCCCGACCGAGCCAGAAACACTGTGAAGGAATTTGGGCGTCACGTTGTGTATTTTATGCTTTTGTCACCATGCCATAATTACTGATTACATGGCTCATGAACATTGATTTCACAATGCGCTGGTGCTTTCAAATTGCTGTAATCATGCTGGCTGGGAAAAGACTGCAAACTAAAAGGCCCTTTTGTGTGAATGGGATCATTTATAAGTCATAATGTGCTATAAATTTTATACGCCTGTTTATAGTGACCTTTCAGGTGTCAGTACATATAAACAGCCATGTGAGTGAAGCGGGATATTTAGGGGAAACACTAATCCAAAACATACCACCAGGAATTGCACAAACTAGCGTGCTCACACACACACACCCACACACACACACACACACACACACACACACACACACACACAGACACACACACACACACACACTCTGTACACTTACACACACACAACACACATACACACAAACCTCACAAAAACACAGCTTGAAGCAAATGGAACATACTGCCAGGTATTGCACAAAATAGCCTACACACACACACACACACACACACTGCACATATACACACACGCTGTACACATACACACACACATACAGTACACACACTCAAACAAACACAGCTTGAAGAAAATGGAACATACCGCCAGGTATTGCACAAAATAGCCTACACACACACACACACACACACACACACACACACACTGCACACACACACACACACACACACACACACACACACACACACACACACACACACTGCACACACACTACACACACATACACACACACACACACACACACACACACAAACACACACACACACACAAATACAGCTTGAATAAAATGGAACAGCTCGGAAAAAAATGGCCTGAACTTCATGTTGAGGTTAAACACAGAAAACAGAAAAAGTGCAATCACCACATGGCCATTGTGGTTTGCAGAGCTGGCCCCCAAACAATGCCAAGACAAATAAGTGGCCTATAATGTATCCGGCAAATTGATACAGCAGGGGATTAGCAGATAGCTATTCGCACAAACTCCAATTCATCATGTGAGCAGATGCCACGAAAATGTGATATTCCAGTCTATGGAAGCCTCGCCATCCATCTCTTTCCCTCTTCTCGTGAGAAGAGAGGCAGTGTAGGAGAAGCACAGAGAGGGAGAGAGAGAGAGAGAGAGAGAGACATTAAAGTGGGGTTGAAAAGGGGGTGAAGATAAGAGAGAGTGAGAAAGACAGGGAGAGAGAGAGGGGGTAAGGGATATATCAGTGCAAACATGCAAACAAGAAGCAGAAAATGACAGAGAGAGGGTCAGAAAGTATGTGAGAGAGAGAGAGAAAGGGAGGGAGAGAGAGTATGTGAGAGAGAGAGGGAGAGAGGGTCATAGAGTATCTGTGTGTGTGTGTGAGAGAGAGAGAGAGATAGAGAGGGAAAGGGAGGGAGGGCTAGGAATAGAGCAGTGAGGGGGTTGGGGGTTGAGTGTGAAGTGAGTGTCCTGCGGCGCGCTCCTCTTCTCCCTGACCACAGCCCCTCAGTCAAACGGAGAGGATGGCGGCAGGCGAAGGCCGCTGACGAGCGGAGCTCCAGACGCAGGTATGCCGCGTGTCAGCCATGGCACTGACCTCCCGCTGGGTCCTGTCTCACTCATCTGGGACGTCTCTATCTGTACAGATCTCTCTCACACACACACACACACACACACACACACACACACACACGCACGCCCACACCCACACACGCAACCCTCCCTCTCCACCTCCCGTTTGGAGGTAGAGCCAGGATCTATCAATCAGTGTCTGGGCTGCAGGGGTGACATCATCAGGCCTTGGCAGCGCTATCGAGGCCATGGACAGGGTTAGGGTCGGGGAGATGGATACCCGCTCTTTGGGTTACATCCGTGTCCGTGAGAGTGTCCGCTCCATCATGCTGCAGGCTGACGGGTTTTCCTCAGGCCCACCAGTGTTGCGGTCCTCACCCTCCTCCTCCTCTTCCTCCTCATCTTCCTCCTCCTCCTCCTCCTTCTCTTCCTCCACTCACTTTCATTCTTTTCATATCTCCCCTCGTTTAGTGATCACAGGTGAGCTGCAGCCACGCTCTGATAGATCAGTCACTCACCCACAGGCACTCCCATGCATGCATACACACACACACACACACACACACACACACACACACACACAGTCACTCACCCACAGGCACTCCGATGTAATGCATACACACACACACACACACACACACACACACACAAACACACACACATAGTCACTCACACATAGTCACTCACCCACAGGCACTCCCATGCATGCACACACACACACACACACACACACACACACACACACACACACACACACACTCACACACACACACATAGTCACTCACCCACAGGAACTCCGATGTAGAGGTCTGCGCGGGACTGATTTTGGACTGACCCGCGGCTGACATGGTCAAAACTGCACGAAATTGAAAGTGTAGGATCATTATCACACCCTCCGAATGCATGCCAAGTTTCGTGGACTTTCGTTCATGGGGGGCCTTACAATAAAATAATTTATGTGTACATTTAGTGACCGTACACCAACAAGGATTCCCGGGACACTGAAAGACCGTACACGAAACTTGGTGGGCATGTAACCCCACATGGATAGCATGGAACCATAGTTTTTCTGTGAATATCTTGAGAACCGTATGGCCTAGGATGACCAATTTTTTGCGTATGTTTGCCTCCAGGGGTCATGTAAACCCATTCCATATGCAGTGGCGGTTTTAGGTACGGGCGAACCGGGCGGTCGCCCGGGGCGGCATCTTGTAGGGGGCGGCACGAGCGCTTAAAAAAAAAAAAAAAAAAAGAATAATAATAATAAACGTCGCAAAACGATTTTCTATTATCCATCACTTGTGTGAGGAATTAGGGAATTGGCGCCCCTGTTGCTCAGAAGGTAGGCCTACTGCACTGCACTGTGCAGAGGAAGGGGCGAAGGGAGGGGTTTGCGGGGGACAGTTCACCTCTGGGTCTCCTTAATGAAACGGGAAAGGGGGGATGAATGGGGATCCACTGTATAGTAGCCTACAACAGTCTATTAGTGGGCTAAAATCAGTCACACCTTGACTTTCTTCCAAACAACGCACATCTCATAATGTTATGAATGCAGACCTATGATTCCTGCACATTTAATTAACTGTGTGAAATGGCTAATAAAAATAGGTGACAAAACGATTAAGAGGTCACCCAGGTGAATTGGTTTGGTCTTGACTGTGGTCGCGAGTGGATCATGGGAATTTGTGGATTGTTGTCGACTGTCGAGTGCCAAACACGATGGACAGAAAGCGGTCAAAGCCATCAGGTGCCCAGTTCCAAAAAAAAAGAAAAGTAGAAGAGGAGAAACGAGCAAAGGATAAAGGTATGTAATGTCCTAATAATAACAGTATCATGTCATGAGTGAAGGGCTAACGTCAATGTTAATTGATAGGGCCTAGCCTAGTATAACTTTTACGTTTGTTAGCCATCTTGCAATGATACCTATGCTTAGCCTATAAAATAATAATTCGGTTTTAACAAACACAACAACTAATTTCACCATGAGATGGATTATGCTTTGCAACAAAACGGTCAAAACCTCAAAAGTTCTGATTATTTATTTCCATCATTTTGGTTAACGTTGCTGTTTAAAAAAATGAGTGTTTGAAAAAAAAGAAGATTTTTTTGTTGTTGGGGGGGGGGGGGGGGGGGGCGCTCGGGGGGATCTCGCCCAGGGAGTAATTGAGTCTAGAACCGCCACTGTCCATATGCACACATGTGCATAAACAGATACACACGCACACACATACATTCACAGTAATCCTACGTATGACACATACTCACACAGTAGACATATATATACGCATGCATGCACATGCACACACACAGGCACATAAACATAAACATAAAAATGAACATGTACACGCACACATGCACACAATTCAAGAATTTCTCAGAATTATAAACATGCAAGATGGGGGTGGGGTTGTATAAAATGTATTTTACATGTGAAATCTATGAACTAATCATGTTTTGGTACTTGTTGTCTAGCAGATACCAGTGAGAATTGAGTGTACATAATGCAATTCAGTGAGACAGTTAGAATCATATATGCCTTTCAGCGTGACTTATTTTTGTGGAAAACATGTGCTGGACTGGGCGGCGGTCATATTTTGTACTGCTCTGCGGTACATCTAGTTATGTATAAATAACTATATACACTTTTGTCAAACCTTTACAAATGTGTGTAATGCTTTGTAAACAGTGGGTTTTACCAAAGGTATTACCAAAGTAAGTACAAGACTATATTAAAATATCATCCGTTTCAAGGCCTTCACTACATTTAGTGTGTTAAGGGTAATGTAGCATTGATCAGTATTTCATGTGGATTTAAAGGGACTTTTCAGAGGGCATTCGGAGGTCTACTGCATGGTTGGTGCTTTTAGTTCAGACAAATAAGTAACATGGCTCAATTTCCCAGCCGATTGTGGAAAGGCTCTCCTCTCCTGTCTTCCACTGTGTGTAAACTGCACCAGTGATGTAGGGGAATTTACAGGCTCTTAGTCACACTCAGGGGGAGATCAGCCTGCATTTAGTGGTGAAAGTGAGTGGATTCAGGCAACATCTCCACAGCCAGCAGAGAGAGAGAGAGGGAGAGAGAGAGAGAGGGAGGGAGGGAGGGAGAGACAGAGAGAGAGGGAGAGGGAGAGGGAGAGAGAGAGAGAAGAAAGCTCTTTCTACAGACTCCTCAAGGGAGGAACATCTGTTTTACTTCTGCCCCCACACCCCACACCCCCCTCCCCTCATACTCACCCCACCCCCCATCCTGTCCTCCCTGTGCCAATCTCATTTCAGCACCCAGAGCAGAGAGCGTGTTGATCTGCGTTTGAAGTTGAGATGTCTGAGGGATGTCTTTGACACATACCAAGAGCCCAATGTAACTCTCACTGTCATCAACGCTCAGCATTAGTGCATTGTTGGCTTTCACCTTTATCCATCCCTCCACCCCTCCAGGCCTCCACCCAGTCACCCCGTCACCCCTCTCCACCCACCCGGTCTCCCGTTGACTTCTTGGGGCAGAGGATAATGATTATCATCCCTCCTCTTCAATCCGTTGCTAAGGGAAGAGCGTGCACGCACCGGACGATTTTTCATAGTTGACATTCCTCCGCAACTGTGCCACGATCACGCTTCCACGCTCGAGAAGGGCCAGGAGAGCGTCTGCTTTTCCTGCTCCGACTCCTCTTCCCAGGTTCTCCATCAGGCGGGCTCTCAATATGGTTCCGCTCCAGGCTTGCTCACTTACCAGCAGCGGCGAGGAAGGAGCAACCGTTTGAAGAGTCAAAAGGAGGGAAATGGAAAAAAGATGTAACCAGGCACAATTATGCGGCGAAGTGGCAGCCCTTCTTCCACGGTATAACCCTAGAATCATGTCAAATATAGCACACAAATAATCAGCCACTCTGCTTTGTAATGATACACTTGTTTGGTTGGGTGTAAGATTTACGATATGCAGACACTTAGGCACTAATTGAGAGTACCTACATCACATGGACATAGTTTTGAGAGCCATGCTGGGGCGCGTTCAAAGTTCAAAGGTAAATGAAGAGTCTTAATGCGATACAAATGTCCGTATGTCTTCACCAGGGGGAGAGCGTAATTCCCCCGTCCCTGTGCTGGTCTGCGTTGGGCAGTACGGGGCGCCATAAATTACCTCAGCAAGTACGCCAGCGACGGCTTTTAGTACGGGATGAGGCAGAGGGAGAGGAAAATGGAATGACCCCGCGGACCTCCAAACTCTTAACCCCTGCCCCCGGAGTCCTCTGCAACTCCTTTGCACACGTCTGCCTCCCTAAACACACACACACACACACACACACACTCACCCCTCCTCAGATGAGACCTCCAGATCTCTCCTTAGCCCCTCTCCCTCTCTCCCTCTGTCACACACACACACACACACACACACACATGCTGTCACTCCAGGTGTCACCCCCAACCCCCCCCCACCCCCCCCCCCCCAACACCCCCCACCCAACTCCTCTCGCTTTCATTACTCCATTCACCTGGGGGGTTGGGGTTATGGGGGGACAGAGCAGAGGGTGCAACTAACGTGGATGGATGTGCTCGCTGATTACAATTAAACACATGGGGCGACTGTTTTCCGGCCCTGTCCCCCCCCCACCCCACACACACACCCCACCCTCGGCGGGCCCACAGTGTTTTTGTTTCCTCGTGGTGCACAGAAGAAGGGAGAGGCCGCGCACGAATGAGAGATATGCTGACAAGGGGGCGCTAAGTGGATATGAGTTATGGGCAGTTGGGCGATGTGTTTGTTTAACCATCTGGTAGCGACTCACTTTGCTTTTTCTTTTTTTTCTGAAGCCTGAAGAGGGAGTGAGGCCAGTGCTGAGACATCACACACAACTGTTGACAAAAATGAAGTCCCCCCCCCCCCCCCCCCCCGACACACACACACACACACACAAACAGTCTCACACACACACACGCACAGACACAGAAAAAGCAGCTGGGCCCATTGATTAAGGGCCTCTGCTACATGGCAAAATGAGAAAAAGATTGGAGCACTGGATGAATGACATCATCTGGGACTTTCAGGATCCAGTCACTCTAATGAAATATCTCAAAACAAAGTCAGCTGCTTTAGTAGTTAGCGGGCAGTCCAGAGAGTTCATCAATGGCAGAAAAACTCCCACTGAATTCCAAAGATAAGCTTTATTTTCGCAATTACATACAGCAGTGAAATTGACATACATAAACATATAATGTGACTGAACACTCATCTTTCTCTGTGTGTCCAGCTTGTCTGGTTTCCTCCAGGGAGGTGGGAGACAGAATACACAGCGCATCACTTCTGTAGTCTTATTAAATAAAGCGGGTTGTGGGACCAGCTCTCGACACAGAAACGTTTCATTCCCCCCCCCCCCCCCCCGTCTGCCTTACAGAGGCATTGTTCATACCCACCAATTACGCCGGGAAGCGGCCCTAACTGCATTATCCTGAGCGTGTTATTGAAACGTCGACACAAGCGTTCGGGAGTAATTACCCAAGCTTTTAATAAAGCAACGTGCAGATTCACTTTTTAATCTCACGCCGATGAATAATTAAGCAGCTGCTTTCTCTGCGCCGTGGCCTGGAGACGTTCTTCATCCCTCCAAAGTGCACTCTGATTGGGTTACGAGGAATTGAATATCAGCTCATCAAACTTACATTTACACAGCTGATTTTTAAAGGAGAGAAGAGATCATGTTTTTTTTTCCCCACAGACCTGCAGATCTAGAATACAGTAAAATGTTAACGGTGAATACCATTTTCAGGGGGTATTTTTGTGATTAACACAGAACATTTCTCTGTGACTGTGGTCTCAGAAAGCTTGCCAGAGCACTGGGAAACAAAGTCAGGAAAGTAATAAAAAAAGTCCATTATGTTCCCGAGTTGAGCAGTAGCGAGTTAGTGTTAACAAACATGGAACATCGACTCCAATACAAAACCCCAACGGTAAAAATCAATAAAAACCATTCTCTAACTGACCACTGCTGAGAGGAAAACAGTTGAAAAAAAACAAACATAAAATATCTTTACATTTTCCCTTTAGATGTTTGAGTATTTTCTTTCTTCCCCTTTCTTGCTCTCTCTCTTTTTGTTGGGGAGAAATGTCCTGAGGACTGTAAAAGCCGAAAGGTCACGGCGGCGCTAACAGTCACGCCAGGCTTTCATTAACCACATGGAACTCCGCAGCCTCGGCGTGAGCTCCACCTCGGCTCTGGCGATGACATTTGGTTTGTTTTTCCTCGTCGCTGCGCAGAGCCTCACTCCACTGTAGAGTTTAATAATGTCAGAGGAGCACTTCCTGCCGGTGTTTATTGCTACCGTGTGGAAGCCCGGCTTATTATTATATCGGCCCGAACCCAGAAACGACAACAAAATCAATGTCTGAAATCTCCCTGCTGTGGAGTTGACTTAAGACCCACCGCCTTGGCTATACATCATACCGGGTCAAGGGAGTCCAGGCCTATGGAAGTGTTTGTCATCATTGATCTGACACTTCCCATGAGTATGTCAAATTAAACGACAGAAATTGGATTTTGAAATTCTTCTTTTTTCTGGAGTTGTCAATGATATATATTTTTTTCACAGGTCCTCAGCAGTGATCTGGGAAATGTACAATGTGATCTTTACACTGCTTAATGACTTTAGTGGGTCAACGATTTATCCAGGGTGAAATCGACTTCCCACTCCTCCACCACTGACACGTTACGTAGGTATGTGTCCCTCGACTCACTGCTCCTCATAACGAAAATATCATTTACACAGTCACAGCAGCACACTACCTTTGTTTCTGTCCTCCTCACTCTCTCTCTTTCCCTCACTTCTTCTCACACCAGCTTCTCCAGCTCCACCCTCCCCTTCTACCTCTCCTTCTTGTATCTCAGGATGTGTGTGTGTGTGTTTGTGTGTGTGTGTAGGTGTGTGTGTGTATTTGTGAGATTTTTTTTTTACTCCACTAGCACATGTAATACAGATCCAAGCTTTCCATGGTTTATTGGATGGCCAACTGGCTGCATCTGAGCGCGGCACAGGTTAATAAACTTTGCCTCCGCTGTGTAAATGGACAATTTGCAGCTGCTCGGCAGGGAGCCCAGTGTGACAATGAAGGAAGACTCAGGTCTCACTCCATTGACACGCCTTCCAGTTCAAAGGTTAATGAATGATTATTTTCGCATCCCAGCAGGGCTTTCCTACTCTCCCGCAGCCAGAGGTGTGAGAGGAACTCAATTTAGCCCACAGAATCTGCTTGGGATAATGTGTCTTGATTAAATCAGCCACATAATTACCCAGGAAGACAACTGAACATCACTGAAGGAAATCGGCTTATTGATCCAACAGGACACGTGCAATAATGGCTCAGTATTTGTGTTGATTTTTACATTCTTTTTGTTTTGTCGGAAAGAAAATAGGCTACTTACTACTACTATATATGTGTGTGTGTGTAACCCTATAGAAATTAAGTGAGTTGAGTTGACATTTTAATTGAACATAAGCAAAATCTAAATCTGTTTTCCTATTGATATAGTCCCCAAAGTCCAAATGTGTTGATTGTAATTCTCCCACGCGTTGTGTGAGATGTAGACGGTTCACTCTGTGGCTCCTTTTTCTTCCCCCTGCAGAGAGAACAGCTTTGAAATGCATTATTGTGTGAAACTGTCGACGACTCTGACCTGGACTCGGAGCGCTTCAGCCTCCTGACCCAGAACCCCGGCTCGCACAGGACCGACAGAGCCAAGAAGGTTACGGGCCGGCCTCGGCCGAGATTTGATTTCACTCCAGACCAGGTGCGGCACTCTGGACTTGCGGCGAACCATACCCACGTTCCAGTTCTTCCCACAGAAAAATGGCCGTTATTTACGCCGCTGTCGCCTCGCCTGTCTCAACGATTTTCTGTCAGTGAACGCCGGGGGTGAAAAGCCAGGGCCGCGACCTTCCACATGCGCCTCATCTAAAACGAGTGGAAAAGGAGCCAATGTCAGACAATACCGCCCGGTACTGTACTCTATGTGCATCACCCAAAACAATAGACACCATCAAGGAACTTGTGGAAAAACTGTGCACAATATATCCACGTTTTAAAGAGGCAGCTGATAAAAGTAATATACAATTTATATGGGCCTGTTCTGAAAATCAGTACATTTTTTTTACATTACATTGTCTATGAGTGTCTCCTCGGTGAACCTCTGCACAGCAATTTTATATAGAGACAGATGGAACATATACTGACCTCTGTCCAGTGAACTCTCTCTACGCTCCCACCTTTGTTATTCCTAGTCAGAGAACTCTGGCTATTAGGAGAACCTTCATTAGTTCATTAGTGTTTTCATAACAAAATCCTTTCTACCTGGGCTCCAACCGACCAAGGCAGGCATTCTGGGGCCGACCCCCACCCCCACCCCCTCTCTGCTGTGTCCCCCATTTCCACTTTCTTTTCTGAGGCATAAACATTTGCCTGAACTCCGCACAGGACCTTCATTTCTCAGCCAGGCGGAGGACAGTTGTCCTGCGGGGTTAATGGCTTGCCGAAGACCCCCGAATCAGCCCAGATGAAAGCAAGCCAAAGAGCCCCTCGGTTTGCCCCATTAATCTTCCTTGTTTTCTTTTCGCTGATCTCTTCACCCTTGTTTAAGTACCTGTCCGTTCGGCTTGGGGCTCGTCCAAGGTGCAAAGGGCTGACCGGGGGCCGTGGAACCCCCCCCTCCCCCCGACCCCCCAAACACCCCCCACCCCACCTACGCCCCATCCCCCTCTTCCCAAACCCCCAAACCCCCAAACTGTCCCTGGAGCCCTGAATCAGAGCCTGGCTTTAATGGTTTTTGTAATGGCAAATTATAAAGGTGCTACAAGGGGAAGATTAATCGGAGGTGGTCCGTGGCCTCGCCGAGCTCGAACTTTGGGGGTAACCCGAGACAGCCGGCGTCGCACTAAAAAATGTACACCACTGCCCCCGCGACCACGGCAACGGCAGACACATAAAACCCCCTCGCGACGTGACGTTTTACGGTGCTCATGTTCTCTATTCGCCTGGGGGGGCACGGGTGAAAAAAAAAATCATTATCATTTGTAAAATTAACAAATTGTTTTGTCAGAATTTTCAGCACCATCATCATTCCTGTGCTAATAGATTCACTGTGACTCAGCCTCCTCCCCTTACCCCCTCCGGCCAGCGGCAGCCGAAGCTTGTCCATGGCCAGCTTTACACTCTTGATTTCACCCCAGAACAACGGGTCCAAATCCACAATTAAGAAACATAAGGGGCCTGCTGATGCACTTTGTCAAATCTGACTGTAAGATATACT
The DNA here is from genome assembly GCF_046254945.1 of Alosa pseudoharengus. Lineage (NCBI taxonomy): Eukaryota > Metazoa > Chordata > Actinopteri > Clupeiformes > Clupeidae > Alosa > Alosa pseudoharengus. The sequence continues at coordinate 24,571,046 of NW_027468630.1, read as the reverse complement.
ATAGCATTGCACTTGGCTTGGAACAGGAAGAGAAACAGTGTCAGGTGTGGATGTGGAGCACACATGCCCTCAGAAAAACTCTTTGATTAGGTGACAATTCATTCTGAAACACCAGTCCTGAAACAACATGACCTAATTCAGTAAAGGTTTAGGTAGAAGTAGAGCAATGTCCATGAGGAGGTTATGAATCTGTCAAATTTTAGTCCAGATTTTATTACAGTCTGATTTCTGAGTGTACCGTAATAATGTTGGCTGCATTTAATGACATTTCTAAAATTCAAAATTTTTCAAAAATCATCAGTACATTTTCAAAAATTGTGTGTAATTATCTCAGAATGTTTAAAAGACAAACTAAAAAAAAAATAGAAGGGCCATATACAAAGTATTGCACCACTTTCATCACTTGTAAATAGAGAAAGACGTGAAAGTTTGTTGACTCCTGATTCAATAACTTTGCTAATTCAGTTATTTTGTGTGACTTTGATAGACGACAACATCAGAACTCATGTGTTTCTTTATTCTATCACTCTAAAACCTTATTTCTCAGATACCCTCCACTCTATCCCTCAGAGGATGGGAGCCTGTCTCCTCACATTAAAGGCTAATGAATGAAATCTGACTTGAATGTGAAGAGGAAGAGGTGCAATAAAGTCACCCCATGGTTTCCCCTAAAACAGTGTGAGGTTTACAATGAGGAGACACTACAGGGCTATCCTCTGGTTTCCTATTCGCGTTTAGGGTAAGCTCAGCCAAATGACATTCTTCTCAGCAAATAAGAATGTAATTAGTTATGTGGTTATGACAGTGTTAAAATATGAACGTTGTTTAATGTCTGGTGTTACTGTGTGAGTTAAGCATAATGTTGGCCTGTTAGCTTTGGAATCTGAGCATTTGACCCTTCCTAAGAATGTGAAAAAAGTAAAAAGAGTCAAAAGTGAAAGAAAGAAACTTAACGCAAAACGAAATGGGAGGCCGAGACACCCCCCTCGTATCTCATCTCTATTAACGGGTTTACTGCTGACCCCAGGGGTCCTCGTAAAAGTTTACACCCCGGTTTCAGTTAGAGTCCCTCTCCGAAAGAATGAAAGAAATTGGTTAGTTTATGGTTACCCTTCAGGATTTTACAGCATGTTTTACTAAAGTTCCCATTTTTACAGACCCTGGTTCCAATTAGGCGAGCGGTGGCACAGGGGCTAAAGCAGAGCTTCTCTTTCTTCTCCGAGCCGAGAGAGAGAAATCGTGAAGGCGAGCTTAATTGACTGTTGATCTCCCAGGACCCTACGGAGGTCAGATGGGGAGGCTAGGTCCAGGGTCTGGAGATCGGAATACACTGGCCTGAGATATGCTGCCTCCTCAGGAACGTAATGAAGTACAAGCGTCATAAAAAGGCGGCACGCTGTAGATCATATCTTTCCTAAACATGCTGGGGGGAGCAGCGAGTGTAAATCGGTGTTACCTATGCCAGCAGGAATGCCGACAGGGAGGCAAGACGAGAGCAGATAGTTGATGAAGAAGAAACGGTGATACGGTAGTGTTTTTAAACACGGTTTTCAACGCTGGAAATGGATAGTGCTAACCTCGAAGATTTAATCGTGCAGAACATTCAGGCTAGAGACTAAATGGATTGTTATAATCTGGTCAACTTTGGTTTTAATAATAGTCATTTTTAATGTGGGATTTACACAATTTATGTTTTTTTGTGTTGTTTTGTTTATTTTAAACAAGTACAGTTACTTACAAAGCTAAAAGTAAAATAAGGTAAACGTGATATGCTCAGAAAAAATAATTCCAAATGCATTATATATATATATATATATATACTTATATACATACTATATTATATACTATAATACATATGCACTTATATATTAGTTTTTGTGTCTGCACCTTGTGTGCTGCCAATGCCCCATTTAATAAATGTCTTTAATATTTGGGTACATTTTGTATCTATCATTTACAATTCCAAAATAACAAAAAACAAAAAGGACTTGAAGCTAGTTGAAGTTTGGGCACCCTGCACAGTCAGTACTTGGTAACCTTAAGGAGCTATTACAAGTATCATAGCTTTAAAATACTATCTGT